>NC_056661.1:143467517-143811267 GCF_018350195.1 Panthera tigris
TCTAGTTCAGGGCTTGGCAAACTTTCTCTCTAAAGTGCTGGATAATAAACATTTTAGGCTTTTCAGACCAAGAGGCAACATCAGAGATACGTGGCTACAAGAGGGGAAAAATCCCCCCCCCCAATTTTTTTGGACAAAATCCAAAACGGCATTTATGGTCCCCCAAATGTAAATTTCATATCGTGTCACGGGGCCTTAACTGTTCTTTGTATTATTATTTTTTCATCTCTTTAAAATGCAAAACCCATTCCTAGCTCAGGGCCATACCAAAGCAGGTGGGGGCAGGATTTGGCCCACCCACGTAACCTGCCAGCTGCTACCTCAGGAGATGGGTTGGTTCTTAATGGAAGGGTTTGATGTCAGAGCCGCACTTTGCGGTGGGGACAGGAACGGGCCGGATCTCGATGTTGGCGCCTGGGCTCCCGGCCCATCTCCACTTACCAGCTAGGGGTTCTGGGGCAATCACTTAACCACCCTGGACGTCAGTTTCCTCGTCCCCGAAGCCCGACAGAGGCTCTCAGGCTGGGTTTCGTACATTCTCCTGGGTACGTGGGAAATACTGGACTCACGGGCGCGCAGAGCATCCCCAAAGGCTGCAGTGCCCGCTCCTCCTCACAGCCCTCCGGAGAGGGCAGCGCACCCAGTATAGCGCGGGGACGGGCCCCTCACCACCCGGGTCCGCGGGCCTGAGCACTGGCAGCCCGAGCAGACCCCCATCCTGGGCGGGGGCTCGGGGTGTGCCCGGCGGGGCCGCTCCAGCTCTCCCTGGCCTCCCAGGCGCCCGGGGGCCGTCGGGTCGCGCGGCCCGCCCAGCTGTCGGTGCGCCTCCGCTTAGTGGAGGGCGCCGTCCGAGCTCCCAGCCGACTTAAGGGAGCGCCTCGCCACCACCCTGGCCCCGAGAGGTCGGGATCTCAAGGACTTCCCGCTCCCGCCAGACGTCCCCAGCCTTCCGGGCCGTACCCGAGGGTGCGCGCGTGGCTCCCGGCGCAGCGGATGCCTTCCCTCGAGGCCCCGGACCCGCCGCCGCCCGGCCCTACGGTGTCCAACGCTGCCCGGCAGGGCGGGGCCGGAGCTGGCACTCGGGGTGCGCCCGGGCCTGCCGGCCAGTTGCGCAAGTTGTGCTCGGCGGCTATAAGAGGGGCGGGCAGGCATGGAGCCCTGGAGGAATCGCGGTGCCAGCAGCTGCGAGGTAAGGCCCCCGCACGCTTCTTTTCCATTCTCCGCGGGTCTTTCTTGGCAAGCGACCCCACCCCGCCCTTCCCCGAACGCCGGGGGAAACTGAGGCGGGCGAGGGGCAGGGCAGATGCCCTGGTTCTGGCCTATGGTGGCTTTGTACCAGAGTTCTATCGGGAGAGAAGGCAGCCGGGCAGATCTGGATTCGTGAGCTGTGCCGGTGCCCATGGGGCAGGAATCTGTGCCATGGAGCCAGCCAGGGTCCCAGGAGACTGTCAGAGCAGCCAGCCCCGCTGCTGAGATGCTTGGGAAATTGCCTTGAGCACACCCCCAAAGATCAGGGTACCCTGCCCCCATCTGGAGGCGATAAACTTGAGGGTGCTGGGGAATTCTGGTATGAGCGTTCAGTTCCTGAAGTCTAGCTTCGCTCTGCGTAGAAGAATTCAGGCATCATTCTCCAGTGGGGGTCTTGATCGCCAAAGTCTGAATGCCAGTGGCTGAGGCGGAGGCCTAGAAACAGGACCACTGCGGAGTAGAGGTGGAGAGAAAACTGTCAGGAAGAACCTAAATATCTCAGAGAAATTGTTCTGAGTCTCACCACATCTGGCCGCAAAGCCAAGCAAATTGCTTTCTTCACGATGGATAAAATTGGGGTATTCTGAGGTTATAGAGCAGCGGCTCACCGGAAGTCCTATGGTATGTTTCTCATTGTTACCGCCTCTCTGGTCAATACCGCAAATGCCCACTGTTGGCAGGTGAGACCTACTAGGCCTGCCTATAGTCCACCTTCTCTCCTGGCTTGGTTTAGATTTCACTGTGGGTGTGGTTGCCTTTACATTTCAGTTTCTATAGCTTCAAGATGGTGGCATTTTGGAATTGCGAATCTTTAAATACAGTGAGATCCAAGACAAGTGGCCTGCTTGTCATTTGAGAATAGCAGTTTTGGAAAGGAGGAGATGACTGATTTCTGCTAGAAGGGTGGTCTTGCGGGCAGAGGGCGGGTCCTTGCAGCCACCACCCCGGGAGCACGATGGCTCCCCTTTGTAGGAACTGACCTCTGTCATCTCTCTTATGTTCATTCTGTAGAGTTTCAAGGTGGGCAGCAGTCGGCTGGGACCGGTGGGCGCGAGGGTACCCAGTCTCTTTCTCACCAGGTTGGTCTGCAGAACATAGTGCCTGCCATTCCGTGTCCTCAGGAGCAGAGATGATGCCATGCTGATCATTTCTCTTATTTAGGTAGGGGGAAAAGGCAAGAGAAAAACAGGGGATGTTTTTAGGTTCTTCCCTCTTCAAGCGATTGAGGACATTGGGCTGAGGGGAACATTTCCATGTTGGCCAAAGGAGCGTCCTTCTCGTATTTTGTACATCTTATGCCCAAAATAACTCTTCTTGGTATTTGGGGGAAATATTTTCCTCCCCCTCCGTTCCAGGAAATGTCTCCAAGCGCCAAGGACAGAGCCAGGGAGATTGCAATGAATTCCTGCCTCTCGGCCCCAGGCAGATGCCTCTCGTGTCTGAGTGGCCCATGCAGGGTGCGGAGGTGGCCACTTGGGAGAGCCCTCCTCACAGAACGCAGGTCTTTGTCCCCGCTCCAGCCTAGGTGCCGCCCAAGGGAACAGAGAGGAGGGGCTTCAGGGGAGTAGAGTCCTTGTGTGTGTGCATCCTTGAACAGCATGCATGTGATTTAAAGGAAAGTCGAGCCAAATTGTCCTGCAGTCAGTCAATCGGTAAGCCCTGTCCTCCCCAGCAGCAGGATTCCAGTGGCCGTAGCTCTCCATTCTGGCCTGCCAGCCCAGAGCCTTGAAATTCTTCTTTGTCCGCGCAGTTGTCTCAGAGAACTAGAAAGAGGTTGTGCCTGCTGAAAAACAGCACACCTGATGCCGGGGCTCATAGAATTCTTTGCACTGATTCCATGTGTGACAACGGATGTGCCTTACTTCTCAGCAAACTGCATTTTACAGTCTTTCCTGCTCAGTCTGTCAGCTGCCTGGAACTGGATCGGTGATCGATGCCCATGCGGACATCTTACTGATGTCACTGAAGGTTTCACCCCGCATCTGTGTGCACCTTGAGTTTGTTCTCTGGGGAGAAGCGCAGACACAGTGGGAGAAGCCACGGTGGGGAGAGAAAGGAGGGGCAGCAGTCTCTGAGAAGGAAGGGCTGGAGGCCCAGAACGCTTCCTAGGGATTCCTGCTGGGCAAAAGCGAATTCTACAATGTGACTTTAAGATAGGGGCAGGCGAACCACGGTAGAGGTAGTTTAACCCGGTGAGACAGAGAAGATCAGAGATGGGAGGGATTTTGTTTATTCTTTCAACAAATATTTAATGAGCACCTACTCTGTGCCCGGCCTGTCGGAGATGCTGGAAAAGTGACATGCCCGCGGCTCCTGCGCCCGGCAGACATCACAGCTGATCGAGGCACCCTCTCCCTCGGAGTCTGGATGCAGCTTCAGATTTCCCTCCACACGGTGCTCCAGGGAGCCGCTAAAAATTGATCAGACTGACACCAGAATTGAAACCAGTTCGTAATCCTTGATGGGATCAGATCTAAGGGTGGTGTGTGATGAATGGGAAGAATATAATCCCCACACCCACACCCCGGCTGCTGGTTAAGTATGTTACTATTTCTCAGACAAGGCTCTTGATTGCAAATAAGGGAAAACCACTCATGCTAGCTCAGTGTGTCAAACAATATACGGCAACCAACATCTGAAAAACCAAACTCTTAGCAGGGCATCACTCATGGTAAGGGGGAATTTTCTTTCTTGATACTTGTTCCTTTTGCGTGTGTGCATCTATATGTCCCTTGGATATAGAAAAATATATTCAGAGGGTTGAAATATACTCAAGTGAGTGTAAATAGAAGAGTATCTCACACTGGAGGCTAAGGACAGGGAGGGCCCAGAACCAAGAAGGTCAGGAAACAGAAAGAAGGTCAGGAAGGAGCACAGGCACTGACTGTAACTCACCTGTCAGTGGCTGAATGAACTCTGATCTTTCTCAGCCACTCCATGCACTTGAAGGCAACTGTGGCTACCCCGGAGCTTCTGAGCCCTCAACAGAGACAAACTGGGCTCTCTGAAACCTACTTTAAATTCCTGGGAGAGATGCTAATTGACTTCATCAGGGTTTGGAGGAGGAAGAGATAAGGAAAGAGAGAAGCGTATTCATGGTCTCTTGCCTGTCACTGGTCATGCAAACATGGACTCCAGGGCCTGTGTGTGTGTGTGTGTGTGTGTGTGTGTGTGTGTGTGTTATGAGTAGGGCAGATGCCCCACAGGTGGAATCAAGCCCGGGACATTGTAGCTCTCTAGCCTCACATGTTCTACCCTTCCGCCATATTGAATCCTCCTGAACCCACCCTAGTTTTCCCCAACTCCACACTGTCGCCTTGGCCTGGAATGCCTTCCTTGTCCTCTTCCCCTTGGGGGAACTCCTGCCCTTAAAGTCTCAGTTCAAATACTGCCTCATTTGCAAAGCTGTCTTCACCTCCCCAGAGTCACCCCCTTCCTCCGTGCTCCCCAAAGTCTATTCTCATAACCTTTATGGGATTGGGTTAAGATGAGTTATTTAAGCTTCTGTCTGTTCCACTGGATTCTGAGTAGCTTAAATAACCAAGATCCAGTCTTCCCTGACTCTATTCATCCTTTGTTTTTTCCCCATCCCCAAGTCCCTTCCAACTTGGAATTATGGAGAAAGGAAGGAAGGGAGAGTAAAAGGAAAGGATGGGAGGGAGCCCACAGGAAGAATTTCTGCCGGGAGAAGCACAGACCGTCCAAAGCTTTTCCCTCATAATTAAAAGCAAATACTACATTATTTGAATTTAATTCACACCAGCACACTAGACATTATTGAAGAAAGGGGTGTAGAAATCCCAATAGCTGGAGGAGAGAAGAAGGAAGAGAAAAATGTGTGCTGGGTTCCTGCTAGCCCCTGGCACTTTAAACCAGGAGATGACATGGGACTCTGGATAACTCAAGGCTAGCAGCCTCCACCAGCAAATTTTTCTGTGACTCTAAGGTCTCCCCATCACCCCCACTGCTGTCATCAGAAGGCTATAGGCAGCCTGACCTTGGCCCAGCAAACCCTCCAGCCTGTATCGAGAGAAGCACCCCCCTATCTTGACATACAGGCCCCACATGGTCTGCCTCATCCTCTAGGACCAGAGGGAAGGTGAAGGAGGTCACATGTGGAGGCCATCAGCTTCTTGGGGAAATGGGAGGTGAGCTAGTCTGGGAGGAGAAGGCAGAAGTGGGGTGGGGGGTGGCACCTGCATAGACATAGAGCAGGGCTGGGAGGAGTCCGCTAGGGATGAATACATGTGGGGCCAGCACTCAGGACCTGGCTGAACTTGGAGAGTGGGAAACTGTGGGGGGATCGGAGGTGTGGTTATATGAGCCTCTCTTGCTGGCCTTGGAACTGTTTTCTGTGATGACATTCCCTTATCTAGTGCTGCCCTGGGAGGCTCCATTTTCTGGTTTCTCTCTTTTCTTCTCCGATGCACCCATGACAGGGGATGCCAGTAGAGATGACAGGGAGTGTCAGGGTCTTAATTAAAGGAGAGGGGGGGCGCCTGGGTGGCTCAGTCGGTTGAGCGTCCGACTTCGGCTCAGGTCATGATCTCGCGGTCCGTGAGTTCAGGCCCCGCGTCGGGCTCTGTGCTGACAGCTCAGAGCCTGGAGCCTGTTTCAGATTCTGTGTCTCCCTCTCTGTCTGACCCTCCCCCGTTCATGCTCTGTCTCTCTCTGTCTCAAAAATAAATAAACGTTAAAAAAAAAAAATTAAAAGAGAGGGAAGGCAGCAGGAGGCAAAAACTAGTGACCAAGAGGCCCAGAGGATGAGCAGAGAAGTGCGGGGTGGGGAGCCAGCAGAGTGGAGGGGAGGCCACTGACCATGCCTCCCCCAATGGTACCCATTTCCTTCACAGGCTCTGCTTGAATAATGGTCAGAGAAAAATAAAAGAGACAGGATGTTGTATCAACATTTCAGCGGCTCATCTTTTAACTAGCAGAAAATGACAGCTCCTAAATGTTCAAAACCATTTTGGAAACTTCTAGAGGGAAAATGTTTTGCAGCTCAGGCAGTTGGCTGACATTCGCCTTTCTCCTCCCCATTTCTCTCACCTCAGCTCTCTCCAGCTAGGCACTCCTGGGTCTCCATCTGCAGCCCCGTCCATCTGATTGTGACTCCCAACCCGAACTGTCAGCTGGATGGGTCCACCTGAGGTCCCACCAGTCGCAACGAGCAAATCGGCGACGTCGCACCTCCCTCCTGCTGCCTTTGCCAATTTCCACCTCCATCCTTCACGTCATCTGGGCTGAAAGCGTTAGCCTGGGGACAGTCAGAGCCCCTCACTTCTGCAAAAGAAGCCTAGCCTCCCTACGCGGCACTTGGTGCCCAAGCCCTCCCCACCTCCTGGCCCTTTACACCTCCCGTGCGGGCTGTGAGCCCCCGTGTCCTCAGCTCATAAGTGTTCTTCAGCCTCTGAGTCCTCGGCCGGGCTGCTCCTCTCCTCCACCTTCACGAACCCAGTTCCTCCTCACTCTTACGACCCTTGTCAAATGCCACCTCCTCCAAGATGCCTCCTTGATCTCTTAGCTGGAAATGGTGGTGACAACAGCTAACGTGTTGGCCATATGCCAGGCACAGAGCTAGCACTTTACCTACGTTACTTCATTTCGTCCGCCGAATGGCCTCAAGTGGGAATTACGATTTGTATCATCCCCATTTTACAGCTGAGAGAAATGAGTCTGAGAGAGTTTGGCAAACTTACCCACGGTCCTATACACCCACTCAAGCAGAATTCTGCTGAACTTCACAGCCCATCCTTGTACACGCGACTCCCTCCCCTCAGTTCCCCAAGGCGTGCTATCTGTTTAAACATTCCTCCTTGCATTGTAGCTAATTATGTAAGCCAGTTGTTCAAGAGCACAATTTTGTTCTTCACTTTTATCTCTAACAAATGATTCATGTTAATGTTTAACCACATGAAATACTGCGGTATATTCACTGGGCTTCCGGAAAGACCAGGAGTCTTCAGCCGGTCCCTCACTAGTCCTGATTCCTGACTTCCTATGGCTCCGTGCATGTCTTTTTTGTCTTTGAACCTGGTCCACAGTGGACGATTAATACATGTTAGCTGTCAGCTGTCAGCTGTCCATTGAGTAATTATTATGTATAAGGTGCTGGGCTCAGTGAAGTTATAGTCGCCATCTTAAATTCTTCCTGCCCTGTCCAGTCCCAAACTGTGCTCTCACCAGCCACCTGTACCACCTTCTTGGACCACAGCCAGACCCCACGCAGGCATTGACACTCAGGTGAACCCAGGAAGACTTGATATCCACTCTTTTCTGATGCCCACATCCAGGTGTATAAATTAACTAGCATTAAATTTGGCTGCATTTAGCAGAGACCCATAGCAGCTTAAACAAGACAGAGGTTATGTCTCTCTCACACACACAACACAAGTCCGGGGATGGGCAGTCTGAGGCCAGTATGTCACCTTGGCCCCACAAAGTCCTCAGGGAACTGGGTTCCAGCTCCCTACTCCATCATTCATAAGGTGAGGCCCTCGTCCTCCTGATCCAAGATGGCATCAGAATGCCGGCTGCTGTATCTGCAATCCAGGCATGGGATGGAGGAAGGGATGAGAAGAGAAGAGGCAAAGGCACATAACCTGAGAGCTGCCACAGAGTACCTCTGCTGAAATTTAATTGGGCCAGACTTTTTTTTTTTTTAATCTTTATTTTTGAGAGAGCCAGAGACAGAGTGCAAGCGGGGGAGGAACAGAGAGGGAGGGAGACACAGAAGCCAAAGCAGGCTCCAGGCTCTGAACTGTCAGCACAGAGCCCCCCTTGGGGCTCGAACTCACGAACCACGAGATCATGACCTGAGCCAAAGCCGGACGCTTAACTGACTGAGCCACCCGGGCACCCCTGATTGGCCAGACTTTAGTGGCGTGGCCAAATCTAGTTGGGAGAAGCTGAGAAATGTTGTATTTATTCTGGATGGCCACATCCCCATCTAAACTTGGATATAAATTACTTGGAAAGGATGGAAGAATAGATATTGGAGACAACCAGCAGTCTCTACTAAAAGGGTTCGGTCTGTTCATGTTTGTGTACGTGCACATGATGTGTGTTATGTGTGTGAGCACGTGTGTTGTGTGTACTGGTGGGCCACGTTCTCTCCACCACTTTGATCCCAGATGGACTTGTTAAGAGTTCTCTGTGGAGCTCCTCTAAATCTGGCCTCTCCTCTTAGGCAGATTGAGCCTCAGCTTCTCAATTCAAGGAACTACAATGTATTTTCTGCATCCACCGAAGCATGTTATCAGTGGTGAGAGAGGGGCTTGTAAAACTGTTTTCCCGTTCAGGTGTTACAGGGTGGCCATTATGTGAGAGCGACTATGACCAGAGTTAATCTGGCAATAAATTCTCTTGGGAAGGAGGGTGTCATTAACGCAAGAATCCTAGCAAAGGGTACCGCTCAATCTTGTGCCACAGGGGAAACGCCCAGAAATACCAGGCAACCTGTTGAGATGACCCAAGGCGAGGAAAATGCTAGATTCAGCGTTGGTTACGGGTAGTGTTGCCCCAGTGTTTTCAGCCCTGCCCAGTAATCACGCAATTCCACGAAACTGCTGACCTTTCCTACCCCCCCCACCCCCCCCCACCCTTCAGCACATACACACACACAATATGCAGGGGTTTGACAGGTTCATCTCATTTACTCTTTTGAGCCAGTGGGTATTATTAGTTCCGTTTTACTAATGAGAATGGGATGCTGTAGGGAAGTTAAGTATTTGCCTAGAGACTCATAGCTAAAAAGGACAGAGCTGCTGCTGAGCCCTCGGGGCCTAACCACAATACTCTCCAACTTTATTAGGATTTCGTGGAACCCTGTTGGGGGTTAGCGCCACTGAACTCCCTTCCACAAACATTTGGCGCAAGTGTTTACTCAGGTAATCAGTAGGTAATAGAGGGGTGTCAACTTTTTAAGAAACAAAACAAGCACAAAAACGCCTGAAGTCCCCCCTCCTGAATTACCTAGTATTTTTCATATTTGAAGTTGATTTGGTGGCACAGTCTCATAGCTTCATCCTAGAGCCGGGTATTTGTTTCCAAGGGCCATGGTCTCTGGAGGTGCCTGGGTTGAACATTGGGGTGGTTTGTAATTTGGGGCTCTCTTTAAAGGCTGGAGAAACCTTAGGGTGGGGGGAAGGCACCCCAGGCTTTCTGCGTTAAGCAGAACCCTGACTCTGCCGCTTACCTGTTTGACTTTGGGCAAGTTAACACATCTTCTTGACCTTCGTTTTCCCACGTCTATGAAATTCAGATGAAAAGCATACCTTTGATCAAGCATTATAAAGAAAGAATATGTAAACAGCCACTTTTTTCTATTATATTGCCAGCATACGAATTATACTAATATTGCCACCTGTGGACAGAAAATGTACAGTCTATTTTTATCAATACCCAGATGAGGCAGAACATAAAAAGCAAAGATTAACTTTTTTGCCATCTCCAGCACCTTCATGCTAATATTTACTTACATTTGATTATCATTTCAGGCTCATGCACACATACTTAGCATGGATCACAGACTCGCATACATTTCACTTTATTACCTTTTGTCTTTCGTGTCTCCTTAAAACTGCTGCTTATTCAAGGATCTGCATATTATTAATATTAGAATTCATTGTTCCATGACTTTGAAAGTGTCAAACATTCTGGACGAACATGTTAGATAGTCTCTCCTGCCTCCACCAGCTGTTTTCTGGCCACTGTGCCCACCACTGTCCACTCTTACTGACAGCCACTTGGGTCTTTAATACCCAGCTCAGGTGACACCTCTTCCAGGGAGCTCCCTTTGTACTCCTGTGATATCTTGCACTTGTCCTTCTTGTACAGTTTGTTCTGCCTGTATTGGAATGGACTGCTTCCCTGTTTATCTCTCCTATTAGAGCATAAGCCACCTGAGAGTAGAGAACATCTATTATTCACCACTGTATCCTTGGTGCTCGGTGCTGTATCCGACACATTTGAAGACCTTCCACCAGTGCTGGGTGGGTTCAGGCTCCCAGCGGGAGAGAAAGGAAGTTATAAAGCCAGTGAGAAATGCCATCACAGAGATATCAGCAGGCCGCTGTGGGAGAGTAATGGAGAGGACAAGTAATGTAATCTCTAGTAATAAGGGTAGTAATAGAGTACATTTCACAACACCTTTAAAGCTCTTGCACATGCATTATCTAATTTGATCCTCATAAAAGCCTCGAGGTAGGTATATTGCAGGAGATGGAGGTGGAGGTTTTCGTGGTTATGTGATGTGCTTAAAGTCATGCAGCTATTAAATGGCTGGATTCAGACCAGACCATAAAAGCTGGTTCTTTTCCTCGCAGCGTGCAATAAAGTCGAATCGTCACCACCACGTCCATTTGCTCAGGCCCTGGCTTACTGCTCTGTGATCTATCCCACACCGCATCACAGAGTTGGTCAGGTCTTGCCTCCCCAAGGAAATGCATTTCATTAATGTACTTCTAGATAATGAATTGTCTTTGACTCTGAGGAGATGATCACTATGGCACAAAGCAAGTCTCCTTTTTATCCACATCTGAAAATGTGGTTGGTCACAGGGCATATGGGTGTTTTCTGAGATCACCGGCGACTTGCTACGTGTGGTTCCTTCTGTTTGCAGGCCCGACACGTACATCCCGGGAAGGAAAATGCTTTGTGGACCCTTGTGCCGATTTCTGTGGCTTTGGCCCTATCTGTCCTATGTTGAAGCTGTGCCAATCCGAAAAGTCCAGGATGACACCAAAACCCTCATCAAGACGATTGTCACCAGGATCAATGACATTTCACACACGGTAGGGAGAGCCTGGGAAGACAATAGGTTTGCCCGTGGGGGAACCAGGACCTCAGATGTCAGCTGAAGCCTGTGCAGCCACATGTAGGGGCCATGGTGGCCTTGACTCCTCCCTACCTCATGAACAGCCGCTTCCTACATGCGGGCTGTATTTGGAATTAGGAAGACTAAATGTGAATCTCCACACTTTGGTTCTCTGTCTGTAAAACCTTAAGCTAGTTCCTCCATGTCTTTAAGGCTTGGTCTTATCAGCTAGCTAGTACAGTCCTCACAGGGTTGTTATGAGATTAAATTAGATAAAGCAACTAGATAAACCCTCTCATAGAACCAGACCACAGTGTGCCTTCTTTAAAGGTTTTTCGTTGTGGGTTTGGTAGCCCCCAGTCTTAAAAGCCGGCTTGCTTACCCAGCATGGGGCAATCTAGAGACTTCCGCATCTCCTGGACACCATACGTGTCTGACAGTGGCCTCGGACAACTCAGAACCAGAGTCTTGGGCATTTTATGGAGAGCAACGTGTGAGTGTCCCTGCTTTCACGGTAGCTATCCGACAAGGCCACACGGGGTAGATCCAGAGTGTCCCAGCTTGGGTGGCGCAGAAAGTGAGGGCTGCAGGCCACCCCTTCCTGGTATCCAGCGTTATTGGAGCAGAGGAGTGAGGCGGGGCTGGCCTTGATCCCTGAGGGGCCAGAGGCCTTGGAGGACCTGACTGGGAAGGAGGAGTCCTCTGGGAGTGGAAGGGTGTGAGGATGGCTAGGGAAGGGGCACTTAGGGAGGACCTCAGTGCCTGGGGAAGAGACTTAACTAAGCAGGAATCGGGCCTCATGGCTGGTTCTACAGCAGAGATCATTTGGAGGAGGGAACGATCTTCGAAGATCCATCTGGAAGGGGAGGGCAGGGTGATTCGGGAAGGGCAGGAAGATAGAAGTCCAGGAGATCAGCTTGGAAGCTTGGCAGTCCCCGGGGCACAAGAATCAAGGGCCTGGGCCAGGGCAGTGAGGAAGGGGAGAGGAGGCAGCCAAGAGAGCGGACCTCCACATTCATGGGAAAGGCCGAGAGCCTTGCAGAACCAACTTCTCTGAGCCCCTGCTCTCCCTTTTCCTCTCGCACAGCAGTCTGTCTCCTCCAAACAGAGAGTCGCTGGTCTTGACTTCATTCCTGGGCTCCACCCTGTCCTGAGTTTGTCCAAGATGGACCAGACATTGGCCATCTACCAACAGATCCTCACCGGTCTGCCTTCTAGAAATGTGGTCCAAATATCTAATGACCTAGAGAACCTCCGGGACCTTCTCCACCTGCTGGCTTCCTCCAAGAACTGTCCCTTGCCCCGGGCCAGGGGCCTGGAGACCCTCGAGAGCCTGGGCGGTGCCCTGGAAGCCTCACTCTACTCCACGGAGGTGGTGGCCCTGAGCAGGCTGCAGGCTTCTCTACAGGACATGCTTTGGCGGCTGGACCTCAGCCCTGGGTGCTGAGGCCTGGAAGACCTCTTGTCCCAAAGTCGAGGAGAGAACCCATGGCTCCCAGGTGTCTTCAGCAGAGAGCCTGTGTGGGTGTCCTTTATCCAGGCCCCAGGCCATTAGTCTCTCACACCTTTGAGCCACTCTTCCAAAGGCATAAGCCTTCAAGGCACGAAACCAAAGATAGAATGCATGATTCTGTGCTCACCGGGAAGGGAGACCCACCGGGCAGTGAATGGGACCTGAGGATCTCACAAAAGCCTTCCTTCCTGTGCCACCTCCCCTCTCACCGCATGCTTCAGCGTGACCTGGGGTGATTTCAGGAGGCACCCGCTGAGCCTTTGGACCATCAAGCGAGGTTCTGTCTGAGAATTCTGAGAACACCATGACGGTTACATCCACATAGCTGCAAACTCCCAAGCAACACATTATTTATTCTGCGTTTTATCCTGGATGGATCTGAAGCAAAACAGCAGCTTTTCCAGGCTCTTTGGGGCCAGCCAGGGCTAGGGACGCTGCTTCCAGCCCCGCTGGTGGGCCTGGCTAAGGCAAACCCATTTCTATGTGACTTGAGGGCTCTCAAGTTAGTTCTTTGGTAACTGGTTTTGTTTCTACCGTGACTGATGTGAAATTACAGTGTTTGCAATGGTATTGCCCTGAGCAGATCTCCAAGGACCAGGTTCTTCCAAAAAGAAGATGAATTTTGTCAAGTGTGATATATAGATGTGTGCACCTGGAGGTAGGGGAACGTGTTAGTGGGAAGAGGAAGGATCAGAACGTATTCTCTGAATTACATTTGTGTGATGGGCTCTTCGGATGGGGTGGAGTCATTTTCTCATCTCTGCAGCCACTTAGTGTGGTTTTCTGGAAAATAACAAAGGAGATGACTCCTTTGGGGGGGGTTGTGGGGTTTTGGCAGCCACCTATGGAGGGAGGCTGGGGACTGTCTATTGGGACAGTTGTGAGCTCTGGCCTTCTCCAATTGCGAGAGAGAGGTCTTTCTTATCAGGGAGTGAGGATCCCTCACTGGAGACCATGATCCCCAGAGCAGGGGTCCTTGGAATGGCCCTTGGAATGGTCTGGGGATGATCCCACACTGGATTTATTACATGACAGTACCCCTACTTGGGATTTGCATGCCAAATTGTGGTTCTCATCAGACTGGCTCACCCAAAGCACGACCATGTTTCCTACCCATTTGGTGTGGATTTTTATTCCAGTGGGAAGGTCTGTGGGCTTTAGCGGTGGTCCCAAAACTTGGGCCAGCAGCAATGCTGAGTGCCAGGACTCCCGGGCCAGGCTGCCAGGAGCGCCTTTCCCACTAGAGGTCATGGTTGGTGGGATGAATGAACAAGGAGGCTTGGGTTTTCCACCGTCCTGCCACTGTTGTGAGGCCATCACGTGACAGGTGGTGGATCTGTCCAAGGAAATTCGAATCAAAGCTATCAACGTTCAGACTGAGCACCTACTTCGCGCTCAGCCCTGATTGGTGCTATGGGCTAGAGAAGCTCACCAAGTAAACGTTAAAATCCAGTCTTGGCCCTCAGGGACCTTGCATTCCTGACGGTAAAAACTTTACACGGCAGCGGCAGCCTAAGGCTGGCCTTTCACCATGGCAACCAAGCTGCTGAAAGAGTGAGCTCCTGGGCAGGTGGGAAGTGCTGGGCGGAGGGTGGCAGTCCTCAGGGGCCCACTGGCTAACCCTGCTTGCACTTGGTAGCATTTTTGCTTTTCGGGGCCCGGCAGCATTAATTACCGTGTAGCCACATCCCTTTGAAGCAGCTTGGCTGACAATTTAAAAATGAGAAAATGCCTGAGACCATAACAGCTGATAGGTAGCTGGGCCAAGACTAGAGCTCAGGTCCTCTGGCTCCCCAGAGTGTCCCTGCAGCCAGGTAGTGCTTCCCGGAGGTACAAATAGGCACTGGGCAAGGGAGACCAGGAGTGATTGCTGGGAGAGAGGAGCTGGAGGCAACTTTGCAGGAGGTGAGGGATGTGAATTGCCTGGAGGGTGGAGGCTGTTTTGTTGGTGCTGAGACACCAGGGTGAAGGCACGTGCGGCCAGTTACAAAGAAAGGCAGACAAAGGACAGACGAGAGGGAAAGGGACACATGGAAGAGGCCTTCTGGGGCAAAGAAGTTTGATATCGAAAGGGTTAAGAGTTGAAAGTTCCAGAGCAGAGTGATTCATGAGATGGACAGAGTAAGGCCCGTTCTGCAGAATATGACCTAGATAATCACTACCACCCAGTCAGGCTGGGATCTTTTAAGCCTTTCATTCACCAAAACCGGGCACTGTGGCTTATTCTCAGAGTGTAAAAGTTCTAAAATGTAAATGATTGTCTTTTTTTTGTAACTTCAAAAAATTTTTTGGTTGTTAAAACAAAAAAAATCCAAATAAATTAACTTTGCCCCCTGGTCTTTGTTCTGTGTCACCCTTTGTGGAGGGGCTTTAGAAGAGGTATTTGTGGGTGACAGGCCACGGCCTGGCTGGCCTCCAACCCCCACTGGGTTCCGCTCTGCCCGGGCTTGGCCACAGCCGGCCGCCAGTTATTCAGGCTAAAGGATTCCCCCAAAGCACAGAGCTGGCAAAATGAGCACATTCTGTGGGTCTGCAAATCAGCCTTGAGAAGCGCCAAATTGTTTTTTAAACAAAAAAGAACGACAACAACAACAACAAAGCTGTAAGCAAACAAACAACGTGCAGCCTAACAGCAGACCCAAGCAGGTGCATCGACCCTGGGAAAGACAGGACTCCTCTTGTTCTGGGCGCAGAGCACAATCGTCTCTGCGGTACAGTTAGAACGTGACAGTTCCAACCCAGGGAGGACTGGAGGTGGGGGTGGGGGGCTGGCCCATCCAATAATCACTTCCATGGGCAATTTCAAAGTATAGTTGACGGCGGCCAGTCCTTTCCTGAGTACTCGTTTAAGTGGTGGAGGAAAGGGAGACAGAGCTGTGGAATGAGGAGAAACCACAGCCGGGGGGTTGGGTATCGGATAAGGCGGGAACAGCCTAAGTGGGTCACTTGGCAACTCAGGAAGTGGCTGGCCTCTGTACCCGTGAAGACTCCTGTAGCTGCAAGTGACAGAAACCCAACGCAAACCAACTTAAACATAGAAGGATTTGGGGCCCACGTTGCTTAGAAGTCCAGCATGGTCTCTTACAAGACTCTTCTCTGCACTCATCCCCAAGGACCTAGAAAGGTACCAATGCCATGACCTCTCCAGTCCCTGCCTGCCTGAGGTGGGTAGCAGGGGCCTGGGGACAATGGGTTTGCCCCTTGGTGGCCATCTGGGACTGTCCTAGATGTCTTGTTTCTGAGTAGGCACTAGCCTTAGTAGGTCCCCGAAGTGGTCTGGAAGGCAGCCCGCAGTAACAGGGGTCTCGGAGCAGAGGCCTGGAAATGTCGTTCCCTTCTCGGTGAGGTGACTCCCAGGGTCAGAGTGGAAGGGTATGTTCTTCAAGTATCCTTCCAGAACCTTTCCCACCCTCGGGCATCCTCTTGCTCTCCCTCCGAGGCTGAGCTCACATCTCCCAAACAGCTGGCAGCGTCTGACCATGTCCAACCTCCAAAGGCAGGTCTTTTGCAGAGTCTGGTGAGAAAGACGTCAGGTCAACCCAGCAGGACCTTTCAGAAGAACCCCAGCTCAGATTCGTGCACAGCAGCACACAACCAAAAACATGACGCCCCGTTTCCCCTCAAAGAATTCAGAGTTGCTCATTCCAGGCTTTTACCATCAAGATCTGAGTCTAGTGCTGTCTGACTACCCAGATTCACTGATTAGTTCACTGGTACATTGTCACCCTCAGCTCTTTGGGGTCCTTCCCCAGGAATGCACTGTCTCAGACCTGAGATGGTAGAGTGAGTCAAGGATGGAAAGAAGGTGATGGAGCCTCCATGCCCAGCCCTCATCTCAACCCCAGCTCCCAGCACAGAGGGTGCCTAACCCTTAGGCCAGTTACTTAATCCCTCTTAGCCTCAGTTTGTCATCTGTACAATGGGAATATAATATAGCACCTTCATCAGAGGTCTTTAGAAGATAGGATGATAAAATATTTGGGAAGCTATTAGCCCCATGGGTGAGGTACAAAAAGCAGTCAAAAAATCATGTCGTTGTTATCGGTACTAATGAGTCAAGGAAGCAAAAGGAGTGAGAATTGCTTTCGCGGACAGCCCTCCTTGAGATAGCCACAGCTTTGGTAGGGATGCCTGGGCACAGGGCTCCCCTGTAGCTCCTTAGGAAGCCCTCTCAGCCCCCATGGGGCAGCCAGAAGGTGAGGGGGAGAGGGAAGGTCCCAGTGGAGCAAATCTCAACCAGTGAGGAATGGGGGTCTGTGGATAAATCCCCCAGCCTCCCACCCTCCGGAGGGGCAATTTTAAGGGGCAATCTGTAGGACTGGGGCCTGGGTGCACACACCAGTCACATCCAAGGGGCATTCCTGATTGGCTTTTCCCCTTGCCTGGCCCCGCTGTCCCTGTTCCTCGCTCCTGCTTCCTAGCGTCGCCTCCTAAATACGCCTCCTGCACCAGAACCCTTGTCTCCAGCGCTGCTTATGGAGCAACACAGATCAGGCAACTACAGAGCAAATGGAGATAGATTTGGATGCTGGGAGAACTGTGAAGCCAGACTCCAGAGAGGTGTAGGAACCACACGCCAGAACTCAGAGAACCATCCCTAGGAGCCCAAGGGAGAAAAGGAGAGAGGGTCCCTGAGGAAAAAGGAAATCCACTTGGGGAAAGTTTGACACGGGAAAGAAAGCGAGGACAGGAAAAGGAATCTACTAAATGGAAGAATTAATTACAAGATTAATAAGGAAGGGAAGGGAAGGGGAAGGGGGAGGGAGGGGAGGGAAAGAGGGGAGCAGAGGAAGGAAGGAAGGAAGGAAGGAAGGAAGGAAGGAAGGAAGGAAGGAAATGAAAAGAGAAGAAATAAATATAAAGTTAACATTGCCAGGGTCACCTGGGTGGCTCAGTCGGTTGAGCATCCGACTTCGGTTCAGGTCATGATCTCACAGTTCATGAGTTCAAGCCCCGGGTCAAGCTCTGCGCTGACAGCTCAAAGCCTGGAGCCTGCTTCGGATTCTGTGTCTCCCTCTCTTTTCTCTCTCTGCCCTTCCCCCACTCGCACTCTGTCTCTCTCTCAAAAATAAACATTAAAAAGCAAACAAAAAACATTGCCTGTCTTAGTGCACGTGGGCTGCTAGAACTGAATACCTGAGGCTGGGTGGCTTGTAAACAACAGAAATTTACTTCTTACAGTTCTGGAGGCTGGAGCTTCAAGATCAAGGTGCCAGCAGCTTCCATGTCTGGTGAGCACCTGCCTCCTGGTTCGAAGACCACATCTGTGACGGTGTCCTCACCTGGTGGAAGGGGCAAGGGAGCTCTCCGAGGTCTCTCCTCTAGGGCACTAATCTCCTTCATGAGGGCTCCACCCTCACCCTAAGCACTTCCAAAGGCCCCGCCTCCTAACACCTAACCTTGGAGGTTAGGATTTAACATGAATTCTGGGGTGACACAAACATTCAATCTATGGCATTGCTTTACGATCGCTGATTGAAGGAAAGATCAGGTCAAATCAAGGGAGTCTCAACCACTGACTGTTTCTTGCATAAAATGTCTTTTTACAATAAAGGGACCTAATATTAGCATTTCTTCCTTCTACTGAGTTCCCATAGCCCCTGGTCACTCAGCGCAGCTCACGGGGAATCCTTTCTGTTGAGGTCTCACCCCTACACCCTTCCCTGCCCCTGACTGTAAGCCTGTGCGGACAGAGTCGCCTCGCCCCGGGCCTGGCTGTTGTGTGCGGCTCAGTACAGGCCCCCCACTCTTACTTGGTGACCAAAGGAACTGAGACTCCTATAGTAACAAGCCTGTTATATCAGGTCAGCAAATTCTATAAAAAGCCTGAAAACAGCCCTACCATGAAAGGATAAACTTCTTAAAATTCTGCTTACTCTTGGGGTGCCTGGGTGGCTCAGTTAGTTAAGCATCTGACTTTGGCTCAGGTCATGATCTCATGGCTCATGAGTTCGAGCCCTGTGTCAGGCTCTGTGCTGACAGCTCAGAGCCTGGAGCCTGTTTCAGATTCTGTGCCTCCCTCTCTCTGTCCCTCCCCTGCTCATTCTCTCTCTTTCTCTCTCTCTCTCTCAAAAATAAATAAACATTAAAAAAAATCTCTAAAAAAAAAGAAATTATATATATATAGGGTTAGATAAACAAGGTCAATAACATGTTGATAATTGTTAAAACTGGGTAATAGGTACACAAGACTTTATTACAGCAAACTCTCTACTTTGGGGCAGGATTTCCAGATCAACACTTTAGGGTAAGGTGCAGTCCAGCCTGGCCCCTCCGCGGGTGGAAGCAGGAGGGGGTGAAGGGAAGAGGGAGAAGGAGAATACGATGTGGAGCTGAGTTGTATTTAACTTCACATTTGATTTCACTGCCTGGCAGATGTCCCAGGGCCTGGGGGGCTATGACAGACTGTCAGTGTGGGTGTGAAACAGCGAACTAAAACAGAGATTTAACAAATCAAACAAGGAGACAGTGGTGAGAGCCAGCTGCAAGATATTGGAGAGGCAAGTCCTGATGCTTATAAGAAAAAGCCAAAGGAGTGGAAATTAGACCCTCGGGCATTGCCCTAGCTCTGCTGGGCCTTGGGGTGCCCCATGGAAGCCACGGAAGTCCCCTTCTTCCTCCCTAACGGGGAATTGTGGTGTCCCCACCCCATGGCTGTCCCTCTGTATTAAATACAAAGTATAGGGTGAGAAGCCCTGAGACCATTCGTAAAGGAAAATGGGATTCCTGTGTCTCTTCCCCAGCTTAAGTTATTGTAATAAAAAGGCACTTCATTCCTACCTTCAAAACCTTGTCCCCAGGGTTCTGGATCTGGCTGCAGCCTGGAGCAGGGTCATCCCTTTTCTCCCCTGGCTTATGGCAGACCCGCCCGGTGTAGGAGCAAATCTCTATTCCTCTCCACCCAGCCACCCGCACACCTGCTACAGAAACTTCAGGAGATTCGGAGGGTTCAGAGCGGGGCAGGCCAAGGGACCTACTCAGAGGGAGAGTGAGGCTTCCCCCTTTGGGTCTAAGCCAGAGCCCTTGGCACTGAATGCTATTGAACCTCAGACAGGCCCTTCCTGTCAAAGGCCAGTGTTTCATCTCAGGCAGATGTCCCCGAGGAATATCACAGACCAGAAAACCAACCCTGAGATCGCCTCGACTGTCCCATCCTATTGTTGGCCGTAATTCCTGAGGAAACCCCAACCCTCGTAGTTTCAACTTTTCTGTTTATAAAGTCTGTGTATTTATCTGAGGGAAAACTAGCAGGTGCAGCATGAGTGAAGCTCCCCACCCCTACCCTGCCAGGCCTGAGACAGTGACAGAAGGGGAAACCCCTGCTCCCTTCCACACTTGGGCTTGGACCTCCCATAGGACTCAAAATCTGGACCTGGTCTCCACAGGCCAGTAATTATTTGGAGATCACGGCAACGGCCCAGAACCCCCCTCCTTACTTCAGGATGGAGAGATTTGTGACCTTTCATTCCTTACAAGAGCAAGGCAGCGTGTTTGTTATTTGTCCCACATACTGGATGACGGCTTAGAGATTTGGCCCAAGACTTGCCCAAAAGCTCGTATCTGCGGATTAGAACCTGAGCCTCCAGACTCGCCAGACCCAGAGGGATATGTGTCTATCTATCCCCCACCCCACCCAAGCCCACACCCACGTACGGATTTCCAGGTATCTTCTGTTTGCCGTCCCACCGCCTTCCCTCCCCATCAGAGGGACAGCCGTCTGGAAAAACACTCGCTGGCCACGACACTGTCCTAATGTGAAGAGCTCGCAGTGTGGGTTGCTTGTGCACAGACACACACGGCGTGGAAGCAGACGCCTGTGCAGAGGGCTCCAGGGTTCCCTCTCCGTGTGCTTACCTTCCACCAGCACTCCTGAAGCTCCCCGCATTAGTCACCTGTCCTGTTACTTTTCCTGGGCAAGGAGCCCTTTAAACACAGATCAGAAGGAGCACCTGGGTGGCTCAGTCAGTTGAGCATACAGCTTTTGATTTTGGCTCAGGTCGTGATCTCCTGGTTTGTGGGATCAAGCCCTGGGTCGGGCTCTGTGCTGACAGTACAGAGCCTGCTTGGGATTCTCTCTCTCTCTCTCTCTCTCTCTCTCTCACTCTCTGTCTCTCTGCCCCACCCCTGCTCATACTTGCACTCTCTCCCTCTCAAAATAAATCAAAAGCTTTAAACAAAATCGCAGACCAGAAAACCAACATTTGGGGCTCTTGGGCAGCTCAGTTGGTGGAGCGTCCGACTTTGGCTCAGATCATGATCTCGCAGTTCGTGAGCTCAAGCCCCACATGGGGCTCTGTGCTGACAGCTCAGAGCCTGGAGCCTGTTTTGGATTCTGTGTCTCCCTCTCTCTGCCACTCCCCTGCTCACACTCTGTGTGTGTGTCTCTCTCTCAAAAATAAATAAACTTAAAAAAAAAGTTTAAAGAAAAAAGAAAACCAACCCTCACCCGTCTACGTCCCCTCACTTGTATATATTTTATTTATACATTTGTTAACATCTCCCTCCTACCTCCACCCACCCCACCCCACCCAACACATATAAGCCCCTGACAGGCAAGGATGCTCTTTGGGTCTGTTTTCTTTTCTTTTAATGTTTATTTATTTTGAGAGAGATAGCATGAATAGGGGAGGGACAGAGAGAGGGAGAGAATCTCAAGAAGACTACAAGCTATCAGCCAAGAGCCGGGTGTGGGGCTCGATCTCATGAAGCATGAGATCATGACCTAAACCGAAATCAAGAATCAAACACTTAACCCACTGAGCCACCTAGGTGCCCTGGGTCTGTTTTATTTTCTACTCTATCTCTAGCACATTGGCCAGATCCTGGCCCAGAGTAAGTACAAAACAATTATTTGTTGACTGAATGGGTATCCGACTTCAAGAGCTGAATGCACATATACACTTTGCATTTGGGCCATTAAGTTTAAGAACAGAAGAACACCCATGAGGGGAGGCAGAATTCTGGGCAGTCTGTCTGCTTAGATGATCCCAAGACAGATATGGTTGCTAAAGCCTTGCCGTGTGGACAATGCTGGAGGAAGATTGGAGGTCAATAGGTAGAATTTAGCAGAAGGCAAATTTGGGCTTAAACTCACAGTTGGAGCTGCCCTACCATAGGGGTATGGGCGGACTTTTGCAGGGAAGCATCCCATGAGTCATGACTTTTAGTCTCCGTTCCCTTAAGTAGTCTCCTTCCACATGACTCAGAGCCTGGCCATGTGACTTGCTTTGCCCAATGGGATAATTACCATTCCATTGCCTACCATTCAGGTTGTATTAAGCATATTTTTTAATGTTTATTTATTTTTTTTATTTTTGATTAATGTTTATTTATTTAAAAATTTTTAATGTTTATTTTTGAGAGAGAGAGAGAGAGAGTGCAAGCAGGGGAGTGGCAGAGAGAGAGGGAGACACAGAATCTGAAGCAGGCTTCAGGCTCTGAGCTGTCAGCACAGAACCTGACGCGGGGTTCAAACCCACAGACCCGTGAGATCATGACCTAAGCCGAAGTCGGACACTTAGACTGAGCCACCCAGGTGCCCCTATTTTTTTGTTTTGCTTTTGTTTTTGTTTTTGTTTTGTTTTGAGAAAGAGAGAGAGAGCGCGCAAGCAGGGGAAAGGCAGAGAGAGGGAGACACAGCAGGCTCCAGGCTCTGAGCTGTCAGCACGGAGCCCGACGTGGGGCCCGAACCCACGCACTGCAAGATCATGACCTGTGCCGAAGTTGGATGCCCAATCGACTGAGCCCCCCAGGCTCTCCTAAGCATGCTTTTAACTATCTGTATTTTCTGATGCTTTGACATTTAGGGGCCTTGTTGACGCTAGAGGGACTGCACCCTCCATAGTTAGCTAATGCCCAGAGATAACAAACAACTCTGCAGGGAGCATTCCTTTCAAATGCAAACTAGCCAATCAGCCACCACCTCTGTTGGGCTCTCACACTCAGGGCCACAAGCCCCTGCTCTAATCACCCCAGGGCCAGGTAGCAGATAACTAGAGCTAGCCCCTGTGCCTTAAAATCTGCCAAGATCATTCAAACTGGCCAATCCTAAACCTGCTTTCCCTGCCTGGCCTTGCTTTTCTGGTGTAGTTAAACCAGTGCCCAAATCATGTCCATAGGAATCATTCTCTAACTCTCAGTTTTGCTTCCGTCAAAATTGGGGCCATTCTTAGGTGGTGGCAATGGTGACCACCAAAAACTCCAGGCTTCTGCTCTGCAGCTTGGCAACTCCCCAAAGAAGAGAACTTCTCCTTCCTAATTATTGAGCAAAAGTCTCAGGGCTGACTCTCATTGGCTTAGCTTGGATTACATGCCTCTTGCTGAGCCAACCACGGTGGCCAGGGGGATACAGTACGCTGGTTGGAGAGATTTGAGTCATCCCAGAAACTGGGGAAGGGCTCAATCCCACTTGGAATGAAAATGGGTAAAGGGTAATTTCCCAAAGGAAAAAAGGGTTCAATTACCAAAAAGAAAGAGGAATGGATTCTGGGAAGGCAGCAACAACAGACAACCTGTCCAGGAATGCTCTGAGCTTCTCTGTCCTGGCTTCTTTGATAGCCTTCCGAAGCCTTGTTCCAACATGGATTTCTTTCTACGAGAGCAAAGAGAGGGGGTTCACTTTGACCCTTTACTTACTCGTGTGAAGAACCAAAACCAATTACAACTGGCTTTTAACTTCAACCACACAGCGTCAAATTAAAAAATGATGTTTGACCTCAGGCTTTGAAGAGGGTGTGACAATTGTCCTTGGCCCTGAGAACTTCTGAAAAGAATGGAGAATATTTTTGCTATTGGTTATATTGGATTGGGCCTTGGTATGCAATCACCCCAATTGTCATTGCTCACGTTAGGCTTATTCTATTGGTCTCTCTGCTTTGTCTGGGGTCACTCTTTTCCATTGAGAAAATTGGTTCCTTTTCTCCTCCCTTATAATGGAGCTCATGCTCCCAATACTTTATCTTATAAGGCATGGCTGGGCACTTTACAATAAGCATGATGCCCATAACAATCCTTTGCAGTAGAATAACACCTTCCTTCTAGAAAGGACTTTCACTCATTATTGTATTTGATGCCCACAATAACCAGGGTGTAGGAGTGTAGTATTATATTCCTCTTCTTTAGATATGAAAATAGACTCAGAGAGGGCACGTGACTGGCTGAAGGTCACAGAGCTCTGTCGCCTTGGGTAGAAGGAAAATGTTGGCAAGGAATAAACAGGCATTTCTTCGAGGCTTCATTTATTTACCAAGATTAGACTTTATTGCTGCAAAGCTAATCAGGACTAAAACCCCCAGGAGCTAGTTTGCAGTATGCAAACTACAGTAGCTCAGAAGGACCAAAACACAAACAGAGTCACAGGGCCACCAACAGCCATGACTAGAGCCCAGCCCAGCTCATCCGCAAGCAAGTCCAAGAGATGCAGTCCCAGCCCGGCCCCCTGGAGAGCAGTTCTCCATTCAGCACAAGCACCCGGGAGCCTACATCTGTGGCTCAGCTCTTCTGTGGAACTCCTCCGCTCCTACCTAGCGCCTTCTCTCCTCAGAGAGACTGGTAGTTGGGCCACAGATGGGACTGAGGCTTTGGTCTACAGAGAGGGAAGGGATACGTCTGGTAGGGCCTGGAATGCTGGAGAGATCTTAAGCCTGAGTAGACACTCCAGGCTGATATACTTAGGGTTTCCCTTCCAAGGACTCTCTTCTTCCTTACCCACCTCCTTGCCTTTTCCCTCTGTGCCCATCCTCTGTGCTGAAATCCCAGTCAGAGAGCTAGCTGGCAGTCCTCTTTGGCCTGGTCTCCACACAACTCACAAATTCTGCTTGCCACCGAAGAAAAGAAGGGACCCAAGTAGCCAGAGGAGACAGTGTCCCTTTCACGGGAGGAAGAGCCTCTGGGGAACTGGGGGACCCTCCTCCATTCCTTGTCCTGCCTCTGGAAACTTCCAAGCCATCCTCTCACCCAGACACTCTGGACCCAGGACAGACTGGCCAGAGAGTAAGTGACCCAACCCCAGAGCACTCTGGGAAACCTACTGTGTTGGCCCCAGACCCCACGACAGGGAGGGTAGTAGATTTCCAGCCTTATCTGAGATAAATGGGACAGGGCTTATCAAAGCCTGCATGGGCTAGAAAAGAAGGAACCCAGTGAGCTCACTATGCCTTCCCAACATCAGCGAAGCCTTGCCTAGAGGATCCAGGCTGTACGCTGTTGGGACACTTCTATTCTAGAAGTTTCCGCCAGGTGGCAGAGAAAAATATCAGATGCCAGAAACGTACCCATCTGAAAGGATTTCTCCCACAGGACAAAAAGCAAAAAACAAAAACCAATCATACCTTCTCCCAGTTAGAATGTCTGCAATTACGCACCCCCTATAAGTGGAAAAAGGAAGCCAGGACTAATCAGATGACATCACTCTAGGAACCCAATGCATCCCAGCACTAATCTTTTTGAAAAGCTCCATATGGGAAGATACAAATTCAATTTGTCTTGTCTAGGGGAAAAATGAGTTTTAAATATGTTAGATCAAAAATGATATCTTATGTACCAGACATTAGTGATCCAGAACGAACGCCTTGGGAGAAAAATTGCCCTGAAAATTTTAAGTATTCAGGTTGCTAAAGAACTAGGAATTTATGCCGCAGTCCAAGCACAGAAAGTCCACACTGGACACCCACATGTCCCAGACTGGGCCACAGCCTCAGACAGAGCCCTGGTTCCTGAGGACCGGCCTGGCAGTCTCCCTCAGTAACACCTCTGCCCACCTTTCTGGGACCTGCCGCTTCCATGGCTTCCTGTTCAGCTGGGTTGCCAAGGCCCGAAGAACTGGGAAATGCCCCATGGAGCCAGTCCAAGGCCAGAGCAAGTTGATAAGGGATGGGGGGAGAGAGAAAAAGAGGCCCAGTTTCCACTGGTTTCCCAAGCCTGGTGGACACCAAAGCTATTAAAAGGCCAGTTTACAAAAACACTGGAGGGCACTGGTTGTTCTCTTCCAGGACAAGCTGAAGGGACAGAAAGCCCCAGGAAGATCTGGGTTCGAATCCTAGCTCTGCCAGTAGCTGGCTAGTGCCAAGGGTCTTGGACAAGTCTCTTCTTTCTAATCCGTGGTCGATAAAACAAAGAGTTGGCCTTCAATGACATCCAGGTTGTCTTTCAATTCCGTGACAAAGATATTTTTCATTCTTTCTGCTCTCTCTTTCTTTCAAGAGCCTGTAGAACAAGGTAAGAGCACAGTCTTTGCAATCAGTCTGCATGGGTTTGAATCCAGGCTCAGCTGCTTTCTAACTGCGTCACCTTGAGCAAATAACTTAACCTCTCTGTGCTTCCATTCCTGCTTCTGCAAAACGAAGATGACAGTCTCTGTCTCGTAAACGTGCGAAAGGATAAGATGAGTTAACTTACGCAAAGGCCTCTGGGTAGCTCCTAACACGTAGCTGTTCTTTACTGAGCAATTAATGCATGCCAGGCTCCGTACCAGGCATAATAGATACAGAAATAAGCCAGAGAGATATGGTCCTTGCTCTCCAGGATGTTATTGTCTCCTAGCAAAATGTTGCCCAGGAATTTCCTCTCTTATGGTCACTGGTTTGTGTCCCAAAGGGCGGGAGACTCCTGGCATTCTGCCTTTGGCGTGGGGTTGGACAGGGAGTGAGTCCCCCCACAAACCCCCAAAGCATGCACCAGCTGCCCGACATCTCGGCTTTTTTCCTTCCTGCTCCTTTACTGCTTCCCACTCCAGATTCTGATTGTAGTCTGACTTCACAGATAATAAAAATAAATAAAATCTGCAAAAGAGCCTTTCTTTCTCCTCCCTCACCCCTTTCTCTCTCGAATTTTCTCCTGTCTCCACTGGCTAGTATTGCATCATGCAGCCTCACAGCCTCGCTCCACTTGCCCCGTTTGGGAACTACAAGATCCCTCGGTGCCTCCCTGCCCTCCTAAGAACACACTCTGGCCTCGCTCTTCCTAGAACCGGATGCAGCCATACTCTCCTTGGTTAGTGAGGACATCGGCTGTGGGAACATTCGGCTTTGTTTTCCCCCTAGGGACGGGGGCGGGGGCCGGGGAAATTGCCCAGCTCCTGCACAGTCAGCGGGGAAGGTAGTAGGGATTAATCCGGACGTGGCCAAATGCAGATGTGGCCCCAGCCCAGGAGGGAGGAAGAGCAGTTGCTGTCTCAGGGGCCAGCTGCGGCCCGCAGCGGGGGCCCAGGGACAAGAAGGAGGCACTGGCCCAGAACCGGCAGCCCCAAGGGGTTCCATGCAGCATCCCGGAGGTCTGGGGCTGCCCTGCCCAGCCCCGCCGGGCCAGGAGGGCTGGTTGATTGATGCCTTTAATAGACACGCTGGGAACTGGCAGGCTGAGTGTTTATGCCCAAATGCACATTGGCTGTTTAAGGAATTCCCAAATCCCTCGCTGGAGACTAGATTATGAAAAACATTTCCAGAGGAATCCTGTGGCCTCCTTGCCACTCTGCTCATCCTGGGCTGCCAGTGGGTGGGAGGGTTGGGGGACGAGTGCAAAGGGCAGCCCTTTGGCCAGTCCTGGCAGGTTCTGGTCAGTCTAGGGTAAAGATAGTTGTAAACATTTCTTGGGTGCCTACTATGTGCCGGGCTCTGGAAAAACAAAAGCAATGGAGAGGAAAAAGAGGAGCTCACACCCCAATGGACAGACAGCTGCACAGAGGGAAAAGGAGGCTCCCAGAGTTGTGGGAACACACAAAGGTGGCCTTTGGGGTCCTGATGCCCCTGCCATACCCTCCCCACTCCCTCACCGCTGCAGGTGCCAAAATCCTTTTCCAGTCACAGCGACTTAATGAAGGGTTCCTTCCATCATGATTTGTTTAAAGAGGAAGTTCTTTTTTTTTTTTTTAAGTTTATTTAGTTATTTTGAGAGAGCATGTGCACATGCAGTGGGGAGTGGGAGAGGGGTGGAGAAAGAGAGAGAGAGAGAGAGAGAGAGAGAGAGAGAGAGAGAATTCCAAGCAGGGTCCACACATCAGCACCCAACATGGGGCTCGACTTAGGGCTCAATCTCACAAACCATGAGACATTACCTGAGCCAAAATCAAGAATTAGATGCTTAACCAACTGAGCCATGAAGGTGCCCCTATAAAGGAAGTTCTTGAACCCTCCAAAGCCTCCAATAGTAAGGGCGTTGGGGCACTATAATGGAAAGTTTTTAGGAATCCTGACAGATCTGGGGAAGGGGAGGAATCTAGGGGAAGGTCCTCAATAAATCACACACTGGCCTGAGTCAGGATATTTGGGATTTGGTCCATGCCTTGTCACTCTAGCTGGGTGAGTTGGGGCAAGCAACAGAAACTCTCCAGCCTACCCGCTGGGGTTCTGCACTGTTTAGGTGACATGGCAGATGGGACTGGGAAGGGGGAAGCACAGTGGGAGCCTTTCCTGTCTTCAGACCACAGTGATAACACATCCCTTCCTCACATACCTAGTGTATACTTGCCGCTGAGTTTTGTTGTTTTATCTCTACACCCATTTTGGGGCTCAAACTCAGGACCCTGAGATCAAGAGTCCCATGCTCTTTTGAATGAGCCCCCCAGGCACCCTGCTGCTGAGTTTTGTATGGATCACAGTTCACACTCATTTATATGTAAATAGTTGTTGGGGCGCCTGGATGGCTCAGTCGGTTGAGTGTCTGACTTCTGCTCAGGTCAGGATCTCACAGTTTGTGAGTTCGAGCCCCGCGGCGGGCTCTGTGCTGACAGCTCAGAGCCTGGAGCCTGTTTCAGATTCTGTGTCTGCCTCTCTCTGCCCCTACCCCGCTCATGCTCTGTCTCTCTCTGTCTCTCAAAAATGAATAAACGTTAAAAAAAATGTAAATAGTTGTTGAAATAATACAATATTTAATGAGGGTAAACAGAAGACAAAAGGCTCTTATGCTTAAGTGCGTGTGTGTGTGTGTGTGTGTGTGTGTGTGTGTGTAGGGTGGCGTCTTTGTAACTGCCATATTTTGTGACCTTGCATCAGGCATCTGAAAAGGCAGTCTCAGGGCCATCTAAAACAGGCTAGATGGGAGCCAAGTTGCCCTGGGATCTGGGCAGGGGAGGTTATGGGTCTGCGATGCCCAGTTGCCAATCTTTCAAACTGATGTTCCCAGTGCCTGGTGGCCCAGCAAACGCTGGCCCTTCCTCCTACCCCACTGCCATGATGTCTGGGCCACAGGGACTCGCATCCTCACCAGACTTCCACCCCCAGGCAAGGTTGACCAGAAGGCCCAGCCTCATCCTCCACACCTGATGATCAGGAAAATGCACTTAACCTCCTCTGCTATCCCTTCCGTCCAGCCCAGAAACCACCCTGCCTTGGGGCTGACAACATGTGTTCCTGCTCTGCTTCTGGGCTTCTAAGCCCAGCTGACGGGGGAGGTCAGGAAGCGAAGTCTAAAGTCTGGGGCTCAGGTATAGAGGCTGGGCTCGGGGAGAGCAGCAAAGTTATGTAAGAGGATTAACAAGAATCTTGTGCTGGGAAGCCAGACACAGCCATTCTACCTCGGATGTTGGGTGGCCCTGGACACGTGGGTTCACTTCTCTCGACCTCAGTTTCCTCATCTGCAAAATCTTCATGCTGGACTCCATTTCTTAGGTCTGTTCTAGATTTACCCCTGTACGAGTCCATAAATAAATGTATCAGGGGGAAGACACCCAGCCAAGTCATCCAGCAGCCAGTTATATAATTCTGAGCCAACATACCAATATAATGTGTGGAAAACAAATTTTATTTCATGTGCCAACTCAGGTCTGTGGGTAGTGTCTCTCCGGAGTGCTGGGTGAAGAAGGAATCTGAAGCCTTATCCAGCAGGAGACAGGATGGTTTAGGGTTAAAAGCTGGGCTCAGAGACAGCCACCGCTCCCCTTAAGAGCTATCTGATGTGAGCAAATTACTCAATCCCTCCCAGCTCTGGGCTGGTTGTGATGGTGAAAGAGATAATGCACAGTGAAATCCTCGCATGGGGTAGGCACATAATCAATGCCCCACGCAGATGCATCAGGGCTGTCTGGGGCGGGCATAGGAGGGTCAGGGAGGGAGGTGGGCCAGGACGGAGCCCTGCCCTGTCACAGTATCTCCTTTCTCACATCGCAGTGATCATCCTGGCTGTTCACCCTGTTTCTCCCAGGGGTGAGATTAGGAATCTCCTTGGGATAGAATCAAGTCAGAGGAGACGGCCCATCCCCAAATTCTCATGAAACAACTACGTTGCTCCTTTCTTTTTCTTTCTTAAAATTTGTTTAATATTTAGTTTTGAGAGACAGAGTGAGACAGAGCACGAGTGGGGGAGGGGCAGAGAGAGAGAGAGAGAGAGAGAGAGAGAGAGAGGGAGAGAGAGAGAGCGGGGACACAGAATCTGAAGCAGGCTCCAGGCTCCTAGCTGTCAGCACAGAGCCTGACGCGGGGCTCGAACTCACAGACCGCAAGATCATGACCTGAGCCAAAGCTGGCCTCCCAACCAACTGACCCAGCCAGGCGCCCCTTTTTTCTTTCTATCCCGGAGGAGATTTATCATTTCCAGAAATGCCTTTGCGGCGCCCCCATCCCTCTCTTCACGGAGCCCACGCTCTGCCCCTTTCTAGGGCCAGACGGCAGGAAGTGGGTGGCAGTCTCTGGTCCTCTGACCTTGTCCCGGAGGGGCTCAGGCCTCTCCTTATCCAGGTCTTCCTCCAGATCCCGGTCCTGCCCCTGGACTCCAGAGGTGCGGGTGCTAAACGCACCGCCACCAGACAGACGGGCTCCTTCCCAGATGCTCACTAACGTGCTGGGTCCAGGGAGAGAATTCCACCGGCTCAGCAAATTTCCCTTTGTTGTTGGTTTTGTCTGTTGGCTCCCCTCCCCCCCGCCACCCCTTTCTCTTTTTCCTTTCTTCCCTTGAGTCAGCAACGCAGAGTCCAGGGAAGCAGATGGGGCGAAGGGGGATAGACGCACCCCCGCGCGGGCCGCAGGCCCTCGGGTCCCTTTGCCTCGTCCCAGGCCGCCCCGCGCTGCAGACACCCGCGCTTCTGGCCCTCTTTCCCGTCCCCGCCCTCACCGCCCCACCGGGAACTGAAGCCGGGAGGCAGGTGCCCGTCACCTGGGGTCTGGTGGGCAGGTCCCTGCCTGCCTACAGCTCCCTGCAAAGCCTCCTCCTTTCTCCTTAGCTCGTTGAACCCTGAAGACTCCAGAACCTCTAAGAAGTGCTTTACATTGAACTCATTTCAATCTCACTACAAGTCTGTGAGCGATCCCATTATTATCGCACACTGTTGCTGTCAGCAGGCAAACCGAGCAATAATAATAATATAATAATCCGAGCATAGCAAACCAGCAATTTTTCATCCAAACATTGAGATTTGAAGGGATGTGTGAAAGGCTCCTGCCCACAGAAATATTACCCTACACTCAGGTCTAAAAGTTGACCAGTAGATGTATTTAGCAGGAGTATGTCCCATGCAATATTTCTCTGTTGTTTGTCTGGGATATACTTGTACTAAAAAATGATCTATTGTTTATCTGTAATTCACATTCAACTGGGCACCCGGTATTTTGATTTGCTAAATCTGGCAATCCTAGCCTTGTGGACTCTGCTCTGAGTCTGCACAGAGGCCTCACCTACCTGGAAGGGCCCTCTGCAGGCACAACCACAGAGCCCCCCCCCCCCCCCCCCGCTGGGGCCTGGGAGGTGGGGGGAGGGGGGGAGAAGGGGTGGGAGAGGTGGGAGGCCCCAGGCCACTCCCGTTTCTGCTCCATTCTACTGATCATACTCACCAGGATCTCTTCTTCTTCCTCCTCCTCCTCCAGCACTACAGCCTATTGCCAACTTCACAAGCCCCCACCCCGGCTTGCTTGCCCAGCAAGCTTGCCCAGGCGAGCAGCTTGCCCCACAGCTGGCCATCTAGGATGCTGCAAAAAGGATACAGGGTCTTGTCCAAAGTCCTTCCTCTGCAGCCCTAGTTCCATCCTGATGTCAGAGAGGAGAAAGACAAGAAAGTAAGTATAAGAGGATGCATAGCAAAGCTTCCAGAAGTCTGTGCTGAATTACCAATGGACTCTGCCAGAGAGCCAGTAGATTGATACATTCATATGAGCAGCACGTGGTTATGTACCAGGGATACAGGAGTGAACAGCACAGCACATCCTGGTCCTGGATGAGCACACATCTAGCAGAACCAATTTCTAGGTAAGTAACGCCAGGTGACAAAGGTCATGCCGGGAGACAGCACACAGCAGGGTCCCAGGGCACCCAGAGGTCAGGGGGCTGGGGCAGAAAAGGACCCCTCAAAGAAGAGATGAGCTGAAACCCAAGGGCTGAGCAGGAGGTCTCCAGGTAGAGGGTCACAGTGGGTAGCTGGGGGATAGAGTAACAATATTTTTGAAGTTTCCAAAACAAGAGAGAGGCTCTTGGAAATATTATGCTGAGTGAAAAAAGCCAGACACAAAAGGCCACGTATTGTATGATTCTCTTTATATGAAATGTTCAGAATCGGTCAATTCATAAAGAAAAAAAGTAGGGGCGCTTGGATGTCTCAGTCAGTTAAGCATCCAACTCCTGATCTCAGCTCAGGTCATGATCTCACGGTTCATGGGATCAAGCCCCCCATTAGGCTCCGTGCTGACAGCAAGGAGCCTGCTTGGGATTCTCTCTCTCCCTCTCTCTGTCCCTCCCCTGCTCTCTCTCTCTCTCTTTCTCAAAATGAATAAATGAACCTTAAAAAAAAAAAAAATAAGAAAGAAAGTAGATTAGTGGTTGCCAGGGCTGGAGGATGAAAATGTCACAGGGTTTAGAGAGAGGTAATTGTTGCACAACCTTGTGGCTATTCTAAAAACTACTTAATTTTACACTTCAAAATGATGAATTGTATGGTATGTGAATTATGTCTCAATTTTTCAAAAAGGGGTTGAGGTGGGAACCTGAGGCCCGAATGAGCAGCTAAATGAAGCCCAGCTCACATGGGACGAAAGGGAGAGGTAGGCCAGGCCAGATCCTTCAAGATCACCTTCAGATGGGCTTGATCTGAGGGCTGTGGAAAACCAGGGGAAGGTTTGAAGCTGAGACTGGTCAGCTTGTCACTTTAGAAAGACCCCTCTGGCTGCAGTGTGGAGGGTGCATTGAATGGGGGCCAGAAAGACCAGTTAGAAGGCTGCTGCCATAGTCTAGATGAGGGATCGTGGGGACCTGAACCGGGGCAGCAGGGAAGGAGAGAAGTAGGATTCAAGGGAGAGACAGGTGGAACAACAGGGCTGGGGATGGCTGGATGTGGAGGGAAGGGTGGGAAGAGGAAGGAGTGGGGTGTGCCCCAGGGAAACGGATTGGGAACCACTTACCAGGACAGGGAAGCCTGGGGGCAAGCCCAAAGGAGGGGATGTCTTGAGAAAAATGGTGTGGTCCACCTTGTGGAACACCACAGGGAGTCAAGCAGGTGAGGACACACAGGCGTCCACTGGATTCAGGGACAGCTTGGTCACTGATGACCCTTGAGGGGACAGGGCTGGACTGATAAGAGACTGAGGCAGATTGAGGAGGATGAATGGAGGAGGAAGAAGCAGAAACTGATTCTTGGAACAGGTTTGTGAAGGGGAGAAGTGAAGCAGGGGTAGAGCTGGCAGGGTGGGAGGGCTAAAGGTGGGAGGGAAGCAACTTGTTTGAATTCTGAGAGCCTGGACAGGCGGCTGTATAGGGTTTCTAAGGAAGTGGGTGGAGCCAGGAGCACTGGCCTCCTTGTGGGAGGAGGGATGGACCGGTTTCTGGTTAGCAAGAGGGAAGAAGAAGGGGCAGAGCTGAGGTGGGTGGTGCCAGGGTTTGTAAGCCCAGAGATGAAGGAAGGGAATTGCCACACGACTTCTATTTTATCGCTGAAGCAGGGGACAAGGTCAAACACGGAAGCTCTAGGCAAAAGAGAGGGACTGGCCCAGCATATGTCTGAACTGGCTCAGAGAGCCTAATGTTAAACTTCCCAGGATGTTGTGAGTCGGTTATTGAACACAGCTGTTATTAAATTCTAGTAAATCCCCACAAAAACGCTCAACTATTTTTTTTTTATAAAGGTGCAAAAACATTTTGCTTTTTCAGCGAGTGGTTGCAGTTGGACCTCATCAGAATGAAAAGCTTTTGCTCTGTGAAAAACCTCCTTGAGAGGATGAGAAGACAAGTTACAGACTGGCAGAAGATACTTGCAAACTACGTACCTGACAAGGGACCAGCATCTGGAACATATAAAGAACTCCCAAAACTCAGCAGTGTGAAAACCAAACAGTTCAATTAGAAAAAAACGGGCAAAAGGCACGAATGGACGTTTCACTGAAGACGGCATCCGGACGGCAAATAGCACATCGAAAAAGTGTTCAAGATCATTGGACACTTTGAGAAATGCAAAATGAAACCACAATAAGATAACATGGCACACCTACCAGAAAGGCTAAAATCAAAAATAATGGTAACACCAAATGCTGTTAAGGATGTGGAGAGACTGAATCACTCATACATTGCTTTGGGGAATGCAAAATGGTAAAGCCACTCTGGACAAGAGTATGGGAAGTTTCTTAGAAAACTAAGGGACGCCTGGGTGCCTCAGTCAGTTAATTGACTCTTGATTTCAGCTCATGATCTCATGGTTTGTGGGTTCAAACCCCTCGCCCGGCTCTGTGCTGACGGCATGGAGCCTGCTTGGGATTCTCTCTCTCTCTCTGCCCCTCCCCTGCTTGTGCACAATGCTCGCTCTCTCTCTCTCTCAAAATAAATAAACTTTAAAAATAAAAATACATTAAAAACTGTTCCATACTGTATAATCCCATTGCTATAACATACTTGAAATGACAAAATTCTAAAGATTGTGAGTTTCCAGGGATGGAAGGGTGGGTGGAGGGAGGGCTGCAGCTTTCCGGGGTCCTTGTGATGAAGCTGTTCTGTACTTTGACTGCGGTGGTCACACAAATCTGCACATGTAATAAGACTGCATAGAATTAAATACACAGAAACACAGAGACGTACACAAGTAAGTGCGTGCAAAAGTGGCAAAATCTGAGCAAGGCAGATGGATTGTGTCAATGTCAACTTCCTGGCTGTGGTGTGTACTATTAGAGGTTATCCCTGGGTGAAGGGAGCTCTCTGTATTATTTCCTAAAACTGCACACGAATGTACACTTATCACAAAATAAAATATTTTGAAGATTAAATTACATAAATTACAATGAAATACATTATGTTTGAACCGATGAACACTGGAAACGAATCACTTCCTAATTATTTCACTACTATCTATGCTCCAGAGGCTATTTACATCTATTGTATCTACATGGTCGCTAACTGATGTCCTGCTGGTAGCTTGAAATGGGCCACGGTGGGAGTATTTATAGCGTAAGAATCGGCAGACACCGTAAATCAGGGCTCCCCCCGCCCCTCGCCACCACAGAGCCCGTTGTTTACTCTGCCAGCACACCACTGGGCTGGCCTGCTTGTTGGAGTGGAATTGTCTTTCCAGGGCACAGAGTCAAGAGTTGCCTGGAGACACAAGGATTGCTAGGTGCTGCTGTGGTGGAGCTGAGGGTGGAGACCATGACTTCAAGGTGGCCCAGGCGGCCCAGCGCTGTGGAAAGCTGTTGGCTGCCTTTGTTGGCGGTTGGGGCTTTGCCAGGTGCCTGCAAGGGCAGGACAAGATGGAGAGGGAATCTGGGATACAGACAATTCGCGCTTGAAGCTGGAGTGTGGAATCTGACCTGGGAAGGGGGGCAGGTGAAGGCAGTGGGGACTGGGTGATGGGGACGGTGCGAAGGTGTCCGTGGGCCAGAGGTCCCAAAGAGCCTGAGGAGCGGCGGTGTTGCAAGTGACTGAGCATGTAGCCGAAAGGGTGGGGTCTGCAGTCAGGGGGACACAATGGCCGCAGGTGTTATCTCAGGGGGCACGGTCCTGGGGATGATGAATGGGCTGGGGCCACTGGATTCCAGTGCACAGCATGGCCACGGGTGTGGGCTGGAATGGAGGGCAGGGCCCTGAGGATAAGGAGCCCAGGAGTTGGACATTTCCATGGAGGCTGGTGTCTCCAGGGACAGTGGCAGGACTTGGATTAGAGGGAGCACTGGGTGAAGAAGAGGATATGGGGGAGGGAACAACGGAGGGAGAAAAGGACTGAAGGAACAACGGAGGGAGAAAAGGACAGAAGGGAGGGGAGAAAAAGAATAGTCTTCTTAGGAGAGGCAAGAAGGAGAAACTAATGTGTAGAGCCGGAGGGTGTTTGGGAGCACCATTTAATGATATTAATCGCCTCTATTTTCATTAAAAAGGCTAAAGGGCTTGGTGGAGAATCTAAATTCCCCCAGGGACCAGACTAAATTCCTGTCTTTGTCATAAGAGTCTGAATGTATCAGATGCTTCAGATTGTGTCCCAAATCACAGGACAAAACATAATCCAGAAAACAAGTGTCCAGGGTCAGTTCACTGGACCACCCTGCCAGCAGCTCCCAGAAGATGAGTGGCTGCCTCCAGGGCTTGTCTGAGGGAGGAGGCTTCAAAGGCAAAGAGGCATCAACCAGAAGGCAGGAGGTGGGACCAGATTTCAGCTGGCCAAGTCTGATTCCTCCAACGACCCGAACGGGGACGCAGAAAAACCCCTGTTCAAGCCCTAGGAATGTAAGAATGGTGGGAAGTTTTCTCAAATTGCAGAAACCAGGTCTTTCTTACTCACGTATGGATTCGTGCTACCCAGCCCAGTGTCATGCATATAGCAGGTTAGTGGGTGCTCAGTAATTGTTTGTAGAATTAAACAGAATTTATTTGAAGGGAGAGCGTTTCAGTGGAAGGGTGGGGGCCTTGTTATGCTTCCCTTCCAGCCAGATTTTAAATTTAAGTTCGGAGAGGGAAGGAAATATTAGCACAATTAACTCTCTGACGGTAGGCTTCCGGCTCTCTCCGTGGAAGTTTTCTTCCCGAGGGAGGAAAGGTGGGAAGAGCCTTCTCTTTGCTTCTCAAATTGCCCCAAGGGCCCTGCTGCTCCAGCAGTCCGTTCAGGTCGCCCTGCTCACGGTGGCCTAGGTCAACTCCGCAGCTAGTGAGGGCCGGGTGCCCAGCTGAGCACGCTCCAAGTAGCTGACCCCGTTTCAACCTCACCACTGCCTCTGGGGTGGACGGGGGCTGTTGTTACGTGCAGTCTGACAGTCAGGACCTGCAGGCTCAGAGAGGCCCCTGGCTAACTGGCCAGAGGGGTGGGCCTGGGCCACGAAGCCTCCTTCCGCCTCCCAGCCCGAGCCCACTGCTGCTGCCCCCCAGCCCTAGCCCCTGGACTGAAGTCACAGCAAATAGCCCTCTCTTCCCCAGCTCAGTGATCCATCCCTCCGGATAAACACCTGCCCCGTCTGTCCCCAAAGCCTGTGCCAAATCACGGTCTTGTTCTGTGTAGGTAGAGGGGATGGCAGGGGACGGAAAAATCCAGATTCCACTTTGGAAAGAACTTCAATTTGGGGGCAAGGGCAGGGTGGAAGGAGGAGAGAAGCATAGGAAATGATTTAGAAACAGCTGAACTTTGAAAAACAGCAGAAACATCTCTCGGGTGCTGCAGAGGAGTGCATTTTTCAATGAAGCTGTGCCAAGGGACTGAAAAATTGCTTATGAGCACAGGACGTTGGCCCAGGGAGCAGTCGGACTGACAGGGCGGACAGAACTGCTAGGAGGGCAGCTTGTTCGGAGGCAGCAAAGGAAACTTGGAGCACATTCGTAATCACTGAATTCCAGGAGGTCACCAAGTTCTACAGCCCCTCAATAATGTGACCGCTGCATAGGACGGAGACCGAATCCGAGGGCCACGGAGTGCTACGGCCACTGAATACTACAGTAACCAAATCCTACACCTCACATAGAAAATTCTGGTATTAGTGCTCCAATAGATTAGGTCCTCCTTGACAATAATGTTTGTTAAAAGAGTAACAGTCTTGAGGCCCCTGAATTCACCAGTTGGTCCACTGTCTGGGTAGCCACAGTAAAACGACAGTAGACAGAGGTTGGGACCGAAGGGAGGGGAAAGGGAGAGAAGTCCTCCCTCCAAGCCTGGAAGCCAGCCCACACTCGTCAGCCCTGCAACACTAAAATTGCTCGTGCCTATGTTTGGTCAGGTGGATGTTTGTGGCCAAGAGGGATCTGGGTTGTAACCGTGTTCGGGGATTTGGAAAGGAGAAAGTGTGGGGTTTTCGATTTTACCTGTTGGCCATTCTCCTGGGCAGCCAGGGAGCCCTGTTTGCCTGTGACTTTTCCCTGGCAGCTCACGTTGGCCATCCAGAGAGACTCCAGGAGGTGGAAGACGGCTGGGTCTTAGTGTGGTGGCCACAGTCGCAGGAACTCGCCATGGTCAAGGGCCTCTCAGGGAAACTGCCTGCAAGCACAAGGGACCTTGGCAGGGCCTCCCCTGCCGCATGCGGTTCTCCTGCAGAGCCCGCATCGCCTCCCACGCTGCCCCTACCCCCTGTCTCCATGCCTCTCTCTGCCCTCCCCGAGCCTGCCACAGGAGGACAGGACCGGGTTGTGTCCCCTCCCCGTGTTCCCAGGTGATTTCACAGAGGGCACGTGACAACTCCTGACAGTTGCCTTGGGCTGAGCGTGGAGAAGGGCAGACAAGAGGCGGTCAGAGGGGGCCGAGGCCCAGTTCTCGTGTGCCTTCCCTTTCCCCCACACCCCTCCATTTGGCCTCACCCAGGGCTCCTGAGGTGGGTCACAGTTGTGAGGGACCCCCTAGGACCCACCCCCAGCACCCCAGTCCCAGGCAGAATTCCCGCCTGCCCTGTGGCACCTTGATTCTCCCCTGTCTCAGGGGTCACTGAGGAGGGGGATGTGGCCGCTGGTCCAGCTGAGGGTCTACAGGAAGAGGACAGCCACATGGCCACGGCCCGAGGTGTGGAGGCACCCCCTGAACTGATTCTTCTGGGCGGCAAAGAGATTCCAGTACTGCCTGAGCCCCCCGGGGTTTGCTTTCTTCCTTCCTTTCCTCATCACAGTGATCCCCATTCATTGTGGAAAGTACAAAAAGTGCAGAAAAATGTAAAGAAATGTAAAAACAATAACGGATGATCCGTAACCCCGAAGCAAGCACGAGTAAAAGTTGCACAGACTGTCTTGCAGCCTTCTCTGCTGTCTTCCTTCACGTGGCTTGTTTCTCTTATCAGCAGGTGATAAGCTGTCCGCTCCGGTGCTAAACGCTCCAAATACTCCGGGATGCTGTTTTAAAGGCTGTACGTGATGGTTAACTCAATCTTATGTCAGCTCGACCGACCAGGCCATGGGTTGACCGATTACATCTTACTTCTGGGTGCGTCTGTGAGGGTGTTTCCCGATGAGATTGGCATTTGAATTAATGGGCTCAGTAAAGTCGGTTTTCCTCCCGAAAGTGCGTGGGCCTCATCCAATCCACTGAGGGCCTAATACAAACAAAGGGCAGAGGACGGAAGAACTCGCCCCTTTTCTCTGCCCCGACGTGGAAGCTGGGCATCTCCCCCCATCTTCTTCTGCCCTCAGACATTTCCCACCCTCAGCTTCCACAATCGGCTCCCAGGTTCTCAGGCCTTTGGGCTCAGACTGAATGACACCACTGGCTTTTCTGGGTCTCCAGCTTGCTGATGGCAGACTGTGGGACTTCTCAGCCTCCATAACCGAATGAGCCAATTCTTCATAATAAATCTCGGTAGATAGAAAATAGATAGATAGTTCTCTTCTCTGGAGAACCCCAACTAATGCAAAAGCCGTATCATATATCTACCCACGTATTTATTCAAAATGAGGTACTGGAACAAAGGGGGGAAAAAGAGAGACAACCCCCAAACGGACTCTTAACTATAGAAAATAAACAGAGGGCTACCAGAGGGGAGGGGGGATGGGAGAAATAGGTGAAGGGGATAAGAATACACTTCTTGTGATGAGCGCTGAGAAGTATCTGGAAGTGTTGAATCGGTATATTGTACACCTGAAATTAGAACCATGCTGTATGTTAACCACACTGGAATTAAAGTAAACAAACAAGCAAGCAACTTGCTTGGTCCACTGGAAGGAACAGACGACACATCACACATAATGATACGGGGGAGGGGCACCTGGGTGGCTCAGTTGGTTAAGTGTCCGACTTCAGCTGAGGTCATGATCTCACCGTTCATAAGCTTGAGCCCCACGTCGGGCCCTGTGCCGATGGCTTAGAGCCAGGAGCTTGCTTCGGATTCTGTGTCTCCCTCTCTCTCTGCCCCTCCCCTGTTCATGCTCTGTCTCTGTCTCTCAAAAATAAATAAACATTGCAAAAAAAAAATTTTTTTTTAAATGATACGGGGGAAGCAGTGAACGCCTAGGAAGGGTGCCCAGTCTCCAGCATGTGTGGTAGATGTGGAAGGCGGAGGGGAGAAAGGCTTCCAGAAAGAAGCTGAGAATCAGCTGGGAGAAGGAGGGAAAAGTGGGCACTCTGGAGAGAAGGTGTGGAAAGGAGAAACAGCGAGTGGGGGGCAAAAACTGAAGATGTAAAGTTTAGTTAGAAGAACAGGAAAATTTGGTCAAGTAAGCATGGCCCCAATTTAGAAGAGCTCTTAGTACTTCCAATAAAGTTGAACCTTTATCCTGCGGCTGATAGGGAGCCATCGTGAGGATTTAAGCAAGGGAGAGAGTGACATGCATGTTAGGGACGCGACCCCAGCTAAGGACGGAGCTTGAGATGACCCGTCTAGATGGCACCTGTCCGGGGTAAGCAAGGTCTGGCTCACGCAGTGGTGGCAATGGGCAGATCAAGGAGAGGCAGCCTCGAGAATTATTTAGGAGGTAGAATTGGTACAGCGTGGCAATGTCGCGTAGAGGTGAGGGCAAGAGAGAAGTCTCCAGCAACCTTGAGGTGCCTAGCTTGGATGATTTGGTGGATCATGATGCCACAAACTGGAACAGATGATGTAGGAAAAGGAGTGAGCTGGAAGGTATTTTAGTTATTTCTATTCCTGCATTAAAAACCTGCTTAACATGTGGCCTTAAACAACAATTTATTATCTCTCATGATTCTGTGGGTTAAGAAATGGGCTGAGGATGGGGCACCCGGGTGGCTCAGTCGGTTGAGCGTCCGACTCTTGGTTTCAGCTCGGGTCAATGATCTCACAGTCTGTGAGTTCGAGCCCCACATCGGGATCCACGCTGGGAGCGTGGCACCTGCTTGGGATTCTCTCTTTCCCGGTCTCTCTGCCCCTCCCCTGCTCGTTGCCTCTGTCTCTCTCTCAAAAATAAATAAATAAACTTAATAAGTAAGTAAGTGAATAAGGAAAGAAAGAAATGGGCTGGGTACTTCTGTTTCACACTCTGGGGTCATTCACTTGGCTGCACTGAGCCATTGACTGGGAAGGTCCATGGTCTTACTCACATGCCCAGCCTCTTGGTTCTCCTCCACAGGGCCTCTCTCTCCTCCCACGTGGCTAGCATCTGTCTTCTCCTGCCTTCAGACTCAGAAGAGGACCCAGGAGAACCTATGGTGAAGTTCCATCCCTATTCTGAGTCTGAGGGCCGGAGGAGACCAATGCCTCAGCTAGAAGACAGTGAGGCAGAGAGAAAGAATTCATGGAATGCCCGGGTGGCTCAGTCAGTTAAGCATCTAACTTCCGCTCAGGTCGTGATCTTGTGGTTCACGAGTTCAAGCCCTGCATTGAGCTCTATGCTGTCAGCACGGAGCCTGCTTTGGATCCTCTGAAGCACTACAGCCACCCACCTCCCATTCCAGAGGGAGGATTCGTTCCCCTGCTGGGAGTGCTGGCCGCTCACGGCTGGGTCTCTCTCCAGGAACCGTCCTCCCCCAAAGTTACACCCTCTCAAAGCACAGCCCCCACCCAATGGCTGGAGGATGTGGGGGGCTACCAGAGCCCAGCCCCCTCACCTCTCTTCAGGACAACTCGGAAGGGCCATCCCCGCTGGAGATCTCCCCCTGGGATCAGCTGATGATGCTGTTGTAGCTATGCCGCAGTTCAACTTCTCCTCTGGTTCGGTCCTCTTCCCTCACTCCCGCTCCCATAGGGATGTTGCTCCCAATCCTTCCCTGTAACTAGACACAAACCTCTGTCAGGATGTGCTCCCAATCCTTCCCTGTAACTAGACACAAACCTCTGTCAGGATGTGTCCCGCCAGCGCACGGAGGCGGAGAAGGAAGAGGCTGAGCTCTGACTGGGCCAGGAAGAGTTAAGAGAGAGCCTCTGGAATGGAAGCAGAGCCTCCCACAGGCAGCAAGGTTTCTGAGGCTGCAGTCTGAGGGAGAGGTCTACATGGAGTGGGTAGAAGGAGAGGATCAAGGGACAAAACACTGACCTAGCCGATCACTCACGTTAGGAATTTAGGTCGTCTCCAATTTTCATTGTTATAAATAAAAAACATCAGAATACACGTCTTGATACCTAAATTCTTTTGTCCACAGTTCTAGTCAATTTTTTTTTAGCCCAGATTTGAGCACTGAAATTGGAAATTACAGAATATAAGCATTCTTGAGGCTACCAGAACTGTCCAAGGCCCCTGTTCACATCGCCCTTACACAGCATTCATTCTCCTTCAGCCAAACTCCTAAATTTATAAGAGACTTGATTTAGGGAAGGTCATTGATTCAGCTAGAGAGTTAATTATTCATTTGAATTGGTTTGTGCAAAAGGCTCCAGAGAGCCTACAAGAATAAATTGAAATGCTATTAGAACTAACAGGCGAATTTAATAAAGTGGCTGCATGCAAAATTCAATAGCTTCCTCATCAACTAGCAACAACCAATTAGAAAATAAAGTGGGGGGGGGTGGCAGGGGGTAGAGAGCATAATTACAACAGTAATAACGGTAACAAAATGCTCAGGATTGACTTTAGCAACAAACATGGGAAACAGGCAAACTACATCTTAAAACTCTGTGAACTTTCTAAAACACACACTATAATTAATTAGATAGAAAGACATGCTACGTTTCTAAATGGGAAGAGTGAATGTGCTATAGCGTTAACTTGTTGATTTAACACCATCCAATTAAATGTCCAAGGAGGTTGTTGTTTTGTTCTTGTTAAACATGCCACAGTTATTCTAAAGTTTACTCAGAATAAATACACAGGCAGGAATGGCTAAGAACAAACGCGAAAATGAGTGAAGGAGGAATTTTGCTTCATCAGATATTAAATAGACAATGAAGCTAAAATTGTGAAAATAGCATAGTCCTGATGCAAGACTTGGCAGATGCCCCCGTGGGTCACGCTTACAAGCAGAAGCTAGTGTGCAAGGATCTAGTGTCTGATGAAGTCCATGCCACAATCCTGGTAGAAGAGGAAGCATTATTTGGTAAGCGGTGTAGAGACAACTGGCTAACCATCTGGGGGAAAAAATGATACCTTCTCTCCCACCACACATCCAAATAAATAAAATTCCAGTTGATGAAAGCATCAAGCATTGTTATAGGTTGAATTGTATCCCTTGGAAAAACTTTTTATAAATAAAGAAATACATAAATAAATATATATGTGCACACATTTTAATAAAAATTATATCTAATTAAAAATTATAATGTGATATAAGATATTAAAATTATATATAATTTATATATTTCTATACATATATATTTTATATATTTCTATTATATATATTATGTAATATATTTCTATTATATATTATATTATGTATATATTTCTATAATATTAATATATACTTTAATATTAATATATTAAATATAATATTAATAGATTTCTATTATATATATTATATATCCCAACTCCCTGCACCTCAGAATGTGACTTTATTTGGAAACAGGGTCACTGCATATGTAATGAATTAAGATAAGGTCATGCTAGAACATGGTGGGCCTGAATCCAATTATGACTGGTGTCCTTATATGAAGACAGCACATGAAGTCAGAAGAGATGGGAGTCGTATCCTCCCACAAGCCAAGGAACCTTGAGGCTACCAGGAGCTGGAAGCAGCAAGGAAAGAGCATTTCTGAGCAAGCATGGCCCGGTCCACCATCCCCTGACTTCTGGCCTCCGGAACTTGAGACAACACATTTCTGTTATCCTAAATCACCCAGTCGGAGGCACTTTGTTACAGCCGCCCAAGGAAACCAACACAAACGTATAAATTAGAACCATTAAAAACATTCAAAGAAAATATAGGATAAAGATGTATATACTTTTTCTTTTTTTTAATTTTATTTTATTAAAAAAAAATTTTTTTTTAATGTTTATTTTTGAGACAGAGAGAGACAGAGCATGAACGGGGGAGGGGCAGAGAGAGAGGGAGACAGAATCTGAAGCAGGCTCCAGGCTCTGAGCCATCAGCCCAGAGCCCGACACGGGGCTCGAACTCACAGACCGCGAGATCGTGACCCGGGCTGAAGTCGGACGCTTAACCGACTGAGCCACCCAGGCACCCCTGTATATACTTTTTCAAAAGCAGTAAGGCCTTGATAAGCATAAAAGCAATGGAAAAAATTCAAAGGGAAAATCAATACTTTTTATACATTAAAAAACCTTAAACCTACATAAGAAATAGGTTTATCAAAACTAAAAGGTGAACAGCAAATTGGGAGAGTAAGCTGCTACAAAAGGACAAGTGGCCATTATTCTTAATGTATAAGACTCTAAAACCCCAGTAGAAAATTAGGTGAACAACCCCCACAGACATTTCACAAAATGAGCATGACTGTGAACATTAAACATGTTAATAATCAAATTAATAATCATTAATTTCATTAATAATCAAAGCCACGTCAATTAAAAGGTGGAAATTTGCCTTTCAAATTAATAAATATTTTAGGGGTACCTGGTGGCTCCGTCAGTTAAGCATCTGACCTCGGCTCAGGTCATGATCCCCCAGTTCCCGGGTTCAAGCCCTGCATCGGGCTCTGAGCTGACAGGGAGCTCAGAGCCTGGAGCCTGCTTTGGATTCTGTGTCTCTCTCTCTTCCCTTCCCCAGCTCACACTCTGTCTGTCTGTCTCTCTCTCAGAAATAAACATTAAAAAAAATTTTAAAAAACCCCAAATTAATAATATTTTATATGACAGTACACTTAGTAAGAGAATAGTAAAAATTGTCCTTCCTCCCATCATATCGTTCAAAGTATAAATTTCTAGTATTCAAAGCATAAAATTCTAAATGTTTTAGAACGTAATCTCTGATGCTGGGTATAGAAAGTTTTAAAAGCTCATATCCTTAAAAATTTTTTTTTTTAATTTTAGAGAGAGAGCCCATGCTCAGTGTGGAGACTGACACCAGGTTTGATCCCACAATCCTAGGGTCAGGACCTGAGCCAAAATCAAGTGACAGACACTCAACCCACTGAGCCACCCAGGCATCCCAAAAGTTCATACCCTTGGACCAAGTGATTCTCCTTCTAAAAATCTATCTTCAAGAAGCAAGTAAAATTTAGCCAAATATTTATCTACAAAAATGTTCATCACTGCACAATTTATAATAATGCTAACTTAGAAACAGCCTCAATATCCAACAAGAGGGGAATCATTGCACAGCGTGTAATGTTAAATTATATAACCATTAAAGGAGGTGATTTCAACTTATTTAATGACATGAATGTATTTATAATAAAAATGTAAAACTAAAAAGCTCACTATTACATGTATTTTACAAAACACACACCTGCAGGGGACAACGGAGATTAAAATGAAACAGAGTGTCTTTTCTCCTAAACAGCATGATTTATAGATGGTTTTAGTTTTTTTATTGCACAAAATATATGTAACATACAATTTGCCATTTTAACCACTTTTAAGTGTATAATTCAGTGGCATTAAGTACACTTACAATGCCATGCAATCATCACTTTCATCCATTTCCAGAACTTTTTTATCATCCACATGCTGAAACTCTATACTCCTTAAACAAAAGCTCCCCATTCCTCCTTCCCCCAGTCCCTGGTGACCTCTATTTCAACTTCTGTCTCCACGAGTTTGCCTATTCTAGGTACCTTATGTAAGTGAAGTTATACAAATATTCTTCTTTTGTGGCTTATTTCACTTATCGCCATGGACTGAATGTTTATTGCCCGCCCCCGTCGCCATTCATATATTGAAATCCCAGTCCCAAGGTGATGGCATTTGGAGGTGCGGCCTCGGGAAGAGAGTGGAGCCCTCATGAACAGGATTAGTGTTCTTATAAAAGAGACCCCAGAGAGTATCATCACCCCTTCTGCCATGTGAAGTGACAGTGACATGATGACCATCAGTGAGAAAGCAGGCTCTCACCAGACATAGAATCTGCAGATGCCATGGTGTCGGACTTCCAGCCTCCAGAGCCACGAGAAATAAGTTTCTGTTGTTTATAAGCCACCCGTACGATGGTATTTTGTTACAGCAACCTGAACAGATCATGACAGTTGGCATAGTATTTCCAAGATCCATCCATGTTGTGGCATGTATCAGAATATCATTCCTTTTTTACGGTTGGTTAATATTCCATTATATGTAACTTACATACCACATGCTGTTCATCCATTCATCCATTTGGATGACATTTGTGGACATTTGTGTTGTTTTCCCCTTTAGGCTACTATGAGTAATGTTTCCATTAACATTAGCACACTCGAATGTTTGAGTTCCCGCTTTCAATTATTCTGGGTATATACCTAAGGAGTGAAATTGCTGGATCATATGATAATTCTATGTTTAACTTTTTGAGGAATGGTTGGTTTTAAGTCTTAAAAATTTTCTTCTGCATTTTTCAGATTTTCTCCACTGAGCGTGCATTATTTTTATAATCAGAGGGAAAAAATGAACATATTATTTTCCAATGCCTCCCATTGCTTTTCTTTCTTCTCTTTACACATAAAGCACTGCTCCCATGGAGCCAAGCAAAAGATTGCTCAAATTTTCCCCTTAACTGAGAGCAAGGGCTGCACACATCCACAGAATGACTATTCCAACATGCACCTGGGATTTGTTTTAATCAGGCATGGTAAGATGTCAGACATGGAGATGTTGTCTGTTTTTTTTTTTTTTTTCATTTTATTGATATATAATTGCCAGATAACATAATGTAAGTTTAAGGTGTGTAGCACGATGATTTGATGCACATATAGATTGCAAAGTGATTACCATAATAAGGTTAGTTCACCCACCTATCGCCTCATATGTTGCCATGACAACTGCCTTTACAAGAATAGCTTATTGCCTACAATTCCTAAGCAGAGGGGTCTGCCATGCCACACAGGGAACCAGAGTCATTCAGAAGGCTGAAGGAGCAAGGGGAAAGCGTAGGCACAAGCATTTATTGTGATTTCCAAGGAAAAGGCAAGGCAAGCCAATGTAGACAGATTTAGGATTGGCCAGTTTGAATAATTCCAGTGGGCTCTGGGCTAGAGGGGAGGCCCCTCCTTGTTGGGTACCTGGCCCAACAGGTGATTTAGGGCAGGGGGAATACTGACTTGGTGTGAGAGAGGTAGATAAAGGAGGTGGTTTGCATATGAAAAGTGCTCTCAGGCAAGGTGTTTACTATCCCTAGGAATGAGCTAACCCTAGGAGGACCATCAAAGTCCCAAGACGGCAGAGCATCATAAAATACAGAAAATAAAAAACACGATTAATGCAGTGATGTGTGTGCAAGATTTCTCTTTAAAGCTGTTTGTAATAGGAAAGATTGGAAGCCAGTGAAATTTCCATATAAGGAAACAAGGAGCTGGTTAAACGTGATGTCACAGTAATAGAATCAAATGCTATGCAGTCATGAAAAAGAATGGAAGGATCTCCAAGAGGTGCCACAAAAAGGAAAAAACCCTGGTGCAAAACACCAAGGTCTCCATCATATGGACCCAGGTGCTTGTAAGTGCAGAGAGTATCTCTGGAAGGACGCCCAAGAAATTCTAACACGGGTGCCTCCAGGCAAGGGAACTCACTGGCCTCTCAGGACCAAGGTTAGGAGGGATAGAGAGGTACTATATCTTTTAATTTTGTGCCATGTGAATGTGTTGTTTATATCTAAAAGAATTATATTAAGATTTTTAAGTCATGGGCACCTGGGTGGCTCAGTTGGTTAAGCATCCAACTTTGGCTCAGGTCATGATCTCATGGTTCATGGGTTTGAGCCCCACGCTGGGCTCTGTGCTGACAGCTCAGAGCCTGGAGCCTGCTTCGGATTTTGTGTCTCCCTCTCCGTCTGCCCCTCCCCCGCTCATGCTCTGTCTCTCAAAAATAAACATTAAAATTAAAAAAATTTTTTTAGAGAGAGCATGCTTGCACACGAGCAGGGGAGAGGGGCAGAAGGAGAGAGAGAGAATGAGAGAGAATCTCAAGCAGGCTCTAGGCTCAGTGTGGAGCCCGATGCGGGGCTCAGTCCCACAACCCTGGGATCATAACCTGAGCTGAAATCAAGAGTTGAATTCTCAACTGAGTCACCCATGCACCCCTATATTAACATTTTTGTTTTAAAAGAAGTGGGGAAAAGGCCAGAGGTCCTATTATGCCTGTTATAGGTTGACCTGTATCTCCCAGAAGAATATACTGAAGTCCTAACCTCTGGTACCTGTGAATGTGACTTTCTTTGGAAATAGGGTCTTTGAAGATGTAATCAAGTTGTGACAACGTCATTAGGGTGGGGCTTAATCCAATATGACTAGTGTTCTTAGAAAAAGAGAGAAATTTGGACACACACACACACAGGAGAATGCCATGTGAAGACCAGACTCAAGTAGAAGGTGGCCGAGTAACGTCGAGGGAGAGATTGAAGTGATACATCTTATACCTAGGAATGTCAAGGCCAGGGATTACCAGCAAATGTCAGAAGCTAGAAGAGCCAAAGGGCAGATTCTCCCTCTGAGTCCTCAGAAGGAACCAACCTTGCTAATACCTTGATATTGGACTTCTAATCTCCAGAACGGTGAGACAATAAATTTCTATAATTTTAAGCCTCCCAGCTTGTGATGCTTTGCTATGGTAGCCTTAGGAAGCTAATATAGACCCTTTCTCAACTCCCCCTGGAAGCCCCAATTTCCTGGTTATAATGCTGGCAAATGCTTTGGAAGAAGTTCAAGGTAGAGGCACAATTTCTGGACATGAACCCTCAAGGACCATGCAAACTCCTTCCAGCCCGAAGCTCTGGCCTCTGAGTTCCTCTCTGTCCCTCCTCCAAGGAGCAGAGCAGGCTGAGAACCTGGGTCCAGACCAAACATCCGGGGGTGAATCGGGGCTTGGATCCTAGAATGTGAGCCCCAAGCTGGCTGGAACTGAATTCTGTTCACTGCCCTCAGCAGCTCCTATAGGAGCACCTGGCAGGAAGTCTGTACTCCCTTAATAGTCATTGACTGAAGGGAGGCGCAGTCTCTCTTGGGTCTCACTTGATCATTAAATAAGCACACTAATCAGCATCCACCTCCTGACCTGATGAGGATTAAAGACGCTAATGCCCCTGAAACCCTTAACAAGATGCCTGGAATATAACAAGAGCTCGGTAAGAAGCAGTTATTAACACTGTTACATTTTGGCAAACAAGGCTGTTCCCTATAGCAAAATTGGCAAGAAGGTTTCACCTCACATGCCAACTCATTGTAGTTGTCGGGTGAGTTTGCCTAGACTGTTGTGTTGAAAAGATGCTGAGGTCAAGTCTGGGCTGGGTGGCAGGAGCCAGCTCCTCACCAAGGTAAAACATGGAAACCAGACAGAATGTTCTCCCTGCCGTGTTGTGCGGAAGAAGGAAAGGCTGAGGAGGGCAGGTTGCCCTGGGGCAGAGCCTCGCCCACACATCTGGGTCTCCCTGCAGAGGTGGGGTCAGTGCTGTTGCTCCTACCCTGAAGGACAGGGTGGGCTCCCTCACCCCGGGCAGGAAAGAGGTGGAAATTAGCCAGTGATCCGGTAGTGGGCAAACCCTTCTAGGACAATTGGCCCTTCTCCTCCTTCCTGTGAATTTACCCAGGGCACTGGGTGCAAAAGATATCATGGAGCCCCTTCTTCCTATGCACCCCAGATACTGCTGGCCCCGACCGAGGACTTCCCCACCCTTCACAATGCTTCTCCAGTCAGTACACACTAATAGTTCTGCAAAGTGGGCTTTATCGCCTCTACAGATGAGCAAAGGCTGGAGTGTCTGAGTGATGTGTCCAAGGTCACCCTCTTGTCCCTTGGCCTTTATCCCGTGTCACCACAGCCTCCTGGGGAGATGGGCTGTGAACAGGGGCGGAGGGGGCGCTCCAGCGTCAGGGAGGGGCAGCCCCACTCTCCTTCAGCACCACTGGGGACACACTTGGCTTTGCATGGCTCCCGTGGTGCTTCTTACCCTCGGGAACTTGGAATCTCTTGGGAGGAGACTTGGCCTTTCTCTGGCTTTCCTTCGTTTGTCCCTCACTCCACTGGAGCAGGTCAGATTCTTCACTGCCTTCAGGAAAGGGGATGCTAGTCCCCTGTTAAAACCCTACATTGCCTAAAGCTCACCAAGAGGGTCAAAACCCAGAGGCCCTGTGGCAGGTTTCTGGGAGCCATGTGGGCCCTGCCCCCAAGAACATTGATGTTCCCTGGAATGTTGGGGCACGCTGGCTCACCACTAGGGGCCTCCCCCCCCCACCGGCGATTGCTTTCACTGCATTCACTTAAATGCCTGCTCTCTACATTTGCCCTGGGAGCTGGTCAGACAGAAGGAAAGACACCGCCCCCCACCCTCCTATAGCTGTACCCCAGCAGAGAGGACAGGCCCAGAAAGAGACTGTCAGTGGCGCCACTGAGGGATCTATTGGTGTTCCAGGTGCAGAGAGGGGACAGGTTCAGCTAATTAGCCTAGGTCCAGATGTATATTCTGAACTATATGGAAACGCATGGGGTGCTTGGTGCAGGTGGGGAGTCTCCTGTTCCAGAAGGTGTGCGAGCAGGCGGCAAAGGGACCTCCTGTCTACCTACACAGATTTCCCTTCTGTCTTCATCTGGGCCCTGGGTGTGGGGAAAGGGATGGGATACGCATATGCTGAATGAGATGATCCTTAGCAGACGCCCAACTGAGTGCTCAGGAATTGTCAGCTGCTATTTTCTGAACCACTGTACTTGATTGAGTTTAGGGCACCTATCGTCTTGCGGAGAGTAAGAGAACAGGAGGTAAAGGGTTCTTCCCCTTCGCCAGCCACATCCACACACAGCTGGCCACAAGGCAGGAGAGCCCGGCAGGCAGCTGTCCCCACAGACGGGGAGCAAGGGTGTGTGATTTCCTGAGCAGCCTCTTCAAGCTTAACATCCCTTTAATAGTCCTCGTTAAGTGCCCGCCCGCTCACCCCAGAGATTTTCACGACTATGGAAAATAGCCATTATCTGACCTCCAGGGCAATGAAAATATCTGCAGAATTCCAGGAAAGGCTGTTATAAAACCGAGTAGGGCCAATCCACCCTTACAGAAATGCAAAGCCAGGGTAAGGAGGAAATCATAAAGTAAATGTATTCACTGCTCCAACTCTCTTCACCTATTTTGATGTATATGAGTACATTTGGCCTCTGGTAGCATTGGAGAGGGAGAGACAGGGAGAGGCAGAGGGAGAGAAACAACAAAAATCAGTGATGACTCCTTTCTTTTGCCCTGGAGGGGAACGGAGGTGGTAAAGCAAAGGACTCAACGTTTAAGTTAATAATTTATCATGAAAACTTGGCATTATTGATTCCATGAATGAGGTTTTAAAAGGTTTTGCTGCCATCCAAAGAACATGTGAGAATAAAAATGTCCTTCCCTTTCTTACCACGTAATTTGAAAAAGACAAACCGTTTTTTATCCTAAAAATGTTCGATGTACCTGGCAAAAAGTGTTTTCAAATACAAGACAGCTCCTTAAATAGGCCCCAGAGATAACTTGGGGCCAGGTTGGAGTCCTGCTCTGGTGGCCAGGGGATCTTAGGAGGGGCATCCAGTTGTACCAGCTGTGAGACGGTGGGAGGAACGATTGCCCTCTGATGACCTCAGCCAGGACTGTGGCAAAGGGGAGAGTAGGCAAAGGCTCTGAAAAAGCAGCCCCCCCCCCCCCCCCACTCAGCCGGCCTTTCAGGGAGAGGAGTGGCGCTCCAACCCAGCCGGTATGGGGGTGGGGATGGGCGGGTCCGGATGCTGCTCTCCACCTGTCACAGCGGGACCACCTGCCCTCAGGCAAGCTTCTCCAACCACCAGGCCGTCCCCACTCTGCCTCTGGGAAGGGTCAGGAGGCGAAATGAGAAGGAAGATGTTCTCTTTTGTGTTCTTTCTCCCATCAAGGAAAAGCCCCTCAAGTCTCGAGTCTCGGCTGCCCTCTCCCATGGGTGAGGGGGGGTGGCTAAGGTTGATGGGCAAGCCCCAGTCTTGCTTTGCCCACACTCCACTACTGACACTGTCAAAACACAAAATTCAACTGAGTAAATCTGAAGATCTAATGGATTTAATTAAGCAATTCATGAATAGCACAGCTCCCATCTAGCTGGGGATGCTGGTAGATGCTGGTAGAGGGGAGCTGCTGTGATGACGTACAAAATGGAAGGTTTTTATAGGAAGGAGTGTGGAGCAAGAAAGTTATTAGCAGAAGAAAAAAGAAAAGAAAAGAAAAGAAAAGAAAAGAGAAAAGAAAAGAAAAGAAAGGCAAAGTCACCTCCCCTAAGGTATAAGGGCAGGGGGTCTAATTAGGTGGGCTCATCATTTTTCTTTGGGGGATGGAGAGGGCCCATGTAGTGCTTATCAGAAAATCCCTGATTGACAGGCTAAGATTCACATTTCTGGGGGAGACCAAAACTGCAATCAGGTTAGGCATTAAGCCCGGGTTTGGTGACTTGGCTTTAAGTGACACCATCGTGGGCCTGTGGTTTGCCTGGGGTCTGATTAAGCGAGGGAGGCTGCTTCCAGACTTCCAGTGGACATCACCGGCCTGGTAGGAGCCAAAGCACTCCGCCTCTAAGTTGTTCTTCATTTCTGGGTGGCGTTACTCAACTCTGAGGGAACACAGGCCTGCTCTGCTCCCCAGAACCCTGCTGCAGAGCCGGTGGTGTTATGAGGGCTAGACAACCTCACATACTTGGCAACTGGTGGCTATTGGGTTACTGGAGCAGTTATGTTTGTTGGGATGCCTTTAAAAGTTACTGTCTACAATTCTGACACCAACTACAATTCTGCACCCAAGTCCAACGTGTGGATTTCCCCAGACTACGTGATTCTCGGACACCGGTTCAGTCGTCCTGCAATTCAATTCTGACACCATCTACCTGGAGATAACGTCAGATTCCACAGGTTAAAGGGCTCAGTTCTACAAGACTGCCTCCCACCTCTGCCCCCTTTAGATGCTGGTCACAAGCCCAGGTTGTCACCTGTGCTTCCGACCAACTAGCTATAAGATCAGAGGTTCCGGCGAGCGCCCCCCTCACTTTGGGTTTGATTAATTTGCTAGAGTGGCTCATAGAACTTACATTTTACTCACTAGATTGCCAGCTTATTATAAAAGGATAGAACTCAGGAATCGCCGGACAGGAGAAATGCATAGGACATGGTATGGGGAAAGGATGTGGAGTTTCCATGCCCGCTCCAAGGGTTCTACTGGCCCCTAATCTCCACGTGTTCACCAACCTGGAAGCTCTCCAAAACCCATCATTTTGGGTTTTTATGGATGCTTCATTACATAGGCCCAAGTGACTAAATCATTGGCCACTGGCGGCTGAACTCAATCTCCAGCCTCTAAGCACATGGTTGGCTGTTCTGGCCACCAGCCTCATCCTTAGGTGCATCCAAAAATCACTTTTTTTTTTTTTTTTTAAGTTTATTTATTATTTTGAGAGGAGGGAGGGGCAGAGAGAGGGAGAGAGAGAATTCTAAGCAGACTCTGTGCTGTCAGCATGGAGCCCAACACGGGGCTCGAACTCACAAACTGTGAGATCATGACCTGAGCCCAAACCAAGAACCAGATGCTTAACCAACTGAGCCACCCAGGCACCCCCAAAAATCACCTCACTAACAGAAGACATCTTAAATTGCTCTCTTCACAGGAAATTCCAAGGGTTTTAGGAGCTCTGTGCCAGGACCAGGGGGCAAGGACCAAATATATATTTATTATAAATCACAATGTTATTAGAAGGGTGCACCAGCATTCTGTCCTCTCATTACAATAGGAGAACAACGTTCTGGACCTCTCTCTCCGTCTAAGGTGCCAAGTGCCATGACAGGGTCTTCCCCAACATGAGTTAGCATACAAAGAATCTTGTCTGAAGTCGTCTCATCAAGACACAGCATCTGAATATCTTTTGGTTGAAGAGTGATGTGGACAGTAGAGTGTCAATCCAGGAGAGAGGAAAAGGAGGGGAAAATGGAGAGGTTGGGAATGAGCAGACACTTGAGAATCTGTTTCTTACAGCTAGGTTTTTGTGGAAAGAGCCTTTAACATCCAGCCCTATGCAGGAGGGCGGGGAGTCCCTTGGGCAGAGGGGGACAGGAATCAGATGGGTTCTGGCCACAAGGCAGACCAAGCAGCATCTGAGCAGACTGAAGGTCAGACAACAACGCAGGGAAGAGGAGGAGGACAAAAGGAGAGATGGGGAGGAACTGACATTTATTGAGCACCTACTGTAAGGAAGGAGATTGGGCAAAAGGAAAACAAAAGGACAAGCTGGGGAGAAGTCACTGAGGCAGATATGTCTGGTTTACCCCTCGTCTTCATCATCCTCGATAACCAATCTCTACGGTCAGCCATGTGCCAAGTCCTGAGGCTGGGATTACAGGAAGCAGGTCCTTGCCATTGGAGGCTCACAAGTCTCCTTGAGGAAGCAAGACCTAAAGATACGACAAGCCATAGTAGCATATGCTCTGTCAGTGGATGCCAACTAGTTAAGTGTCAGAAACTGAGGGAGGGATTGCAGTTCCCTGGTTTGGGGAGGGTCCCCGGGGAGAAATCCGGCTTGAGTTTGGATGCTGGGTAGCACACAAGTGGAAAGGAGGGACAAACTGGTGTGGACAAGAACAGCAAAAAGGACATGGGCGGTGTGTTCAAAGGACTGTGACCAGCAGTTTATTATTCTGGTTCTATCGCTTTGTATTTTGGGGCCCTTTCACATACGTCACCTCAGGAAATGACTCTCTTGTCCTTCATAAGCCCAGCTAAACCCTGAAACGGATGGCCTTCAGGGAGTTCCACAGAATGAAATGAACTCCTACTATGTGTAAATCATTGTTAAGTATTGCAGAGTATGCAGAAAAGTGTAAAAGATAGTCCCTGCCCTCAAGGGCAGAAAGGATTTTCCTTCTGTCAGAAGGCCAGTGAAAGAGATTCGGGATGACTCTGCAGCAGTGGAGTCCTATGTCTGATAAATGGCAGCAGGTTCTGGGCAGCATGGACAAGTCCAAGGAAAACTAGATTAGCCATCTATCAATGTTCCACTTGTGGGTGGTCCAAGGTATTCTGGTGACTCTGCAGTTTTCTTCTCAGAATTAGTTACCGGGCTCAGTCCTGTGTCTTCCATATTCTTCCCCAGGACATTCCTTAAGCACAGAAACCTGTCTGCAGCCAAACACCAGTTCAGAATCAGAAGCCAAAGTAATTGCAGATGTACCCATAACCCATCCATGGCTGGGCCACTGAGTAACACCCCAATCAATGAGCAGTCTCAGACTCCGCAATTCATCCTGGTAAGGAAGAGGCCTTAGAACAAGAACGAAAGAACCAAAATAAGACCACACATATGGATAACTTCTAAACTGGTCAACCTTGGACAAAGAAGTCTGAAAATCTCTATCTGGCCTGACAGAAACACAAAGCAACCTCATCCTGGCCCTTAAAGCACCGGCTGGGTCTGAGTAAGAGAAAGCACAGGTGAGCACCATCTGAAACTAACTGAAATGCAAATTCATCTTGGGCACCCCCACAGTCTGATGATGGAGCTACCGCCACGATGGAGCGGAGAAGATTCCAGGAACTTTCCAAGTAGCACGGGCGGAGTTGCTACTTATAGGACAGAAAGGGCAGATGTCTGTCAATCGGTTCTCAAAAAGTGAGTTATGGGGATATAAAGCAGAGAACTAGCCACATGGGTCAGTCAGTAGGCAGGAGACTGAAAATGGCCTGCACTCACTCTGGCGTATTTGACCTCCTGCTTCCCCAGATGACTGAGGGCTAAATAGATGGGATCTCTGGGACCTTGAGGGTCTGGGCTCTGAATGTTTGGTTGGAAAAACTCTTTTCAAGGCTAAAACGTACCAAAGGATGTTTGGACGTATTCTGAAGAATGAATTCACATTCAGCCATAAAAAAGAAGGAAATCTTGCCATTTGCAGCAACATGGATGGAGCCAGAGAGTATAACGTGAAGTGAAATAAGCCAGTCAGAGACAGACAAATACTATATGATATCACTCATATGTGAATTCAAGAAGCGAAACAAACGAGCAAAGAAAAAGAGAGAGAGACAAACCAAGACTCTTAACTAAAGAGAACAAATTAATGGTGACCAGAGGGGAGATGGGTGGGGGGATGGGTGAAAAAGGTGACGGGATTCCGAGTACATTTATCATGACGAGCACTGAGTAATGTATAGAATAGCTGAATCACTATATTGTACACCTGAAACAAATGTCACACTATATGTCAGCTATACTGGAATTAAAACTTAAAGAAAAAAAAAAGAATGAATTCATATACTCTAACTGTAACAGAAGCAGCTGACAGATCTCACTTCAAGACAGCTGAAACATAATGCTAGCTGCAGGCTGACCCTAAACGAAGGGACTGTACATCCTGGGTCAGAGCGGATTCTTCAAGACCACCAAGTAGCCCCCCAAAAACAAAGAAAGCACACAATCTTACAACTCTTTATGTAACCAGGCTACCGAGCAGGAAGATGCTACCGAAACCTGCCAGTCTGACTGATGGCGTTCGGTCTTGGATGTTAACAAAAGGTTTGTTGTTGTTTAACTACGTACCTCCACCTTCATGTTTAATTCAGAAAATTCCATTCCATGAAACTTTAGGCCCTGAGGCAAAGAGGTGAGCACAACTCCTGTGCATTAATACTCCCAAGGCAAAGGTAAATGGAGCTGCCCAGATAACCCGTGGTAAGGTGTCCCCAAGGACGATACCATATAAGGAATCCGGTTGTTGAGAAAGTGATGACTGGTCCACATATCACTCATATCACTTTTTAAAAGAACTGAGCAATAACTTTCCAAGCAGTTGAACGATGTTTTAAACATACTGGGTTGCTAAAGCTATCAGAAGAAGCATCCAGATCTAAGAGAATAAGGCAAAACTATATGAATGAACCCCAATTTTTATCTATTCTAAATATTAATTTATACTTTTGAATGTTAATTATATATATTTGTATACCCCCAAAAAGTATCTGGTGAGCAGAGTTGGCAAAGGCAAAACAGGTTAGCTGACCGGCAGGTGGTAGATATTCTTACAGAATTATACCTTAATTATTATCATACCTATATGATTATTATTATATTATATACCTATATTATTATTATTATACCTTAATAAAGTATCTTACTCCCTCCACAGTGCACAGACCTTCCTAGGACAGAAGTGTGGCCAAGCTATTGTAAGAACATTTCAAACTCGCCAAGTCTCCAGTCTCGAGATAACGCTGGAGATACAGCCCCTGTCCTTTTGTTCTCTCCCAAGAAAGGTTTAAATATTTCCAGGGTCTTTCCTTTATCCATTTTTAAATCAATAAAGGGCATTTTTGAGCATTCACTGCAAGATACTGCATTGGCCATATCCCAAGGGTTGCAATGATTCTGAAGAAAGCATCATTTATCACAGCATCAGATTGGACTAGAGAGTCCAGAACTTTGGACAACATTTCCAACTCTTCTCTGACCTACTGAGTACTGTTTCTTCCTCTGCCCATTTTTTTTTTTTTTTTTCATTCAGAAAATATTTACTTATTACCTTTATGTGCCAGGTTCAATTCCAGGTGCTGTTGTCTCCAGGACCAATGAGAGATCAAGTTCCTCTCACAAAGCATACATTCTAACTAAGAGAACAAATACTTTCAGATAGACCTGAATGCTAGAAAAAAAATAAGCAGAGTAACACAGTTCAGTGATGGGGGCAGGACAGAGGGGAAGAAAAGCCCTTCTTTAGCCAGGAAAGAGCTCCAGGAGGGGTTTACAGCTCAGTTACAGATCTGAGTTGATTAGCAAAAGATCTGAGGGAAAAGCTCTCCAGGTGAAGGGAACAAACACAAAGGCTCTGAGGTGGCAGAGACAAAGGAACTGGAGGAAGGCCTGGCGGGAGAGATGGATAAAGACAAGTAGGGGAGGTGATAGGGGCTCCAGAACTGAGGGCACTGCATGTTACAGGAAGGAGTTAACATTTCAACCAAAGTGAGATGAGAAACCACTGAAGGGTTTTAAGCAGGAGCTACACCATCCCAACCCTGGGGCAGACTTATTGAGGACCACGTGTATGAAGGACACTAAACAGAGAATGAAGAGGTTTTCTCTAGAAAGGGGCCTCAGGGACCAGGGTGAGACATGAAGCACATCTTCAAGTCATCCTGGGGCCAAACATTAATGGGCTGGCCAATCCTTACCCCCTCCTCTAGCTCAATCCCCTGGAACTGGAATCCCCTGGCAATATCATGGACTTACTCTACTCAGACTGTTCCAGACATGGAGCAGCCACACTGAAGTTCTTCTAAAATCTGATTCCTTGTGACTTTTACTCATCTGCTTCCACGTATCCTTCTGGGCTCTACTAAAAGCTAATAAGACCCCAAGAATTCCCTTCTCAGGCATGTCAGTACGAGTTTCCTTGAGCTACTCATGTGACTTTTTAAACTTTTTATTATGGAAAATTTCAAATGTCCACAAAATCAGAGCGAATAGATAATCTCCATTTACCTACAACCAGCTTCAACAATAATCAACTCGTGACTCACTGTTTTCCATCTGACATTTTTATTTCCTTCGCCAACTTGGTCATCACTTTTGTCTTACACATGTGCTCTGGCCAACCCAGAGTCCTAGCAGCTGACTCACCAGAGACATCCCATTTCCACTACAACAGCCAAACAGTCCGATTACACGTGTGGCAGCCACACTGTTGCTTCATCACGTGAATTCGGTGGACTCAACTTTCCCACCAGAACTTATGCAGTAGGGTTTTTGAACCCAAGTGAAGGAATTTATGTTTGTTCCCAGTGATTTTCACCTTATCAGGTTTAGCCCATTCCTCAGGCTATCATGATCTTTTTGGATCTACACTGGTATTTATTCACCATCCCTCCCAGCTTTTGCGATACCTCTAAAATTTTGGAAGTAACCAATCATCTCTATCCTGAGTTTAAAAGAGGAGTATGGGGGCACCTACCTGGGTGGCTCACTCGGTTGAGTGTCCAACTTCGGCTCCGGTCATGATCTCGCGGTTCTGGAGTTCAAGCCCCAGATTGGGCTCACTACTCTCAGTGCAGACCCCACTTCGGATCCTCTGTCTCCCTCTCTCTGCCCCTCCCCAAACTGTATGCTCGCTTGCGCTCTCTCTCGCTCGCTCTCTCTCTCTCGCAAAAATAAAGAAAACATTTAAAAAAAGGAATATGAATTACAATGAATGAGTTAGAAAAAGAGTAGAGCCAAAAAGGATAAGAGAAAAACTTTACATTCCTTATGCTATAGATAAGAAACCTAAGGCTCAGAGAGTCTGTGTTTGGTTCAAGGCCACCCATTAGGTTAAGGGCAGGACAGGCTTGACCCTAGGCCTCATGCTCAGAGCTCCTTCCATCAGACCTTAACTCTGTAAGTCCTAAGGAGGAAAGAAAATGTGGGCAGCTAGGCTAGTGTCTGTGGGGCACTGCAGACTGATTTCTACTCAACTACTAATAATAACCCACTCATCTGGCAAACAATGATCAGATGTTGCTCTCTGCCAGGACTCACTGCCCTCAGTGACTTTCCCAGTCACTGGGAGAAAGTGGGGGAGAGAGAGAGCAATCTCTCAGAGATTAGGCTGGAAATCATTTTTCTCCATTCTTACTTAATGCCTGCAGTATGTGGAACTATGTAACTGAATGAGAGGAAAGTCAAAAACGTTCATTAATAATAAAGGATTCACATCTATTAGAAATGATCATTTGTTATTAAAAAAAGCCACAAAAGATCTCATTTAAAGAAGACCCTTAACAAAATAGACATCTTAAAAATTCATCCCTCAAGAATGCTCTTTACAATTTTTTCCATTTGAGAAACAAAGGATTGAGTAACAGTTATAGACACAATTCACACAGTAACCTGGATAATACACAAGAAGCATCCAAATGTTTTTCTGAGCTTTCTCTTTGTGGGTCACTAATCACCCACCGGGGAGGGCCCAAAGTTCAAACATGTAGAGCCCAGGGGGCCTCTCACCAAAGTGGTGGTGAACTGGGTAGGAAAGGGAGTATCCTATCAGAGAATAACATGAGGGCGTGGAGGGAGATCTGGGAGCTTTACCAAGAAGTGCACAATCCAGCTTCTTATCCAGTCTGCTACCATCATCAACTATCAAACCATTTGCTCCTCTTCGCAAGAGGTACTCCTTTAGAAGGTCCCGATAATTTCTGCTTATACTGTTCGACCAGCTGGTTGAAGCGGATTTCAGTCTTATTTCCCTTAGCTTTTCTCCTAGGTGTCTATAAATGAAATAGGGGAAAACAAGATTATGAATTTCAAGCACTGAATATCACCTTACCCTTAACACCACCCAAGAGAGAAAATAAGAAATCCTGTCCACCACAAGAGGTGAACTTCCAGAGAGTGACCCTTAGAAAATGCAAAATGAATTGTCCACTGGCAAGAAACCAGACCAGGAATGCCTAAGAGAAGGGCCCCTCTAAAACACTGCAGGTGCTCCTGAGCTCTAGCCCTTAGATGCTCACGTGAGTCTTCTTGCAAAAGAGTCAGCCCAGAGTCTAGACCTTCTCGCTGGCCCTTTCCCTTAACAAGAATACTGCTTATGGGATTTCAGAGACAGAGCTCCATAAGATAGTACAACATGGATCAGAATTCCCAGAGACAGATTCCTTGAGGAGGAGGAGAAGCTAATGCTTCCTTTGCCCTTGAAACTTAACAGAAAGGGACTAGGGAAGGAGAAAAGAATGCTTGACCTCAGATGTTCAAGAATGTAGAACAACCATTTTCTACTAAAAGAAAACTAGGGCTGCTTGGGAAAATGGCTAATGCCAGGACCAGGGGAAAAATTATGTAAGATGAGCTGCAACATCGGGTTGTACCAGAAAGCAAGGACACTACCACAGACAGGCTCATATCAGAAAGCATCGAGAGCCACCCTGAAGGGCCTTCTGCTGGCCTAAGATGGGACAGGAATAATAACTGTATTTGACTGAAACATATCAAGTATACAAAAACTTACGAATCTATGATACTAAAAAAATCTCACTGGTAGGGCACCAAATCACTACTCTGAAAACGGACAAAGAGAAATGAAATCAAGCATTTATCCTGCCTTTCCAACACAAATGGTATTGCATGGTAACCAAATAGTTGACAAGGGAAAATTCTTTTCTCTAAAGTTCTACTAAAACAATGTAGAAGAACTGAGGAAAAACAAAAACAAAAACAAACCCCTAAAAACCCACCATCTGGGACCCATATTGAAATCACAGATCTAGATAGCAATCATCAGTATGTGCTAAAACCATCAGGTGAGAAGCTGATGGGAACTTTACAAACAGAAGACAGGCAGACAACCCCTAAGCTTACAGATCTACTGATCAACCCCTGAGCATCACTAAACGTGGGGCAACCAGACATTATGTGCCTTAGGGTGTCAACGCACCAGAAAGCACCCAGCACTACCCATGAAATACTCTTGCCAAGAAAAGTGAACTTTAGGGGCACCCGGCTGGCTCAGTTGGTGGAGCGTATGACTCTTGATCTTGGGGTTGTGCCTTCCAGCCCCATGTTGGGTGTAGAGATTACTTAAAAATAAATAAAATCTTTCAAAAAAAAAAAAAAAGAAAATGGAACTTGACTCTAATCAAGCCGGGACATCTAGCTACCAGTTTACAGGCACTACATGGTTATCACAGGAACAAGTTAAATGATACCACAAGGAAGCAAGCAGCTAAAGTTAAAACATAATACATTCTAAAGGGCAAATGATTCAGTTTCTCCAAGGAATTATCAGCATGGAAAAAAGGGAGGTGATAAGGAAGAGTATTATAGGGGGAAAAAAAGATTTAAGAGATATAAAAACCAAATGTAACGTGTGGACTCTTTCTGGACCTTGATTTGTACTAGCCAACTATAAAAGAACATTTATGAGGCAACTAGGGGCATTTTAATATGGGCTGCATATTACATGATATTAAGGGCTTCCTATTAATTTCATTAAATATGAGAATAGCATAATATATGTATATTTTTAAGGCCTGGTAAGTTGGAGATGCATTCTGAGGTATTTTTCTGAGCAATATACCTCATTTTCTTATAAGGCATATTTACATGCAAAGCAGTTTGCTTTAATATGTTGTGGGCAGGGGACAGTATGTATGAGGAATAAGTAAAATAAGATAATTGTTGAAATAGAGTAACTGATACACTTGATCTTCTCCACTTTTTTATTTATAATATTTATTTTTTATTTATTTATTTTTCAACATTTTTAAGTGCTCTCTATACCCAATGTGGGGCTCGAACTCACAACCCTGAGATCAAGTCAGCCAGGTGCCCCTATTTTTTAACTTAATCTAATTTTTTTTTTTTTTAAGTAATCTCTATACCCAACATGGGGCTCAAACTCGTGACCCCAAGGTCAAGAGTTGCATGCTCTTCTGAGTTAGCCAGGTGTCCCAGGTTCTCTCCACTTTGAAAACTATATATTTACCTCAACATCCTCTATAAAGCTGTAGTCCTGCATGTAGATGCAATCCAGAAGCCCTTTCTTTTTGCTTAACTAATCAGGGCACAAAAGTGGCTGCCAGCCCCGGGCAGAGCTATGCTATACCAAAGCCCCGTGCCCTACAGAACTCACCTGCTTGGAAGGTAATTTCTGCTTCTCTTGCTTCTGCTGGTTTATCTGGGGCTTTGGCTTTTTGGGAGGGAGAGACTTCACTTTGCCTTTGTCCCGGAGCCTGAAATAAGAGGTCAAGTAAGTGTCACTCTGAGTTCTTCCTCTAACTGGCACCTCTGAGGCTGTCTAAGCCAGAAGATAAAATTCCTTTTCTAACACTGGCTCTAAGTCCATGACAAGTCATTCTAAAAAAGAATACTGTAACAGAATATCCTAAGGCTCAACATTTGTATATGTTCTTGTTTCAGCTTAAAACCTCACAGGATCCTCAAAAACCTTCACTTATTTAACAAATATTTTGTAAAGACTGACTTTTGTGGATAGCACTAATCTGTTGCCTCAAATAGGATCTGCAAGATAACCTTGAGTAGGTGGGGCTCAGCCAACAGAGACAGCCCTGCGGATGGGAGGAGGCTCTTCAGGAGAGGGAAAAAGGCACGAAGGCCTGCCCTAGAAGGCTGCCCCGAGGTCCCCTCTGCTAGTGCTTCTTCCAGCCTCCCGGTGGTCCAAGAGCACATCTCCGCTAGTGTAGAGATGCCTGCACACGAACCCCTCGTGGGGGACTGACACGGTACTAAACATCCCTTTCATCCAAACAAAAGCTACAATAGGAAAGCATTAAGTGAGAACAAACCCTTTTAGAAGCCACCCACTGCTCTATGCCACAGTCCTGCCTGTGGCCTCACCTGATTTTGGGGCCTCGGTGTGAGGGGAGCACCAGGACCTTCCTTCTCTTCTTTCCATCAGGCAGCTCCACCTGCTCCACTTCAGCCTTGGTCTGGAACCCCGTCCACGAGGTAGAATGCGCCTTTCCCTTCTGCTCCAGGGCGGCCTTGCTTTGTTCCTGTGTGTGGTTTTGAGCTGCTTTCCGCTGCCGGTCTTTTCCAAGCACTGGCTGTTCCTGCTGGGGCTCGCCAGTTGCAGGCTTGGATTTCACTTTTTGCTGCATAAAACAAGAGACTGCCATCCGGTTTCTGGATGAGGCTTATTTGCCGGAAACACTCAGCAGAAAAGGAGCTTTATGTGAGCGTAGTGAAAGCAGGGGACTTCTTCCCCTGAATAGTTACAAATTATAGGAAAGTGAATACATAGTAACAGATGGTTACCAGTTTGGGGGACATGAAACCACTACTTCCCTCCCCATGTGCAGAGACAGGGGAGAGTACATGTATGTCCACGACTCAAAAGCCAGTAGGAACATGCCAGTAGCATGGGACAATTACCAAAGGTGTAACACATGTGTGAGAGGAATCCCAGAGGGAGAAGAAATATTTGAAGTAACCGGGTTGAAAGTTTTCCAAACTTAGTAACAGATACTAAACCACAGATCCAGGAAGCTCAGCCAAATATATACCAGTAACTCTACACCCAGGCACATCATACAAAACTGCAGAAAATTAAAGACCAAGTGAAAATCTGGAAAGTAGCTGGGGGGAGGGGGAGGGTAGAGAATACCTTACCTACAGAGGATTACACTGAACTCTTCAGAAACCATGTAAGAAAGAAGAGAACACAGTTTGGGGGGTGGGGGGAAGTCACCAACTTAGAATTCTGTATCTAGTATAATTATCATTCAAAAGTGAAGGAGAAATAAAGATTTTCTCAAAAAAAGAAATAAAAACCACACACACACACACACACACACACACACACACACACACACCAAAAAACTAAAGGAAGGAATCTGTCACCAGGGGACCTATCTTGCAAGAAAGGCTAAGTGAATTTCTTCAAAGGAGGAAGATGACCTAGGTCAGAAACTCAAATCTACATAACAAAAGGAAGAACACTAGAGAAGGAATAAATGAAGTGAAGATGCGGAAAAGATGCTATGAGAAGGAAGGCATAAGGTGTGTTACAGATTTATGTTGCACTGTAGTAGAAGAAGAAAAAGCAGATTTACATGAAATTAGTGTAATAATTGACACAACAAAGATCTGCTATGAGCCTGTACTGTGCCAGTGTCAGTTTCTAAGGTAAGGGTCCAGAGGGAAAGAACAGTGTTTCCCTTTCAGTACTTTCAGCCTAGTGGAGACAAGAGACAAACAAAGCCAAGTAAAAAACTAAAGATCTTAGGGAAGTTCACGAAAGTACAAGTAAGGAGGTCTTACCTCTTCTGAGAGAGGTAGAAAAATGCTAGAGGAAGCACATTTGATCTGAACATGAAAACTGTGTAGAAGTATCCTTGAGCCAAGGGAAAGGGGCAATTTTACACAGAAAGAGCAGTACAGACACATGTATAGGCAACAAAAGAGCCATCTGAGTAGTTTTCTAAGTCACTAGCTTCAGAATCACTCCACAGCAATAGCTTACAGCAGTAAATAAGTCTATATCTAGAACAACAAAGCTGCCTTGAACAAGAACCAGATCCCAGGTTTTCCGACCCAAGACCACTGTATTAACCACCGAAACTGCTCTTCTATTGGTCAGTCCACCGTACACACCACAAAGAGTACAAATATTTGGTATATAAGCAAGTTAAGATATGCCATCGATGGAGGCCATAGGAGTTATGGTATCAAGAATAACCTGGCCTCCTACGCCCTGGGGCAAGATGGGTAAGAAAATGAGTGCTGACTGTGTGCTGACCATGCACTGTTACCACTTAATCCCTGGCAATCATGCGAGGTAGATGCTGTTGATCCTATTTTACAAACGAAACTGAAGCTGAGAAAGGTACTAACTTGCTAAGGAACTCAGAGAAGAGCCTGAGCCCGACCATGACCGTAAGTATTCCTGTGCTTGTTCTTTCCTTGACACCACACTGGCTTAAAAACAACACTAAAACACTATCAGGCATCACACTTCTGGAGCCATCTAAGAATTCTGGAAGAGATAGATGAAATCTACAGCAATGTAAAACTCATCTGGGCCACTACCTCTGACATGTACCATCACCAAACACTGTACTGGCATTGCTCATTGCTAATAATATCAGCCTGATTCTCCTCTCTCCTTCCTTTCCCTCCTGTGGAACTATCACAGGATAGGCTAGCAGAGGAGAAGATGGCCTGAGAGTTCTAGGGAACTAAGAGTAAAGGGTAACAAAGAACCGAATCAGGTAGAGAGACCTATTTCAAGGGTGCTGAACCACAAACCAAACAAAACAGGAGTTTAAATATATTGTTTTAACTGAAATAGTTTTTTTTTAAGCTTATTTATTTTGAAAGACAGAAAGTGTGCACGCGAGTAGGGGAGGCGCAGAGAGAGAGGAAGAGAGAATCCCAAGAGAGAATCTGCACTGTTGGTGCAGAGCCTGATGCAGGGCTTGAACTCACAAACCGTGAGATCATGACCTGAGCTGAAATCAAGAGTTGGACACTTAACCAACTGAGCCAAGGTGTCCCTGAAACAAATTGTTTTAACTGAACTGTACACTTAAAAATAGTAAATTTTATGTTATGTGTATCTGACCACAATTAAAAACAAACAAACAAACAAAAACAGAAAAACATTTCAGTGCTGTACCAGGCTGCGCTGAATCCTCAGTTCCTTTATTTTAAGTTTCCTTCGATCTTCCAAAGAGAACTCCACTATCGGTCTCTGTGTCAAAAGGAAAATGTCATTCAATAGATTTCTTAATTTCTGAGTGCAATGATCTAAGCTGTCCTCCACTACTCCCCTCTCTCCTGCTCACTTACTCTACTTAAAGGTAGGGGGCCAGTTCTGCAAGCAGGCTGTCCAATTTAGATTTCAATTCCTTCTAATCATCAGCTGAACCACTGCTATTTCCTCCACCGACTGGCTACTCTTCCCCACCACACACAAGTCAGAGGACACTGGACATAAAGGAGAGAAATGGTTTTCTGCAAATGGCCCTCAGAGGATCAGGTCTCCCCACAGGAAAAGGCTCACCTTCAGAGGCCCAAAGATCTCAGGATTGTTGTTGATGTGGCGAAGGGCTGTCAGGGCATGCTCGTGCTCCTGGAACTCTGCAAAGGCGTAGCCCAGGGACTGACCCTTAACCTTTCCATGCGCTCCTTTGAGATCTCGCATCACCCTACACTAAGAGTACAGCAAGAAAACAAAAATCCTTGATTACAGGATAAGGACATGAACAGATTCACTAAGTAATCAGGTTACTGGAACAGAATCCTGATCTATATCACCATCACAACAGTCATACTGGAAAATATACTTACCAGTGTCTGTCTTAATAGAATACACCTACTAGAAAGCACAAAACCAATTAAATAGATACCTTCTGGCTTTCTAAGAGTTTACAGAGACCAACAAAAACCTATATATAAGCACGTAAATAAAACAAACTTCCTCCCCCCAAAATTATGACAGCTAACTGCTAATAATATAAGTTGAGAGGTTTATAGAACTTTAAACTATACAAGTTATCTGAGGATGAAGCACCATCCATAGATCTCATCACTGAAGAAACCACTGAAAAAGGAAATTACTGAAGAAGGGAAAGAAGGCCTGACGGCTTTAGTTAAGAAATACATTCAGGTGTGGGGAAGAACCTGCCTAACATATAACCTAGAAAAACAGGAAGAAGCTTCAGCTGGCTTTGCTCAGAGCTCAGATTGTCTCTGGTGTGATGTTTCCCTAAATCCTTTACTTCAATGTAACAAGCATCCTGGGGCATTGAAGATACAATATCATAGCAGTCTATCTTAGGATACTGTTTATATGCTATTACTCCTAGAAGCTGTAGTTACCACATAATGGAGAAATGTAGGTATTAAGGACATGTGGATGCTGCATTTGGTATACTTCTGGTACTTCTCTGTCCCTAGAGCTGTGCCATGTACTGTAGAGAAACCAAGAAAAGCATAAAATGAGGTTCCTGTCCTCAAGAAGCTTATAATCTTGCTGACATACTATACCTTCATGAGGTGAGCATATGAAAGAATTAAAGAGAAAATTCAATACAGTGCAAACACTGTAAACTCCTAAATTTTCCTAACTGATGATATACAGGCACTTACTAAGTATTGTGGATGCTGATATGAGAAATTTCACAAGTGACCCCTACACCAGTAACACTTTGAACAGTTTTACTAAGAGCAGTGTCAGATATGTGCTGATATGTTCACATTCTCTCATGTAATTCCCCCAATACCAATGCCATACATTTTAAGAGATTTTCCAGGATTAGGGAAACAGCTTATAGTCACCAATCAGAGCAAAGCAGATTTACAATACTGGCTACGTTACTTATTCAATAGGTACTGATGAGAGATGACTATGTTCCAGGTACTCTGCCAAGGACTAGGAACAGTGGGATACCTACTCTCCAAGAGCTCAGGGTGGTCGGGAGAAATGACTGGCAGACAATTACAGGACAGTGTAATAGTAAGTGCTATGACAAAGGTTTACAGAGGGTGCTGTGGGGGCAGGGGAACAGTGTCTGCACTCACTGTGTAATCAAGTCTTGGTCTGAATCCAGTGTTTGTCTAATACAACTGTTGAAGACCCGTGTGGCTCTCTGTGCTTACCACATACCACTGAGGACTCTTTTTATACAGTACCGGCCTAAATGGCAGTAAAATGTTCTTCTAAAGACCAAACTACACAGATTATTTTCTCTGCAAAAAAATTAACATTACAGCACCTGCTATGATGCTGAGCACATAGCAAGCATGCAAATTAATTCATGAGGCAGACACTTCCTCGCATTCTGCTGCAACTTGGACAGTGTGTGTGAAAGGCCGTTCTTTTTTTTTTAAGACTGTCATTTAAAGTTTTTCTTTATTTTGAGAGAGAGAGAGAGAGAGAGAGAGAGAGAGAGTAGGGGCATGAGGGAGGGGCAGACAGAGAGAGAGAGAGGGAGAGAGAGAGGGAGAAGGCACATGGGGGTGGGGCGGGGGGCGAGAATCCCAACCAGGCTCTGCGCTGTCAGCACAGAACCTGACTCAGGGCTCAATCCCATGAACTGTGAGATCATGACCTGAGCCAAAATCAAGAGTCAGATGCTTAACCAACCGAGCCACCCAGGTGCCTCTGAAAGGCAGTTCTAAGAAGAGAAAATAAACAAGCAAACGTGAAAACTACCTTAACTGTTGACAACGTGTCCAAAAAAACCGCTGTCAATCTGCTAGCACCACAGTCTGAAATAAATGCTCAAAACGACCCATGATGAGTACTGAAGTTGAGGGTGGGCAGGGCCAACTCTCACCTCCTTGAGGCGCACCCCTTTTTCCCCTCGTGTGGCATTCAGCAGCAGCTTTCTGAGCTCTTTGTCATCCACAGCCTTTGGGAGGTTGTGCAGGCAGAGTCTGGTCTGGGAGACAAAGATATTCTGGTCCTTGAGTTTCTGATGTTTCAGCAGCTCAAACTGAAAGAACAATAAACTGTTAACAATACAATCTACCTTTTAAAAATGCAGGTTCCTAATTCTCCAAAAGGAACAAACTGTGACCTCCCCCGCCCCGCCAAATTCCAATAACCACGCATATAGAAAAAAGAAATCGCCCACCCGCAGCCTTATGATGTGTAGCCTAGGGAAAGACAGGTTCAAAGAGGCCAGATGGTGGGTATGTGGTAAGATCATGGGCTCTGGATTCAGACTAAATTAGAAATCCATCCTAACTGGAGAAGTTACATGAAATTTTTTAAGCCTCAGTTTTTCCCCCTACAAAGTGGAACTGTAGATGAAAATACCAATCTCTCAGCACTGATGTGAGGCTGAAATGAAGTAATACACAAAAAATCCCAAACTCAAAAGCTGGCCTAAAGCAAATAATACATAATCCTGTGGTTAACGTCTATGCCCAGTCCTTATCTGTCCACCAACTCAAACTAATTTTCTAGTTTTTCCAAAAGGATGTGGAATTTATTTACAGAATACTTGCTAGAATGTTGTCTCGACTCTGCCACCTTGAGGCAGAAGACTGTCTATGATCACAGAGATGAGTTCTGCTTCTAGAGCACTGGCCTCAAGGATGTTGCACCAGTCCCAGGGGTCCACTCTCCAAAGTGAGAGGATAACATTCTTTTCCTGCTTTGTTTTTAAAATTAGGTTAGTAGATGGGGGCGCCTGGTTGACTCAGTCGGTTAAGCGTCCAACTTGGGCTCAGGTCATAATCTCACTGTTTGTAGGTTTGAGCCCCGTATCAGGCTCTGTGCTGACAGCTCAGAGCCTGGAGCCTGCTTCAGATTCTGTGTCTCCCTCTCTCTCTGCCCCTCCCTAGCTCCTGATCTCTTTCTTTTTCTCTCTGTCAAAAATAAATAACATTAAAATTTTGTTTTTAATTAGATTAGTAGAAAAAAAGTTTTAAATTAAATTTTTTCTTTAATCAAGTCTCATTTCTGCTGTTCCTTATTTGGTAAAGGTCCTAACAAATTACAAAATGATCAGATTCTCTGAAAATGAATATTAAAGGGTTATTCGAAGTGGCTCTCATGCCTACGTTCAACAGTCTTAAAAGAAACTGTGAATTATGATGCATATAATGCAGTGAGTTTTTTGCTAGAAAAATTCATTCTAAGGGAAAATTAAATGTGTCACTATCACATTGTGATAGGCAATGTGATAAAGGGCATATAATGCCCCCCAAACACCATGGTTTCCAGATGTTCACTACTAAAAAAGTTGTGAACGTGAGTCTAGAAACTGTACACCGAAAAAACACACTGCCTCTTGGTGTCATTATATTCTCATCTCTGTTCTCCATCTCTGTACCTTCAGGCTCCAAAGCTAATTGTCTTTTTTTTTTTTTTAACATTTATTTATTTTTGAGACAGCAGATACAGTGTGATTGGGGGAGGGGCAGAGAGAGGGAGACACAGAATCCGAAGCCGGCTCCAGGCTCTGAGCTGTCAGCACAGAGCCCGACACAGGGCTCGAACTCACAGGGAGATCATGACCTGAGCTGAAGTCAAGAGTTGGCCACCTAACCAATGAGGCACCAGGCACCCCCTAATATGATTTTTCTAATCTGAACATAACCTCCTACCAAAAAAGGACATCTTAACTCTTCCAAGAACCCCATCTACCTCTTTCCCTACTAACTCCAGCCTATTCTCATCTTCCTTTCTTACGTCATTCTGTATTTACACTGACACCTAATTATACACAGCCTTGGCCTCCATGCTGTAGAAAGCATACTATATGGCCAACACTTACTGCTGGGCATCGGGAAATTACACAATAAGACCCAGTCCTTATAATGGCATACAATGCTCATGTATTATGTTCAGTGTTGGCTTCTTTGCTGTTTCATCTGTATGTTTTCCTCTAACAAGAGCATAAGCAGGGTCTGTGACTGATGCTTAGCTCTCTGATAAGCACCTCCAGCATTCAACAGTTATTATTTACTGATTTGTACGAAGTCATGCAGATCCCGTAGGCTGATGCCTAATCTACCCACCCGTTCTCTTTTGGCCATATCAGCGGCGCTCACACCCTCAGCAGCCTTAGTCCCAGCACGAATCACTGCAGAAAGAGGGAAAAAGGCCAAGACATCAGCAAGGGAATTTTCACTGAGCAACAAGAGGAATGTGATTTGAATGATGCAAGCTCTTTGTACAGGCCCAGAGGACTATGCTGGCCAGGACATAGTGGCATTTGGGTAGGTCCAGAAATAGGCTACAGGGCTAAGTTCTCAGCTCTGAGCTGCTCTCAAGGACTAAAAACTGAACATTTTGTGAATTTGTTCCTTTTCTCCTTCCCTCCCCTCAAAAACTTCATGTGCATGCCCGAAGTCTAATGGAAAGGCCTAGAGGAAGGCCTGAAAGGAAGTACATTTTAGATATTTGGAATACAAAACCGCTCTACTTGTAACCTGCCCTTGGAATTTTACTGTCCCTCATGTACTAAGTACTGTACTTAGTCCTGCCAGTAGAAAGCAGTGAGTTAAGCCATCCTGAAAACAGCAATATGGCCATAAGAGGCCTAGAACTGAAGGCTAACAGCCTTACATCACCAGTCCAGGCTGTGCAGCTGTGCAGCAGGTGGGCTGACAAATACTGCATGACCTAGAGGAAGGGATTTTTTTTTTTTAGTTGAAGCTAATTTCTGATTATCTTTCTGACATTAAAGGAAAGGTACTGAACACACAATTTATATTCATAATCCAAAAAAGCAATAATTTTAGTGATAATTTTCAACTCCTTCAGGAAAATTATCAGAACTCACGACAAGAAGCAAAGGCAATTTGAATTTTTCCTCCCTCTTTGCCCTGCTAATCCTCTGATCTAAAGGTCTAAAAGCTAGCAGGCAGACAAGAGATGGGCGAAGTCTTCCTAACAGAAAGCTACATCTGCTAAAGTGGAATAATATAATGCTGTTATATTATAAGCTATAGTGTTATATTATAAGCTAAAGTGGAATAATATAATGCTGGTAAGGAGGACATGTGGGTTTTCAATTTGAAACATGCCCCCAAACATCCTACTGCTGCTCACTGCCACTGCACAGGGCCAGCTACTCAAGCCTGGTTCACAGCTCCCTCCCACTACTCACAGCCTTCTCTGGCCAGGTAAAGGTTCCGGGTTCCAGTTGGCTTCTTCACCTTCTTTGTCTGGAGCTTTGCAGCCTCGTCACGCGTCACGGCCAAGTCGATTCTGAGCAGTCGGCCATCCAGTTTAAGCCCACCGCCCTGTAACAGACCACAACTCTCTCTCTCAAAAGTCATAATGGGTAGAAATTAAGCACCTAACAAGGAATGCCAAGGAAAGGGAAAACAGCAAACCCCAATTATGCTGTGGAACCCAACCCCTAGGATGTTTTAGCCCAGGCGGGTGCAGGTGGACCACTGAGTCTAATACTTAGTATAGCTGTGCAAAAGGCCACGTGTAGGGGTGCCTGGCTGGCATGGTCGGTAGAGCATGCGACTCTTGATTGCAGGGCTGTGAGTTCAAGCCCCACGGTGGGTGTGGAGCCTACTTAATTTAAAAAAAAAAAAAAAAAAAAAGCCACGTGTACACTTAGGGCAGTTAGCAGTAATTTATTTTATAGGAGTTGATTAGTACCAAAGTAGGCCCGAATTAAAGAAAATGATCTTTAAATTCTAAAGAAAGCTAACAAAATGGTAGTGTTAACTCTACTTAAGAGAATTTAAGAGATAATGGCAATACAGGATAATTTATCTCAGAACAATTTATAGTTGGCTATAGAACACACAGAAAAATTCTCCATCACCCATACATTTTCTCTCATTTACTCCACTTCATAGATGACCTTAATCCCTTCTTGTCCCAACCTTTCATGTCATCAGCCTAGGATAGAGGCTGACGTACAGACAGTAATCAATAAACATTAGATACATTTTTAACCTGTTTCCTTACTTATAAAATAGGTATAATAATTTTACTTACGTTACATACCCCTGTAGAAGTGATATAAGGATTAAATAAGGTAATACATATAAAGCTCAGTGTCTAACACACACTAAGTTCTCAGTAAGTGTTGGCCTTATCTTATTACATTATTGACAGTAATCATCAAGCTGTATGTGAACAGCAGACTCTGGCCTTTGGAGCCATTATCCCCTAAATTATGGAGTAAAAGAAATGTCCTCCTTACCTCAGTCTCTGGAGAAGCAGCTTCAAGGCATTTCTGCGCTGCTTCTTGAGTCATGAACTGGGCAAAGGCACAACCTGCACAGAGACAAAATTAAGTGACATGCCAAACTCCCCTGGCCCACCAGGGTGCCAAAGATAACACTACACGTGGCGGCAGCCTGAGACAAAGTGGGCAAGACTCCCATCTTGTTAGGGTGCTACGAACAGGCACCGTGTCGGGCACTGAAGGTTCAAAGGCAGACAAAATAGGACAGGTGCTTATCATGAAATTTTACTATTACTTCATCATCTTTTCCAATGCTTCTTAGAACTTCGGTCTCACCATCGCTCTCCTTGGTAAGAAAAAGCCACAAGATATGGTAGAGAAATTCCACTCGATTCAGCATCACTTACTGCTTGCCTTTTAGAGGAGTAAAAAATGAGGCAGGAACCACTTAACCTGAAATTAATTACATATCTCACTGTCATCAAAGCTACGTGGGAGACATCAGATATGGGCAGACTGACCTCTTGGAGTCAAAGTCCCTGGCCTCTATCGCATGAATACAGCAGTGAACCAGAAAGCCATAAGCTCAATTCCTGACTCATACTCTAGAATTTGCAAAGGCACACCTCTGACTGGTTAGATGCAGGGCCAATCAACCCATCCTAATTTCTGCTACTGATAAAAAGCAGTTTTTATAAGCAAAGAAGAAAAGTTCACCTTATAGTAGACTCCAAAAAAGAAATACAAGTCTCATAATATTTTGCTAGTATTCCTTTATACAAATTTAAATATTCCCTCGTATATGAAAAAAATGTCAAACTTCCTAGAGCTACTGGGGCACTGATTGATCTTTTGTCCCCTACAAGAATGAATGGCAGCAGACTGACACAACACATGTGGCAGGTTGACCCAAAAGTCACCATCTAGGTGAGGTCTTCCCTGCCTCTTCCAGGCAGAGCCAAGTACCCCCCCGCCCTCGTCCCCCTCAGTCCTCCAATCACATCTCTCTATTACAGCACTGGTCAGGTGGCATTATCCCAAACAGAACGAGTGTCTCAGGAGTAAGGCCCATGTTTCTTGGCTGTTTCTATATTGCTAGCACCTATCATAGTGTCTGGCATTAACAGACACTCAATAGAAGAAACGAACGATACAGAAAGAAAGAAAGGAAGATGGAGGAAAATGTTTCTAATAGGCAGAATAGCTTATTCATCCAATTTGAAGAAAATGTGTACTTCTCTCTGAATGGGTAAGAATTTTATTACTGGAATTCCCAGGGTCAGTATTGGGTTTAGACTTAACACTTTCCTAAAGTCTAAATTTTTAGCTCTCCTAGACAGCAAAATGGCATGCTGACAGAGATAAATGGTAGGAGGAGGCCAAGGCTGTGTGAGTAGGCAAAAAAATTTAGTATGAGCTAGAAAAAGACAACACGTTAAAAAAATAATGAAAACTATGCTTACTAAGATTATTAACTCTGAGCTAATATTAATAGACCAAGAAAGAGACTGAGCAAGTTAAGTATTGACTACATTCTGAAAATACCCACCCAATACACTACTGCGCTCAAAAAGAAACAAAAGATATCATCAAAGTAAAGCAATATCCTACAGTACTTGGAACATTCTATGCAATTCTAGTCATCTGTTTTTAGAAAAACATACTGGAAATGGAGAAGGTCCAAGAAGTATAGTTGAACATTAAGAGTTGAAAGCACCTTAAGTGATTACTCTAGTTGAACCCATTCATTTTACAGATAAGAAAATGAAGCCCGCAGTGGTTAAACAATTTGCCAAAAATCACCCAGCTGGTCTATGGCTCAGCTGCAATTAGATCCCTAATCTCCAGGAAGCAGTTCAGTTTTCTTTCCATCATACTGCCCTATTTATATCTTTTTGGCTAAGCAAAAACCAAAAACAATCAGGTTTCACCAATTTGGAAAGTAAGGTTTAGAATAGAGGTTCTGTGAATCCTTGAGCAGATTCCAGAGAGCCCACAAACCCTCAGAAGTGGCATTTTTCTGGAGAGAGGTTCATAGCTTTTGCTAGATCTCAAAGGAATCAAGAATCAGAATAAATTAAGAACTCACTGCTTTAGGAGAATGATTGCAGTTGATGAAATCAAAGATCATGAACAGGCTGTAAAGATGCTGCTTACCTAACAACAGTATACTAAAAGGAATTGTGGCCAATCCTTAAAGTTCAAAAGAAATAGCTTTAGGAAAAAAATCTAAGGCAGCAGTCCTGCTATACACAGTTTTCCTTCTGACTATTGCTGCTGCAACAAAATTTCTGTTAGCTTCCATCTCTAACAAAAGCAACTGAAAAAGATCCCAGTAATTTCAAGCAATGTGGAATGATTAATACCCATGAGATGCTATCACATTTGAAATTCAAAGGAGAACAACAAATGGAATTCATTACCCTAAAGTAAATAAGCAAGGGCTTAAAAAGCTTAGACAAAATTGTGGCTGGCAGCACCATTAAAGATGCTGAGTGTGATATCTTAGAAGACAACCTCAGAATGTCCTTGGTGCTTCTATGGGCCACAGAAACCCGGGCTGGGTGGACCGTAGACCCCTCAGAATGGCACACGTTGTGCTCTCATGTAACCTAGTCAGTCCCCATGGCAGCAGTCTCAACCTTTTTAGGACCTGCCAAGCTGACAGCAAATACCTTTAGAATGCTCTGTGTCTGGATGTAAGACGACACGGACGTATTTGAGATCTCCAAATTGCTGGAGGAGCTCCCCGAGTTCTTCTTCCTCTGAGTCAAAAGACAGGTTTCTATGGAAGACAGGTCACAAGAAAAGCCAATTACAAAAGTGAGATCCTGTGTTCTAGTACAAGGTAAGACACCAACTGAAGTGGCACTCTTGCTCACGGCCACCCTCTCTTGTTCGGGAATAGCACCGATGCACAGGGGCGGCCTCCACCAGCTTAGCCTCTGCTGTGTGACTCTGTCCCTCAGCCATTATTGGCTGGCCTTTCTGCGTCTATCAGATTCTCTCCCCCAGGAATTTAAAACTTGAACAGGCATATAAAAAGACCAGAAGCGAAGATGTAGATTCATTTCAAAATAGCAGTACTCAACCCAAAGGAAACTCCTGGGAAGCTGAAATCTGAAAATATTCTATAGATTGATCTGGGTGGTGGTTACATGGACATATATGTATGAAAAATGTCACTGCACTGTATGCCTAGATTAATGCACTTTACAGAATATATGTTATACCTTAAGAAGGAATAAAAAAAAAAGGCAGTGTCCCCAGAGAAAAAACCCCCAGCCTCCTACAACTAGGGCCCCAAACATCCCAGATTTTCATCTCCTTAAGGTTTGTTTTTTTGACACCTTTGATTCTGTGAGCCACCCATGTTCATCCAACAAACAGACTTTTTCACTTAAATTGACCAAAGTTAGTTTCTCTTACTACAACCAAAAGAGCAGGCTAATAAGAAAAGTCAAGATACACGTGTGTGTATCTAGCTCTCTCAATTACTCACTTCCCCCCCTGCATTGCTGTGAAAACTAGGTTTCAGTTAAAACTATATAAAAGTCAGAAAATCCTAAAAACAAAAAACAACAAACAAACAAAATCCTTCAATAACTCAAAAGCAAAACAAGGAAAAGTTTACTAGCTACATGCAAAACAAGAAAAGAATAAGTATTTCTCTCGACGTAATTAAAAAATGTTGGAAGACTTTGTTCTACTAAATTTCAATACATTCTAAAGATCCTTCATTTTCCCAGCTATGAACATCCATCCAGGGTAAAAACAAACAAACAGTCCCAAATAAATATCTATAATTTTACTTCTCTTAGACTCAGTTAACAACTCCATAAACAATTCCATCTTATGAAGTAATCGAGACAAAAAAATGATGTTCTGCAATAAGACATATCCTAGCCACGTAATTTTTTCTAATTTGCATTATGGGGAGTTTTCTCTCTCCCACCTCTTAACTTTCCTCAGTTTTGTGTTTTTTTTTAAAAAAAAATTTTTTTTTAACGGGTTATTTATTTTTGAGACAGGGAGAGACAGACCATGAACAGGGGAGGATCAGAGAGAGGGAGACACAGAATCTGAAACAGGCTCCAGGCTCTGAGCTGTCAGCACAGAGCCCGACGTGGGGCTCGAACTCACGGACCGCGAGATCATGACCTGAGCCAAAGCTGGCCGCTTAACCGACTGAGCCACCCAGGCGCCCCCCTCAGTTTTTTATTAATTAAAAGATGTAGGAATGTTAAGAAATGGTATCCTTGGGATTGAGGTCACAGGCTCTTAAGTGTGACAGTTCTTCCTTCCTATCAGACAGAATCCTCTACAAACACAAAATTATTTATATGGCCAATTCCAAACAGTAAAAACAACTATGGAGAGACACTGTGTTAAGGCAGAAAATGGGCTACAGCACGGCTTGTATAGGTTAAACCCACCTTTATAATAGCTATGATGTGGGCATGTGTGTGGGTGTTCTCTGAGTAATAATTAAGGTTAATATTTTTGTGTGTGTTTTTGCTCACTTATTTCCTCAATTTCCCACAATAAGCACAAATTACTTGTGTATAAAAACAATCTTAAAAGACTACAGGAAGGGGCTCCTGGGTGGCTCAGTTGGGTATGCGTCCAACTTTGGCTCAGGTCACGATCTCATGAGCCCCACATTGGGCTCTGTGCGGACAGTGCGGAGCCTGCTTGGGATTCTCGCTCTCTCTCCCTCTCTTTGCCCCTCCCACGCACACAACACACTCTATCTCAAAATAAATAAAACTTAAAAAAAAAAAAAAAAAAGACTTTATAGGCAGAAAGAATACACATCTTTAAAATAAGACCCAAACAGCCCTAGTACATTGGCACTTAAGAAAAGACAAGAAGGCATGCCTGAGGTATACTGAAGACAGCCTGACTCTGTGAAAAGGCCAATCTACCACAGACTAAAACGGCAATGACAACATAAAATAAAACCTATTTCCACCTGACTCCCTCCTTAAGTTTCCCTGGAAACAGACGAGATGCCTTATTCTATTCTGGATAAAGGTGAGTTGGCAAGAAGACAGAAATTACTGGAGACAAGTGATGTCACCTCTCCCCAGTACTTCCCCTAAAACAAAAGCCAGAAGCAAAATGTTTCTAACAGTTGAAGAATTGATTTGTTCCAAATGATGCTACCCAAATTACAAAGAATGAAATGTAAATGAGGATAAAATATGAAGATCCCTGCTATTTATCTATTTATCTTCTGTATATAGTTCTGGTTCTCATAAATTCTCACTGTTGGCTATATTCCTAGGGCCCGATATATTAACGGTCTTAGAGGCATCTGATTTTCTGGCTTACCTAGAAGAACTAGTACAAAAAAAAAAAAAAAAAAAAGAGTGGGGCACCTGGCTGGCTCAGATGGTAGACCATGCAACCCTTGATCTCAGGGTTGTGCATTCAAGCCCCAAGGTGGGTGTAGAGATTACTCAAAAATAAAATCTTTAAAAAAAATGGAGAGAGAAAGAAAGAAAGAAAGAAAGAAAAGAAAGAAAGAAAGAAAGAAAGAAAGAAAGAAAAAATCTGTGCAGACAACATAAACAGCAGTTCTCAAGGTACAAAAGCATACCTGATAAAAACGGTCTTCCCTTCATTCACATCAGAGGGTAACTTCCTCTTCTTTTTCTTTGAGACTTGTACATCTAAAGTAAAAAAAAAAAAAAAAAACACAACAAACTGAAAAAGACTTAGTGCCACCCACATGACAAGGGGTTACTCCACAGATATATAAAAATCTTGCATAAACGAATAAGAAAAAAATCTAGTTAAAAGTGAACAAAGAATATACAACAAAACACTTGAAAAGATGCTCAAACTTACTCTCATAGCACAAGAAATAAGATGCTATTTTTCATTCCAACAGATTAGCAGAAACCAAAAAAACTAATGAAATCCAATGTGGTAAGGGTGTGGGGAAAAAGACATTCATACATACTATCGTGACTGTATAAACATTTAGAATATTTGAAGAGAAAAAAATACACATTCACATACACAAGGATACACTATATTGGATGTGCGTGCTCACACACATTTTTCCTTACAAAGGTATTAAATAGATACACAAGAAACATTTAATATTGGGTGTCTCCAGAGAGGGGCCCTAAGTGGCTGGGTACAAGGGAGACTCACTGATTTTGAAAATAGACATATATGCTTACATATACATAGAAAACTTCTGAAACAATGTGAAAGAAACAACAGTGGTTACTCTGAGGGACTCTTGGGGGATTGGTGAGAAACTTTTTTTTCAATTTGAGAGAGAGAGCATATGCATGAGTGGAGGAGGGACAGAGGGAGGAAGAGAGGGACAAGGGGACAGGAAGAAGGAGAGAGGAGGAGATGGGTTGAGGGAGAAGGAGAGGAGAGAGGGAAAGGGAGAGAGAAAGAGAGGGAAACGGAGGAGAGGAGGAGAGGGAGAGAGGGGGAGAGAGGGGGAGAGAGGGGGGAAGAGGGGGGAGAGAGGGGGGAGAGAGGGGGAAAGGGGGGAGAGAGGGGGAGAGAGGGGGAGAGAGGGGGGGAGAGAGGGGGAGAGAGGGGGGAGAGAGGGGGAGAGAGGGGGAGAGAGGGGGAGAGGGGGAGAGAGAACTTCAAGCAGGCTGCACACTCAACATAGAGCCCAATGTGGGGCTCAATCCCACGACCCTGGGATGATGACTCGAGCTGAAATCAAGAGTCGGATGCTCACCCAACTGAGCCACCCAGGTGTCCCAAGAACATTTTACTTTCTATATTACACCCTTCTGCACTTTCTTTTTTAATTTTCTGCATTATGTATTGGCCCAATAATTTTTTCAAGGTAAAGAATGGTACGAGATAGATGAACGTGGCTGTTGAATGCGAGGTCTCATAGTCCCCTCAGTATACAAGCTTCTTTGATTCTAAGGTGTCTACCATTCTCTCCTCATGGAAAAAGCTTATTTCCTCAATTTTTTATATGGCCAAACCAACATGCCAGACTTAACCTAAGGAACCAGTTATTAGCCATTCCTTATTCCGTAATGACCTGTCCTCCTTCAATAAACAAGTTGAGTTTCACCCAACATTCTTTATAAAGGTAGCCACAGGGTTTGATAGCAGTTTTACAAAATGCCCCAAGAGGCCCTTTATCCCCATCTTAACTCCTGAAAGTTGTCTAAAATCCACCTCGGTGTCAGGACACAATATCCTGCTGATTCAGTTATTCACTCACCTTGGAGAAGCAAGAGAGGTAGTACCTCAGCATTAAGCCAGCTTTTAAGTTCCCTGGGAATCTTCACCCTCAAACATCGTGCCAAACGTATTTAAAAATCAAAACAAGAACTTTAGAAGGATTATCAGGTATCCTTTTTAGCACATCTGACAGAACATAAATTAGGATCCTATTTAAAAAGAGGCCTGCGCTGAACTGCTGCACATTTCTCAGTGACCGATTTCACTTTATTAAAAAAAAATTTTTTTTTAATGTTTATTTTTGAGAGAGAGTGAGAGACAAAGCGTGAGGCAGGGGCAGAGAGAGGAAGACAGAATCCAAAGCAGGCTCCAGGCCCCTGAGCTGTCAGCACGGAGCCTGACGCGGGGCTTGAACTCAAGGACCATGGGATCGTGACCCGAGCCCAAGTCGGACACTTAACCAATTGAGCCACCCGGGCGCCCCTCGGTAACTGATTTTCAGTGCAAAGTTGTCTACAAAGATCCCAGGCAAACCTTCATCCTCTTGCTGTTCACTGTCGGTGTCACTCTCAGCCAGTTCGTCTCCATCATCAACGCTATCGCTTTCCTCCAGGTCGCTGTCCTCGTCAGAATGATCCTCCTCGCTGCTCTCTACAGTTGGGGCCTTCTTGATGGCTCTGCAATGGCACAGTTCAGAACTGACAGGGTTAGGATCTAATCCCATCCAACTTCATGACACGCGTCACCACTGCGGTGACGGGGGCAGGGAAGACATCATGCTCCTCCCAGAGACAATCCTAAATCGTCCTCCATTATCTCCAACGAGCTGAGCTGCTTACTTCTTTGGAATTTGTGTAGGCTTGGTCACCCTTGCTTCTTTATTGTCCTCCCCCTCCTCCTCCTCATCTTCTTCCTCTTCTGTACCATCCTCTTCTTCCCTGCCATTCTCTTTACTTAATTCCTGATGTTTAGGTCCAAGCCTCTTCTCACCTACACATGGAAGTAAAGAAAATTAGGAATTCACTTAGTATCCAAAACAAGGTTATTTGGACAAGAGTAACTAACACCCCAAGTTCCTAGTTCCTCGGGACTAGGGCTAGGACCTTAAGTGCCATTTTCCCCCAGTATTTTTCTTACTGTATATGAGAGAAAGCATGAGGGAAAAAAGCTAAAACAACAAGAACCCCTCATCACAAAGACTGCCTGGAAGCCTGTCCCATTCATCAGAAGCCTGAGGGAAAATCAGACTCAGAAGGAGAAAAGCAGCCACTGAGACTCCACAAACAGCCTGCCATCGTGCACCACAGCCGGCAGGGTGCTCACCGTGGAGCCCAGGCATCAACTTTAATCTCGGTGAGTTCTGTTCTCTGAGCTCCTGGTGGCTTAAAAGCCAACTGTTTTCTAAGTAAAACTTAAGTTGTAAGTCTCCCTATTCATAATATTCCATCACCCTCTATTATGAGAAGTTGGGAAAAGAGAGCCAGCAGAGGGGAAAATGAACTCAGGCCCCACTCCTCACTCACGTTCACACCCAGGGGTGGGCTTAGATTCAAATGATCCTATGTTTTGAGACTAGATCACCAGATGGCACAACACGAATCAATAAACAGCTCTACGCTCATTTCTGAGCCTGTAGAATTCAGAGTTTTTCTTAATCCTCAGTCTCATTCTTTCCGTTAATCTTGTGCTTTTGGTATCTTTCACCCAAAATTCTGACAGACTAGCAGGTTCCCTTATAATTTTACTGTAGGTAGAGTTGTTTCCATACTCACCTCAGGACATACAATCCCTCCTGCCCACCACCACTCCATCTTACCTGGTGCAGAGGCAGACTGTGTATTTTTATATTTATCCTTTGCCACGGCCCAATCCACAGCCACTGTCCGCCCTGTCAGACAGAAAAGTAGCGTCAGAAAGGTCTTCCTCTTTTTAACATCTCTTATAAATGACTTCCTATTCATCAAAGACATCACCAAAGATGGCCCAAGTCCTGCCAACCAGTCAGAAAGATGGAACCAAAACAGACAAAGAAACTGCTGATTCAGAGAATGTTCGTCCTAAAATAAAGCTCAGAGTAGCCTATCCTTTTTAAACCTCAAGCTTTTATTTTTTTTGTGATGTTTGTTTATTTTTGAGAAAAAGAAACATAAGAGTACAAGCAGGGGAGGACCAGAGAGGGAGACACAGAATCCGAAGCAGGCTGCAGGCTCTGAGCTGTCAGCACAGAGCCCAATGCGGGGCTCAAACTCAAGAACTATGCGATGATGACCTGAGCTGAAGTCAGACATTTAACTGACTGAGCCACCCAGGTGCCCCTAAACTTTAAGCTTTTTATCAATAAGCAGTTATTTCACCTTTCTATACAACCACTGCACCTGGGATGAGAGAGTAAAAAAGTAAAGAAAGAAAGAATGGGAACAGTGCTTACAGTTAGACAAGTTTCCAGTTAGACTAAGCAAGAGGCAAAACAAATATCTGGAATAATCTGCAATCTACACAGAAGTTACCAAGTCTGTCAGAATTTTGGGTGAAAGATACCCAAAGCACAAGCTTAACAGAAAGTTACCAAGTCTCTAAGCCAAGCCCTTCTTTAGTACCTGGTAAATGAACACCCCGAGTGGCCTCACAGTCTGTTTAACAGCCCACAGCTGCTGAATAGTGATCATGACACAGAGGGAGAAATCTGCAAATCCCACATCCCCTAGACAGCAACCAGCATCTATCAGTGATTATTTCAGGGACATTTTTTCCATTAAGGATTTAAATGCACACTCATAACCAAATAAAGACAAGTGAATAATGTCATGGGTTCTTTCAAGTTGAACCCTAAGATCAAGCACTAGGAATATTTCACCAAAACAGCTTCTATATTAGCAGTAAGACTCTCAACAAATCAAACACCTTTTGAAAATGTAGAAAGTGGGTTACTGTGCTAATTCCACCCAAACACCAGAAATATCTGGGTGAACGGTATGGGTATAAAAAACTTACCTTTTATCTCTTTCATGTTCATGCTTTTGAGAGCTTTTCCTGCTTCTAGGAGGTTTTTGAACTGGACAAAAGCAAAACCACGCATCTTTCCATCTGTGTGCAGATGTACAAAGAAGTTAGAGGCAGCAGGTGAGGAGCCAACAAACACCAGGAAGGACACTACAGCAACCAGGGCTGGAAAGATGGCCCAAGTCCTGCCAACCAGTCAGCCCCGAAGCAATAGCTAATGTCCTCCTGCTGAGTATACCCTGGCTCAAGCTTGGGGAGAGCCATGCATTTCCCTAAACTATAACTTGTCTTCTAAAACCAGTTCTAATCTAACTAAAAATCCCATCCAGGAAATAAGCACTATTTTTGAGTTTTTGCTGTGTCAAGCACGGTGCCTGATACTATATATATATATATATATATATATACATATATATATATCTCCTATCATCTGGGGCTCACAGAGAGTATGACGTGAACCTTGTATTTCTATTTCAAATAGTGGTTAGTTCAAGGGTGAAATGGAAAAAGACCATTACGTTACGTCATCTTAATCTAACTCACAACAAATGATGGCGTGCTAGTACCTGGCTTCCTGGGGATGCTTACTTCCAGGACAGCTCCATATTGAGCAAACACCGTTCTCAGGTCATCTTCTGAACACTGACACCAAAAGTGAAGAAAAAGAGATATTATCACAGAAAATAAACATGAAACATCAACCATTAAATTAGTCCATGACAAAGAGCTTGAATATTTTTACTCTTTTACTTTTGAGACTAGGACATAAAACATCTCTGAACAGAAGCCATCTTGCTTTGTACCTAATAGACAAAGAGGACAGATATCAAAGAGCTCTTCCTCCCTCCTCCCTATCTCAGCAGTAGTGTCCCAAAAGGAAGGCATCTTCACACTTACTATCCTTAATTAGTCCTTATTTATACAGGCCCATTTTCTGTATTCAACAAGGCTACGATTCATTCCCAGAAGGAATTATGTCCAATTAGACCATCCTGGTGAAGAGTTCAACCAATGAGCACCAACAGCCTCCAGAACAGGTAGTGTTAGTTTTCTCTGTCACTCACCTTAAAGCTTAGGTTCCGAATAATTAACCTGGCTTTCTTATCAGCTACTTTGGGTTTTTTTGGCTTCAGCTCCTTCTTTGTGGACTCTGACTTTTCTAAAAAATAAGAGGCAACAGAATAAGTCTGTGATCCCAAACCACTCATCTCTAGGCCCAGAACATCACAGGAAAGAAGCTATTAGCAAAAGATGACATTTCCCACAGGACTAAGTATGGCAACACCCAGGACCACCAGATTTCCAAAGTTAGAGTTAAATAAAAGACAAAAATGAGCAATAAAATATATTAGATGATTTTGGACATCAAAGGGAAATTTAGGAAGCTTTCAAAGCAGAAGATATCCCCCCAACCACCCACCTCTTCTTCCTCACCCTAAGGGAAAATTCCTTTAAGTTACTAGAAACTCACCATTTTCCCCCTTTTCCTTGGACTTCTTCCTCAGTTTCTTCTTGGCAACAGTCACGTTGATCTTACAGCCTTCAAAGGTGGTAATCTCCTTGAGGGCCCTCTGAACATCTTCCAGCATAGAAAAAGTGACATAGCCAAAGCCTCGACATGCCTTACTTCCTGAACAGTAGGGGAAAGGGACAGAACTGTAAGCCAAGAGCCCTAAACCATTAAATTGGGAATGCCCTAAACTAGCAGATACTGTCAGGCCATCCCATTTATTAGTTTGCCAAAATTCTCAGGAGGGACAAAAATGAGATTGGCATCCGTGGCCCCTTCCCCACTTTGCTCAGAAATTGTCAGGCTTCCTCTTCTAATTTGGTGCCTTCACTGTTAGCCTCTCTTCTTCTTCCTTTTCTGACCATCTTGAGAATATGGAGGGCCCATGATATCTATTACATCCCCAGTGAAGAACTCAACCTCAAATAGAATGGAACATCACCAGAGAAGGTGGGAAAGGGAAGTATGGCAGCTTTGAAAACTACAATATAATTATGCAGATCAGAAATTAATGCCTGAGGCCCTGACAAAAGAACCTCAATAAACAATAAGCATTGCTTTGGGAGCCTGAAGATACTATTACCATTATTACCAAGCCTTAGCAATCAATATCAAATCTAACCTTTTTCAAACTAGCTGTAAATCTCTTAACTCATTTTTATCTTCAGAACCACACTAAGGTAGGTAAAGTGAATACTATCATCCCTTCTTTCCAAATAAATAACTTAAGATGGAGGAAAGTAAGTGAACTGGCTAACGCACCAGGGTGTTAGTAGCTGAGTGAATTCCTCATGACTAGCCCCATGTTCTTTCCATGGGACTCCACCAATATCAAGGCCACAGAGAAGAATATTAGGACCAACCAGATGAATAGTTGCAAATAAAAACTGTAACCCACCTTTGCCCTTTCTGGTTTGCTTTTTCTTGATAACATTTTTATGTACTAAAATGTTAAGTCATTTACTGCATCAAAAAGGAAAAAGACAGACCAAGTAGTCCGCCTATGACCCAAAGAAAAAATACATGCTCTGCTTCTTTTTGAACTACACTCGAACCTACTTCAAGGTAGAAGCCCTCAAACACAGGATGTTGATCCACATATACTGGTTAAAGCTGACACTTTGCATTAGGAAAGCATACTGTGATTTGGAGATTGGTGTCTTTTTTCTTGGGACTCCTTCTCACAAAAGCCTGCCCACTCAAAGTCAGAAAATTAGAACAAGAAAAATCAGGGCTCTTCCTGATCAAAGACAAAGCAGCTGAAATGTAAAGCAGTTCAGTACCAAAATAAAAGTATGTGCTCACAACATATTTGCACAAAGCATCATATTTTACAACCATCCTGTAAAATTATTCCCATCTTAAAGAGGTGAAGTCACCTCTACTAAGACCTCGTCCCACCCACCCCCAACCCCCACTCCTTGTTCCCATCCCATTAAGTACAACACTCTTTCCAACACATCTTGCCTATCTGGACAGAAAAATACATACTATTTTAAACAGGGAATAAAGCTTTGTATTTCTTAAGATTTAGACCACATACACAGAATACAAGGTAAGGTTATACTCTGTCTAAATTCTGAGGACACAAAAGAGAATTCCCATTCAATGGCCTGTTCTTCCCTGGGACAGAACCACCAAGCACTGGACAGTTTGACAACCACAGTAATGAATGTAACTTAGAGTAGAACCCAGTACACATATGCCTTTTTTATATAAAACCAAAGGGATGCCTGGCTAGGTCAGCTGGTGGAGCGTGTGACTCTTGATCTTGGGGTTGTTAAGTTGGAGCCCCACACTGGGTGTAGAGATTACTTAAAAATAAAATCCTAAAAACAAAAACAAAAAAGTTTTATGAATACTAACCCTTTACCACGTATAGATAGATACACTCTATTTAAAAAAATTATTGACCCACTCAAGACCCACTAACGAGGAATGATCTGCAGTTGAAGAAACACTGCTGTTGAGCCCTCTCATCTCTCACTCACCCATATCTATGCTTAAAATGACAAAGAACCAGGCAGGTGTCATAGCTTGTAGAGCAATCAGAGCCATGTCAACAATCCTAACTCTTACCTCTGTTACTAACAGAACAGAAGTTAATGATGGAGGGTTATTAGCACACAAGTTAGCCTGTCTACTCACATACTCAGATACCACGGGGGGAAACAGGGATCCTCAAAACGCCAGTTTCCACCAGTTGTTCTGCTGCAAGGCAAAGAAGCAGCCACTTACAGAGACTGACTGATGACTTAGAAGGGAGTGAAATTTAACATCAGGTGCCTATCAAGTGTCCCCTGAAGTCTAGGTTAAGAAGAAGGAATGCTTCTACAATTAAAACCCTTACAATTCTTCCTCCTTCCAATACATGCCAACCCTTTCTCCTAGTGATGCGATGAGCAGCACACAGAGTATAAGCCATGTAGGAGTATTCCACAAATAAGCAAATATCCCCAGTGGCTCAAGCCAAAAATCTTGGGAGTCAGACTTAACTCCTCTTTTTCTCATACGCCACATCTCATCCATCAGCAAATCCTCTCGGTTCTACCTTTGAAAATATCCATGTTCCAATCACTTTTTGCCACCTCCACTGCTACCATCCTGGTCCAACACACCGTATTTCTTACCTGGACTGCAAGAGGCTAATGTTTGGTCTCCCTGCTTTTGTCCTTTTCTCCAATGGCGGCCTCAGAGGATCTTTCAAAATGTAAGCCAGATCATAGTTACTGCTCCCTATCCAAAACTAGTAGTTTCTGGTATCAGAGTAAAAGCCAAAGTCCTCCAAAATCTTTGCAATAGGTCCTACATGATCTGGTACCCTAGAATCTCATCTTCTAATTCTCTTACCTTCACTCACTTACTCTGTCATCCTGCTCTTGCTATTTCTTCAATATACCAGGAGTAGTCCTCTTTAGTATCCTTGAGCTTAGTGTTTCCTCTGCCTAGACTCCTCCTCCCGGACAGACACATGTTCACTCCTTCATCTCAGGCAGGCCTTCCCTGGCTACTCTATCTATAGATAACTGTCATTTCTCACCCACCAACCCTCCCCCCCCCACACATGCTCACCAACACAGAGACTCCTTATCGTTATTTTTCTCCTTCGTATTTACCACCATTATCACTATATATATATATATATTTTTTTTTTTAATGTTTATTTATTTTTGAGAGAAACAACACAAGCAGAGGCAGAGAGAGAGGGAGACAGAATCCAAAGCAGGCTCCAAGCTCTGAGCTGCCAAGCACAGAGCCCAACTCGGGGCTCGAACCCTCAAACAGTGAGATCATGACCTGAACCAAAGTCAGACGCTTAACCGACTGAGCCACCCAGGCGCCTGTATCACTATATGTTTTGCCTATTTGTTTATGGCTGTCTTCTCCATCTTGAAGACTTAAGAGCAAGTTTTTTGGCTTGTTTTGGGGCACTGATGTATCCTAATGACCTACAACAGTGCCTAGTACACAGCAGACATTCGAAAAATATTTACTGAATAAATGAGTAAATGAATAACATACTAGTTAGGAGCTTCGGGTCTCATGATCAAATTCTGGATCCGTTACTTACAAGCTGTATGAACTTAAAGTTAGCAAATTTCCCCAAGCCCCAGACTCCTGTCTGTAAAATGAGGTTAAGACTGTCCACCCAAGACTACTGAGAAAATTAAACGAGATTAACACGAGTGGAATTCAGCACCGTGCCTGGTACTCAGTTGACTCTCAACAAGGTTCATTAAAAGTTAACTATTACATTGTTACCAAATGAGACAGCATGTGTGAGCGCGCATAATAAACGGAAAGCGCTTTGTAAACCTAAGGCAATGCCTTGACTTTCAGAATCGGGCCTCTATGGACTCTTCCAGAGCCGAGTCAGTTTAAAAAAGCAGCTCAATCCCCCTTCCCTTCTCATTGGGGCAGGTCAAGAATTCTACGGCTCGCTGATGTCCTCGCCGGGATCCCGCTCCCAGGAACCCCAGCCCTAGCCTCAGCAGCCCCGCCCCCTTACCTTTCTCAGTCACCACGAAGCACTGCTTCACCGGCCCCACTTGACTGAACAGCTCCTCCAGCTGCTCACTGCGGGCCGAGGGCGGCAGGCGGCCTACAAACAGGGTCAGCCCCGCCATGAGGCTGGGAAACGAAGGCGCGCGAGACCACAAGCAAACCAGGCCCGCGCACGCGAGTCAAGGAGCCGGCTTTAGCAGGCCGACCACGCCAACCTGCCCGGAGATTCCGGAAGTGCTCGTCATCCAAAAGAGTCCGGAGGAAAACATGGTGGGAAGGGAGAAAAAACGTTCCGGAATGAAGAAAAAAAAAAAAAAAAAAAAGGTGCCGCCCAGGAGCGGAGCTTCTTGAGCGGGTCTCCACCCCTAGTCCCAGTACTTTCGCCCCGTCCCCTACACCCTGGGCTACTGTAGGGAACAGGAATCGCTAGCTCCTACCCAGTTTATTTATTTTGTTGTTGTTGTTGTTGTTGTTTAAGAGAGAGAGACAGAGTGTGAGCATGGGAGGGCAGAGAGAGAGGAGACACAGAATAGGAAGCAGGCTCCAGGCTCTGAGCTGTCAGCACAGAGCCCTACACGGGGCTCAAACTCACAAACCATGAGATCATGACCTGAGCTGAAGTCTGACTCTCAACCGACTGAGCGACCCAGGCGTCCCTCTCCTACCCAGTTTAAAATCTCACTTCCAGGATTATGGATCCCAAAGTACCACGGCAGGCAGAGGAAGTCGTTTTTTTGCTCGAGGCCTTACATATATTGGCTATTTAATAAATACTTTCTTTAGGGGCACCTGGGTGGCTCAGTCGGTTGAGCATCCGACTTCAGCTCAGGTCATGATCTCTCATGTTTGTGAGTTTGAGCCCCGCTTCGGGCTCTGTGCTGACAGCTCAGAGCCTGGAGCCTGCTTTGGATTCTGTGTCCCGCCCCTCACCTGCTTGTGCTCTCCCTCTCCCTCAAAAATAAATAAACATTAAAAATTTAAAAATAAATAAATGCTTTCTTTCGTGCCACCACAGACTCCCAGATTATGTGTAAAAAATGCAACCAGAATGCACATAGATGCACACATCAAACACATTATTCGAACAATTCTCATTCTCAGAGAATATGAGACATCTGTCACATTATAACAGATAACTATAACTGTGCCAATGACAAACAGAATATAGCTGCCAAAGCGCACACACACACAGATCGCACACAATCATTCTTTCAATAAATATTTACTGAGCTCCTACTATGTGCCAGGCACTAAGGATAAAATGGGTGAGCTAAAAAAAAAAAAGAGAGAGAGAGAGAGAGAGTCCCTGCTCTCATGGAGAATCAAGTCTAGTAGGGGTAGACAGACATTCATTTAAAAACTTTACAAATAAATCATAGCATGCACGCTACAAGGTAACATGGGAACATACCCAAAGCAAACATAACACATACACATAGACCCAGAAGGCAGGTCCTCCCAGAGACAGGAGAAGACCTTCCCTCAGGTCAGCTTATGGGTCAGACCCAAGTCTGAGGGATCTTACTGATCAGTGGGAGATCTGGGTGCCCCTAGAACCTGGAAGGCAGAGACTATTTGCCATTTCACTGGGTTCGGGAACCAACCTGTGTGCAAGACTGCAGTACCCTGCAGGACATCCAGCTGAGAAAATGCACTTTTTCAATAATGATTTTTATTTTATTTTATTTTTTAATGTTTATTTATTTTTGAGAGGGGGGAGGGGCAGACAGAGAGGGGGAGACAGAGGATCCAAAGTGGGCTCCGCGCTGACAGCAGAAAGCCTGATGCGGGGCTGGAACCCATGAACTGGGAGATCATGACCTGAGCCAAATTCGAACGCTTAGCCTAACCCGCAGAGCCACCCAGGCACCCCTCGGTAATTACTTTTAAGTGGTATAATCTGAACACACGGTAGGTAGAAAATTCAAAAAGTACAGTGAAAAGTAAGTTTCCCTTTCTCTTCAAACCCCGTTTGCTTTCAATACATTTTGGATAGATGGGATGACTGATTGATGGTAATGGCAGGGTGGGGGGAGGGGAGAACACTTAACTTTAGATTTATGAAGCTATGGGGCGCCTGGGTGGCTCAGTCGGTTGGGCGTCCGACTTCAGCTCAGGTCATGATCTCACAGTTCCTGAGTTCAAGCCCCACACTGGGCTCTGTGCTGACAGCTCAGAGCCTGGAGCCCGCTTCGGATTCTGTGTCTCCCTCTGTCTCTCTACCCCTCTCCCGCTCATGCTCTGTCTCTGTCTCAAAAATAAATAAACATTAAAAAAATTTAAAAAAAAAAGGTTTATGAAGCCCCAGCTCCAAGTAAATAGTGTATGCTCAAAAGAAAATACCAGTTATTTTTAAACACGTAACTCAAGAGACGAAGTACTCAAATACAAAACAGATTTTTAAGGCTGTGGGGTTAATCCTATCCAGGATGAACAGAAACAAATAGACAAAAGAAGTAAGGTGGGTCATTGAAATAAAGTTGGTTTGGGATTCCACATTCCTCCCTCTTCTTTTCTCCTCCTCTTCTGCCCACTCACCACTTTAGAAATCAAAATTCTATCCCCAAAAACTAAACTGCAAGCTTCAGGGCTCTAGCTATAGGAAAGCCTTCCCAGTGCTGGCTGCAGTATACACAGGGTAAAGAACCCTTAGAGGGCTGTTCCATCATCCCTTTGGGCTACCCCTACAGTGCTGTTTTATTATTTTATTATTTTTTTTTAAGTTTATTTATTTTTGAGAGACAGAGAAGAGAGAAACACAGAATCCAAAGCAGGCTCCAAGCTGTCAGCACAGAGCTCAACGCGGGGCACGAACCCACAAACCACCGCAGGATCATGACTCAAGCCGAAGCGGGCACCCAACCGACTGAGCCACCCAGAGCACCCAACCGACTGAGCCACCCAGGCGCCCCCCCTACAGTGCTGTTTTAAATGAGTGTTGTCTCACTCAGACCATCCTTAGAGAACAAAACAAAACTGTGTGCCTGTGCCCAACAGGGGGCAGCAGCCACTCACAATGCGGAGGACTTCTCTGTCCCCAAAGGAGGACATCGATTTCAGATACCCAGTTTCCGACCTGCCCCCCCACCCCCATCTCGGGCTTCCAGCCTCAACCTCAGCCCCTCCCCTCCTACCCATTCACATCTGGGAGGCCACGTGGTGCTTCAGTCAGGAATATTTGCTCATCCATCTACCCAGGACACACGCAGGGTTCTTTATTAAATAGCAGGAATTGTGGTGCCCTGCACCACATCAGCAATGTGGCTTCCAGGGGAAATAAATTGTTGGCTTCTCTCTCATCCATCACTGTGCAGGAGCCCGGAAAGGAAGGAAGAAAGGCCTGGGCTGTGCTCTCTCCCAGCCAGCCTCTCCCAGGCCCCATCCCTCTGGTTCCCTTCCCCCTTGCAAGCCAAACCTTCATATAATACCACTTACTTCTTGTTCTTAGCACCTCTCACAGCTGTAGTTAGTGCTATTGTAATTATTTATATGGTTGGCTCTTTTATTTAATATTTTATTTTTAAGTAATCTCTACACCCAACGTGGGGCTTGAACTTAAAATCTCAAGATCAAGAGTCACATGCCCTACCGACTGAGCCACCCAGGTGCCCTTACGATTAGTTCTTCAACGTCTGCCTTCCCCCAAAGGCCTTTAGGTTCGTAAGTTCAGGGCTGGTGTCCACCTCGTTCACCTCTGTCTCTTCAGCACCTAGCACGTTGTAAGCATTCAATAAAATGTTTTAAAGACATTGAGTAAACAAGGGTGAGTCTGTCTCTCAGTTCCCTGCACTGCTGAGAACTGAAGCTGAGGGGTGTACGCATTAGGATCTACCTGGGCTCCTCTGGGAAACCTGCTTTGGGTAAGGGCTGAGGCATGGGACAAAAGGGAAGGGTTGTCTCACCAAAGTATTGGCCTCTATACAAAGTCGAAGGGCTGAGGTCATTCTTGCTGAGGAAAAGCAAAGAAGTTGGAGCTCGTGAACACTGAGCTATATCCCTCCTCCTTGTCTCACCAGCCCCATTCAGAGCCTCCAGACAGAAAAGGAGTGGGTGTATGGAGGGGGGAGAGACAGATAGACAGGCCAACAGACTGACTGGGGGTATGTGGGCTAGGACTGCTCTATCAGAGCGCGTGTGCATGAACTCCGGGGTCCCCTGGTGGGTAAGAGTGAATGAGCAGGCTGGCAAGCGTTAGGGCGAGGAAGAGGTGGCCGAGAGTTGAGTGTGAGCAGAGGCAGATGGGAGCATAAGTGGGGAAGAAAGGCAGCAATTTATCCGAGCAGCAAGCACTCCTTGCATGAGACAAAGCAGCTCCGATGCTGGGTCCGCTACGGCGGCTACGACAGCAGTGAGAAATGCCTGTAATTAGGAGGCTGGCAGTTCTCTGGGCCTCAGCCCAGAGTGACTATGCAGCAAGAATTTCTGAGCCAAGTTGAGCCAGATGATGGAGGAGACACGGTCAACACCACTCTAGTTCCATCCCCCACGGTGCCTGCCCCACCCTCTTCTCATTGTCTTCCCTACTATGACCCTCACTCTCCCCAAACATCACTGACTCTTCCTTCCTCTGAGGTTCCAGACCCTGGACACGCCCCTCAGGCAAGACAGATCTTCATGCGCAAGGAGAGCAGTGCATTAATTCTTCCACTAGTGCGTGGACCTGGTCTGGTGAGGGCCCACCCCTCCGGACCTCCCTGTTTTCCTTCTGGGTTCCCCCCCCCCCCGCCTTCCTTCTCGGATTCCCAAGAGTTGATGGGCAGACTTGGAAGAAAAAACACTCCCATTCCTGTTTTTCCACTTCAAGCCTGATATGTTGTGCCCCTCTAGGTTTCCGTGTGATGTGCGAGACGTCTGCCAGAGCACTGGCAGATTTTCACTTTCAAACCTAATCTTACGACCCTGTTTTGGCGCCACTCCGAACTTCCTGCATTTTAGCCAAATGACAAATGCACTCTGCAGAGCGCAGAGCCAAATGCTCTGAACAAGGGAGGGGTTACAGAGTGCCTGGTGGCCAGGGTCTCTGCACGGTGAGTTCTGCTTTGGTGAGTAAGACGGGGCAGGGGTTTGGGAAAGGCAGGCTTTCTTCAGGGAGGATCTGCACCTGTGGGAGATGAGTGCCAGGGAAGAGGGTTTGTGAGTCCGGCCTTGAAGAGGCCCTATTGGTAGGTGGAGCAGGTAGTTTCCTCTGTGAATCCAGAAATCGTCTGTAACATGGCAGGGAGATGGCTGGGGATCCCAGATCAAAGTGATCCAGCCCTTGACGTGTCATTTCCGTGAAGGACTTTACCACCAACTGGTCCCTAGCCAGCTGTCCACCACAACCTGCAGCCAGGCTCCTAGGAATGCAGACATTTCCACCAATGACCGTGGAGTTCCCGCCTCACCTCTCAAGGCCGGTTTCATCTCTGACAAGCCACTTCCCAGAGAGTCAGAGGGCCTTCCAGGGGTCACTCCCAGGACCCTCACTCATTCCAGCTACAGGACAATACTTGCAGTCAGGAAGGAGGGTCACTGGGGTCTGAGATGAACTCACCCCACCCCAACACTGCTTCTCTTCCCGAACTGATGGAACCGCTGCTGCTGTTGCCTCATCTAAGCTTTTCCAAGAAGATCAGACCTTTCTCTGAAAATATTTTATTGATAAATTAACTCTGAAAGCATTCACCTCCCACCCAACTGCTGTAGAGTCTCCTAGATGAGCTATGGACCCTTCTATGGGGAAGGATCACATGGAGGACAGGGAGGCTCGCTCATACAGGAATGGGATTCCTGGGTATGGCAGAGGTGGGTTTGGGGACTGAAGCCGGTCTCGAGGTCCTCTGAGGACAGCCCCTCTCACTCAGCACCAGAGTGGGGAGTGGTGGTCAGGAGTGGAGCACCTTGGGGCTTTATTGCTGGTGAATGCCAAGGAAAGTGGGACCCCTGCCAGCCTAGAATTGCAGCAGAGGGCATCAGAGCCCAGGGCTCCAGAGGAGGTGGCACTAATTCCCAATCAACAGAGCCTGGCTGCTGACCCACCCACCCAGGGACCCCTGGATGGAGAAGGAAGCGGGGAGAGGTATCTGAGCCAGGCAGGATTGAGGAAGGGTTACAGTGTGCAGGTCTCGGGCAGAGCAGGCGCCAGGAGGGGGCGAAGGCTGGTGCACCTAGGGGGGGGCGCCTCTTCACAGGTCTATGGTGTCGCTGCCCATGCTCAGCTCGTCGATCTGTCGGCAGGCGTCCAGGAATTGCTCCTGCAGCAAAGCTTCTGCGGCCTGCAGCTCAAGAGTAGGCTCTGGGGAGTCGCGGGAGGGTGGGGACAGGGCCTGGTAAGAGCCTGAGCCCGGGAGGCTAGGGCTGCTTCCCGAGGGCCGCGGGGGACTGAGGACGCAGACCAGCGGACAGCGTGGAGGCCTGTCGGGGCTGGAGCATAGCAGCATGGACGAGCTGTCCCTAGAAAGTCCGCACAGTGAGCCGGAAGAGGCGCTGCTGCCCGCGGGCCAGGCCCCGGGAGAGGGGAGCTCCTGCGGTGCGGGAGAGCCAAGGGCCTCCTCAGACCTCTCATTGGGTCCGGCCCCCGTCTTCGCCCCCAACGAGGCGGTGCGGTAGAGGCCCAGCCCAGGCAAGGCTTCCCCGTAGGCAGGGCCCTGGAAAAGGCCGGGAGTGAGCAGGGCCTCGCTGCAGAGGGCCTCCTCAATGCTGCGCCGCAGGTTGATTGGGGAGGGCGGGCGGAAATCCACGGTGTAATCGCTGCAGGGGGAGGAGGCCGGAGAAGGGGCCGGGTTGGCCGCCGCGCCTTCGAAGCCCCGGCAGCCGCCTCCCTGGAGTAGGAGGTCGGGGCCCGGCCCGGCCAGGGCGCACAGCTGCAGCAGCTCCGCGTCGCCACGCGCGATGGCGCCACCCAGGGGCTCCTTGTCGGGGGGCCCGGTGACCCAGCCCCCGGGCAGCAGCGGGGCCGCGTGGCCCGGGGACAGGCGGAAGAGCTTGGCCCAGCAGCGCGGCGGCACACGGGGGCTGCAGAGCGCCGGGTAGAGGCCCAGCAGCGCCAACGGGAGCGCGACGCCCACCTCGCCCAAGCGCAGGCCTAGCTGGAAGGCCCACCAGGGCCAGGGTCCCTCCAGGCCAGGTTGGCCGCCATAGCCCAGGGCGTGCAGCACTTCGTAGCCCTGCAGGGCTCCGCTCAGCAGCCCGAACGTGCCCGCCACCGGGGCTGTGCGGGCCGCGCGCCGCCAGGACTCGCGCGGGGCGAAGGGGCTGCGCGCCTGCGGCAGAGGGGTGGCGCCCTTGAAACCAGACCCTCCCAGGGGCGCTCCGGCCCGCCGCCGCCTTCCCCCCCAGCAGGAGAGCGCCAGCAGGAGCCCAGAAAGGAGGGCGGCGAGGAAGGCGTGCAGTCCGCGGGAGGCGAGCCGCAGGGGCCGCAGCGGGCGGTGGGCCGCGCTCCCGAGGGCGGCGGCGGCCGCCAGCCCCAGCCCCAGGAGCAGGAGCGCGGCCAGCCCGGCGGGACACCGCGGCGGGCGCGGCCGGGCCAGCAGCAGGCAGGCCAGGCCCAGGCCGGCGGCCAGGCAGGGCAGCGGAAGGTCCTGCAGCAGCAGCCAGGCGAGCGGGGGCAGCCGGTCGCGGTGCCCATAGGCGTCGTAGAAGAGCGGGAAGGCCCGCGTGGTCCCGGCCGACAGCAGGAGCAGGTCCAGCAGCGCCAGGCAGGGGGCGCCTGGCGGGCAGCGCCAGGGCAAAAGGGCTAGGGCCAGCAGCGCCAGCAGGGCCACTAGGCCGAAGAGCGTGCCTACCCCGTACACGTGGGCCTCCCAGGCCAGCCCCCAGCGAGCTCTGGCCTCTGCCCAGTCGGCCTCCAGGGTCAGGAAGAAGAGGGCCCTCGGGGCCACAGGAGGCTGCCCCTCGCGTTCAGGCAATTCTCCCACGATGCAGGACCCTGGCCCACACTCTGGCTGCACGGAAGGCTTCCCAAGGCTGGCAGGAGAGGGGTCATCGGGGCCAGAGGTGGGCCTGGTGGGGTCTGTGGGCAAAGAACGTTTGTCTGAAACAATTATGCAGCCCTCCTCCTCCCCTCCCCACAGCCGGTGACCTGTATACCAGTCAGAGTCTCATAGCATCTAGGACACCCTTGTCTGAAATACAAGGCTCACCCTCTCAGCTGCTCGCCTTCCCCTCCCCATCAAACTCCTCACACAACACTTTCAGCTCTCACCCCTTCCCCCCATCCCTAACCCACCCCCCCACCCCCGCCCCCTGCTTTGTTCGTTTCCCTTCATCACTCTGTGATTCTACTGAAAAGAGTTTTTAAGAAGCCACAGAACTTTACTACTGGAAGGACCTGGAGAAGCCCCCTCTAGTTCAATCCTCTGACGAGAAAGAAAGCTTGATGAGAACAAAGATTTTTGTTTGCTTTGCTCACATCTGAATCTCCATGCCTAAAATGGTACCTGGCCCAGAGTTGGCACTGAGCAGATATTCCCTGAATAAATGAATCCTCTTTTTGCCCCATGAAAACACCGAGGCTCTACAGAGAAGCGAAGTGACTTGTCCAAGGTCACAAATCGGCAGAGCTGCCACTAGAATCCAGATTGAAGCACCAGTCTGAGCCTCTTCTCGTGATTCCAGAGCTTTTTCATGACGCTGATTTGCTTATCTCTTATTCTGTGCCCCTGACTCCCAACTCCCACCTTGGTGCTAAGAGAAGCTTCCCTTGCCCCTTTTCAACTGCCCCCCCCCTTTCTGTCTCTTCAGGAATAGCCCCCACACACATATGCATGCAGGCAGCAGGGGGAGAGGTAAGACATTCCTGTCCCCAGCACCTGAGGAAAACACAACCTTTCCCATCCACTGGCCTTCCTGTCTGCCACACCCCCAACCCTTGGCTTACTCATGGCCATCGTCCCCATCCTGACTCAATCACAAAGCCATTGGTCTAAGACTCTTAATATACAAGCCACTTCAGTTCTCCATTTTATAGGTGACATTGAGATGGACTCCCCGGGGGGTCTCAAGGCTACCCTTGAACTCCCAGGAAGGAACCACTGGGAAGATCATAGTGGCATAAGGTGCCATCTTCGTGAGTGAGCCCCTCAGGTGCCCTAGGGTTTGCTAACTTAGGCCCCTAGCCCCACTCTGTGCACCAACACCTTCCCTACCCTCCCTGGGGAAAGGGAAGTCAAGAAAAAGAGGGTGAGGAGTAAGATCCCTAATTTACTTTCCTGGAGCAAGAGAAGAGTTGGAAAGAGATCCAAGGATTCTTCCCACGGCCAAGCAGCAAAAGAAGATGCTTCAGGCTGAACCTCTCCCTACTCCACCTAGCAAGCTCAGCAGAACGGCAGCTGCAAACACTATGGAGGGAGAAACATGGTGGTGAAGGATGGAGACACCCTGGTGAGGAGGGGAAGGTGCACAGGAGGCAGATGCAGAATGAGGGAGGGCGGGTCTTCTGACAGCCAGACCCCTGCCCCAGCAGCCTGGCCGTGCTCCAGCCTTGCCCCAGCTGTACAATATAGGAAGACCCCAGGTGCACTCCCACCCCCAGGCACTGCCAGCTCAGGCTGGGAACATGCAAAACACAGCAATCCTGAGGACAAGGAAAAGGAGTGAGGGGGGCAGAAAGCAGCTCTGGAGAGAGAGGAGGGGAAGATAGAATCAGACAACTGGGGAGGGCAGAGAGGGAGCAGCCAAAAATTAAATATACACAGCTTGCTGCCTACTGCAAATGGCGGTATGTGCCCTGGTTCCTGTTCCATCACATTCCTCAAGTCTGAATTGGGGAAGAGCACCTATTGCATAAGGCTGTTAGGAGGATAAATGGACGATGTGTCCAAATCTCCTCCGAGTGCCTGGTGCATAACAAGCATTCGAGATGTGATCGTTGTTGGTATCATCATTATCAGCTAATGTTTATCACCGATCAGTCATCGGTTTGTGTCCACGGGAGTATGACTATTTCTGGCCTCAAACTAGTTCTTGGTTTAACTAACGAAAGGCTGCTGTCTCTCAGCGCGTCCTAAACTTGCTTAGGAAGACCACCGTTAGTCAAATGAGCAAACATCAACACATCGTTTCACTGTGCGAACCCTATCTGAAGAACACCATTTGGATGGACTGACCACCCCTGAGTGCCTAATGAAGACACAGACAGGAATTAAAAGGGGAACCATTCAGCTGGGATGGCTTGCTCATCAGGGGTAGGCATCAGTCCCACATGAACAGGTTCAAATACTTGCACCTCCTCCTTCAACCCCCTTCCTTCGTCCTCTCGGATGCTCTTGCCCAACCACTTCTGGAAAGTGGATGAGTTCGCTTGGCGTTTCCTCGGCTTTAGCAGGCTCTGCAGAAAGGCAGTGAGACTGTGCCCGGGAGCCCCACAGCCTGAGCCAGCCTGGCACCCCTCACGGCCTCCTCTTTGCTCGCTGTGCAGACAAGTACAGCTCTCAGAGGTCTGTCCTACCTCACCTTTCTCTAGGCTCCACTTCTTACCCAAGGGCCAAAAGAAACCCCATCTCTCACCTCTGTCCCCAAGCACTGTGGCAAGGAGAGCAAGTATTGAACATTACTGAGAAGCCAGGAAAAAATCAAAAGCAGAAAACAGGCAAAGTGTAGGCGTAGCTCAGGTGTCAGAGGAGGGAGTTCTGAACTAGGAGCATTGCTTCCTTGGGAGACTGGGCATACCCTGTGTACCCGGGGTTGGGCCATGTTGTAGGCAGGGACAGGCAGAGAATACCCAGCTTCTGTCTTTGGAGAGTCCATTTGAGCTCATCCCCTGTTTTCCCACTTGAGGCTTGCCCAGAAAGAGCCCTCAGTCTCCCCCAGAGGAGTCCAGAAGATAGTGACTTCCTAGATCCCTCTCTGGAGGAGCCCTCTCTTACAAGGTAGTCCCACTCTGGCCCTGTGGCCCCTCTTGACCTCAGGGGCAAGAAAGGAGATAGGATGTCAATGTGAGTAATTGGTAAGGTCACAGCTGGCTGGGATGGAGTCAGGGAGAGGGGCCTGCTCGATTTATGGAAAAGTCAGGCCTGATTATCTACCAGCTGTCCAGATCAAAGGGCTGGGGAATCTCTCTCTCCCAATAGAAGCTGTGGTCCATTCAGCGGCCTGGCCCCATTCCTCTCCCCACCCCCACCTCTCGGATCATAGAAGATTGATCCTCTTTGTAAGGGTCACTGGCATTTGAAATACTGGACAACTGTAAAGGGTACAGATGGCAGCCAATCAGAATAGATGTCGGCCAGGGTGTCCGGGGAGTGGAGGGGAGCGAGTGCTCAGGGGGCTAAGGCCAGTGGGTACTTATCAACTGGTAGGAAAGTCTTGCGATATGTTAATGACCTGCACAACTTCTTCCAGCTGCCTGCTGGTTCTGTCCAAGGTGAAGGGGACCCAATTCAAAAGAGAGGTCCTAGAGTCAAAGGTTAACCACACCTAGGTTAGAAAGATCCCAGAGGAGACAGGGACTCCCCTTGTCCCCTAATACACTGCTGGCAGGAGCAAGGCCCCTTGGCCTTCTCTTCAAGAGGCCTGTCGCCCTCCTGGGTTTATCTGAGAGAACTAGCCAGGAAGAGGCTGAGTTCCTGCAGCCGTCAGTAAGGAGGGGGGAGGGGGTGGGGCATCGAGCTGCGCTTCCTCTGATACTGTCCAGACTCATTAAACCTGCCTGGCCAGCACTGTCACCGAGGCTGACAGACCGCCAGCCAGCATCCTTCCCCCGGGGCCACAGAGCCTGCCCCCCACCCCACAGCAGATCTCTGGATGGGGAGGGGACAGCAGCCTCCTCGCCCACATGCAGTGACTGCTCCGGAGTGAGCTACAGTCAGGTGCTGTGTTAAGTCCGGAACTGGAAGGAGCTGGGGGACCAGTGCTTTCCACTGCGGAGCTGGTTCCTACTGTGAAGGGTTGAGCGGATTCACAGCTATAGTAAATGCTTTGCAGAACAAGGCTGGGCCTAGGGGTCCCTCTTCGTGGCTCCCTTGGCCTCACCTACCGGAGCCTGAGAGTGCTCTCTGCCCTGTGGGTCATGGTGGCCATCACATCTTGGCGCCAAGGTTGCGGGGTCAGAGAGGTAGGCTCTGGAAGTGCATCTGGGATGCAGTAAAGGCAGAACCAAGGTTAACAGCTACTATTTAAGAAACTTCAACTTCATGCCCAGCCTCATGCCAGGAGCTTACATGCTCTGGAGGCTTCACAATAACAAGATAGGTACTATTATTAAGCCCTAGATACTCGAGCAAATTTAGGCTCAGGAAGAGTAAATAACTTTCCCGAGGTCACCCAGCCAGTTGGTCAGTGAACTGGGATTCTGAGCCAAGTCTCAAGATTCCAGAGCCCCTAGTCTTTCCTCTGCACCACCAGCTTGTCTGGGTGCATGTTCTGAAAGACTCCTTTAAATAAGGGTGGCGTCCGTCTGCTGAAGGTCTTCTCTTCACTGTCTTCCCAATGAGGGGCCCAGTTCTGCCCATATCTGACAACATGTCATGTCAGATCAGACGGCAAAGGAGAGAGCCCCAAGGTTGGGGGGGGGGGGGGGGGGGGAGAGGCAGGCCAGGCAGACTGGAGTGAAGGGTGGAGTTGGTACTGAGGCTGTGGGAAATCATGAAGGAGTCCCTGTGTCTGTCTGCCTCTGATACATTTGTCTACATCCTGCGCTGCCTGTGGTTGCAAAACTCCCGGAGGACCATTACTTAACTCTGTGTGGGACCGTCCCCAGCAACACTTGTTCTCAGACCATTAATACGTATCGCCATGGTGACGATGAAGAGAATGCTGATTATGATTATGATGACAACGAAATAAAAGAGCCCCAGAACGCCAACGAGTGGCTAGCATGTAGTAACTGCTAAATAAATGTCACGTGCAAGTGAACTGGACACTTACCTAGTGATGCTGTTGCAACCGTGACAGACCTTAGGGAAGCAGCTGGGTCCAAAGGGCCTGAGCTTGGGAGCTTTCTCTCCAGGGGGGTTGGGGGTGGGGACACAGTGGTGCCAAAGAACCCTGCAAAAGGAGCACGTGGGGTTCAAGCACTATCCTGCCAGCCAGTCTTGGCAGTTGGGGCTTTGGAGAAAATCCTGTCCTTCCCCAGATCTTGCCCTAAGGGAGCCAACGTATACCGAACAGGAATTGTAGCCACATGTACGCTGGGAGCTAAGCTACAAGGACCAAATCAGACTCAGTATGGCAAAGAGGGCATTTCCCCATAGGAGCAGTGGCCCGTGTCCCAGGCCCGGGGGAAAAGCAACACAGAGTCAAAGAAGACAGGGAGGTCTGATTAGGCCCCTAGCACGATGCCTGGCACGTAGAAGTGTTCCCTAAGTGTTTGTTGCAACAAAATAAACACTCACCTGGAGAATCTGAAACTCTAGAGGCAGAGCTTGGGGATCGAGTGGGGCCTAGAGGGCTTGGGCTTGAGAAGTTCCGCAGTGGGGACAGAGTAGTGCCGAAGAACCCTGCAAAAGGAGCCCGGGCTGAAGCTTCCTCCTACCTGCCAGGCTGCCCAGCAGGGGCTCTTCTCCAGATGGGGTAGGTACTCACCAAAGGGTCCCAGGCGCCCAGCAATCTCTGCCAGGCTGGCCCGCAGGCTGGGCAGCAGGGGCAGCGTTCGATGCCCGAGCGTGGGGGCTGCACCTGCTCTCAGTGCCATGTCAAACTTCAGCTCCAGCTCGCTCTGGCGGAGCCTGGGAGGACTGGATGGAGGTGCCGTAGCTGTCAGAGCGGTGTCCCAGGTGACAGTGCCCATCCCGGGCTGATAGGGAGCAGTGGGCCGGTCAGTGGGCCCAGAGAGGGGGAATGTGGACTCTGGAGACTGGGAGGAGGCCCAGGGCGTAGAGCTGCCTTCAGCAGAGCCCCACTCCGGGGGGGAGTTCCCAAGGGAGCCCACCAGCAGTTCCCAAATGGGGTCGGTCCTCAGCCCCCTGGCCACCTCTTCCTCTGGCTCCCGGCTGGGCCCAGGAGAGAGCGGCTGGGTCTCTGTGACAGAGATCCCCCAGGCAGCAGCAGGTCCCCGAAGGTGGAATTTGAAGTTAAGTCCCAGGTTGAGAGACAGCATAGAGGCCTCACTCTGAGGTGGTGGGGTCAAAGTGGTGAGAGGGACACCCGAGACGGAGGAGACAGGCTGGGGCCCCACAGGAACAGCAAGCAGGACCCAGCAGAACAGCCCCAGACAGCCATGCCCTGCCATGGCCCCACCTGGCCTTGGGTGGTGGCCTCAGTGGGCAGGGGGCTCAGTTCTTCAGCACCTTTTGAGCTTGAAGATCCTGGAGAGAGGAGAGGCGCTATGAGCGCTCGCTGCCTGGGATCAGATGCCCCAGAGAGAGGTTGCTGATCACAGAGAAGCCGGTGGTGGGGACAGGACGCAAAGGGCTCTGCCCAAGGAGAGTTGCCAGCTCCTCCCTCCATTCAGGCCCAGAACAAATCTCTTCCCTGCGGTTCCCCTTCTCTTCTAGCTAAAGCCCCTCTCCCAAAACCCCTGCTCCCCAACCTGCTCAATCTGGGGGCTGGGGCCTAAAGGCAATCAGCTGCCCTCATCCTCCCTGATAGCTGAGGGGGGGGCACTCAGACTTCCCGACTCAGATCCTTTCCCTCCCTCTCTTCTGTCTCGCCTCCTGTCCTCCCTCAGATATTTATTGAGGCCTACTACGTGCCAAGCACCCTTCTGCTAGTACAACTGTGAACAAGCAACACTCATGGAGAAGCCTCACGCTGCTCCCACCCCCCACCCTGGGCTCCAACCTGAGATGTTGGCACTCTCTCTCACTCAGACCCCAAGGAACACAGGGCCCTGGGAGGGGCAAAGCGCAGAGCCCAGCGATCAGGCTGAGGTGGAGAAGGCAGCCAGGCTCCCGCCAGAGAGGCAGGGTGCCCTGGTCTGGCAGAAGCTGTCCCTTCGGCCTTTCTCCTCTTTCTTGGGGCTTGGCCTGCTCCCTTCCCCTTAACCCTAGAAGTATTTGGGGGGAGGGGCAGCTTGGCCAGCACCGGCTTCCCGGGGAAGATGGCCAGGCAGGCAAGCCCCGCAAGGGGCTGCTGCAGCCGCGTCCTACCTCCTCCCTGAATACCCCCTCCATGAACACACATCTGGTGGGGGAAGGGGAGGGTGAGCCAGGGATACACGTGCACCCGGCCCCCTTACATCACACACAGCCACACCTAGCACCCGTGACACACTCACCCTTCACACACCCCTGCACACACACGTGTGCACACACCCACATCCGATTCTGCCAAGCCCCCTCCCTCTTACACGGGTTCAGACCCAAGCTCTGTGAGCTCCCAGCCTCCTCTCTCTCTCTCCCTCTCTCTCTCTCACACACACACACGCACACACACGTCTCTCACAGACACGCACAGTGTATACAGTCACACAGAGAGGCACACACACCCCTACACACACATTCACACACTCCGTGCAGACACATCGCACACCTTCGTCCCCCTACACACCCACCACCCCTCGAAGGCTCGCTCGCTCTCTCGCTCACGCTGCTCTCGCCCTCTCTCTCCCCCTGCCCGGACCCGCCGACCTGTTCCTCTCGCTCCCTCCCGCAGGCGGGTCTCCTCTGCCAAGTCCCCCGAGAACCGGAGGTCGCGGCGGCCCAGGCGCCCAGCTGGACAACGCTCCGCCGAGTCTCGCCCCTTCTCTCGGTCGCGCCCGACGCCCCCTCGGCGAGTCCCGGCGACCGCGGTTACGCCGCCACACTGCCCCCGGGCCGGCTTGGCCCTGCCGGCGACCCGCAGCGCGGTCCCCCGCGGCCGGCCCGGTCCGGCCCTGCGCCCCGCGCTCCCTCCCCGCGGCGCCGCCTCCTGGCTGCGAGCCCCCCGCTCCCCGGCAGAGCCGCCCGCGCCGGGCTCCGCGGCAGCCGCGCTCTGACCGCCCTCCCTCCCTCCGCCAGCTTCCCTCGATCCCGCCCCTCCCTCCCTCTCCCCTCCCCCTCCCCCTCCCCCTCCCACCCGCGGCCCGCCCCCTACCCCGGCCGGCAGGCGGGCGCGCACCGCAGCGCCCAGCGCCGCCGCCTCTGTGCCCGACGCCCCGACGCGCGCTCATTCACCCGGCGCCGCCAATCGGCCGCGGCGAGCGCGGGAGCCTCGCTCTCGGCCCGGCGCCGGCCGCCGCACACTCCCTGGGCGGCCCAGCACACACATCCGCACGCCCTCCTTTCCCGGGAAACACAGCCTTGGGCCGAAGCCCCGCGCGCGCACACGCGTGCACACACACACACACACACACACACGCACGCGCGCGCGCGCGCGTACGCGGCAGCCTGCCCCAGGACGGCACCCCGGGCCGGAAGAACCACGGCGTTTGTTAAGCCGTGAGTAGAAGTGTAATATCTCATTAGTCCTCACCACAATCCTCTGGGTGTCCCCATTTCACAGATCGGTAAATTAAGGCCCAGAAAAGTACCGAATTTGCCCAAGATTACACAGCTTGTCAGGGACCTCGTACCCAGTCTCTCTGCTGCCCTCTCTACAACCTGGTGGCTTTCGACAGTTGTACCGCTACACGGGAGTGCCGGCAACACTTCACAGGTGAACTGCAGGATGTCAATCAGTGTGTACCCTTTTTTTTTTTTTTTTAAACTGATCTCCCCCCAATACTCAAGAGTTTCAGAAATGTATGCCAGCAAGAATGCTGAGCCTAAACTGCATGTGAGCCGTGGATTATAACTTTTTTCCAGTAAGAGATGAAAGGAGAACAGTGAAGTCAGAGTGTGCAGCTTCAGGAATGTGAAAGCCCAGGCCAAGGCTAACCCAGTGTTGAAGATGACAAATGAGCAGAGTGGTCACTGTGGATACTTTATGGACCCTATTATACTGTCCCAGCGACTGATTTAAGTAGTTCCAGCTCTTCTGTTTGTATTATCTTGGGTCTCTAAATCCCTCCAAGTGTTCCTCCAAAAATGCTAGTATTTAGGGGCGCCCGCTGGCTCTGCTGGTAGAGCATGCGGTTCTTGCTCTCCGGGTTGTGAGTTTGAGCCCCACGTTGGGTGTAGAGATGACTTAAAAATAAAATATTTTAAAAATGCTGAAACAAAATAAAAATAAATACTAGTATTTAAAAGTATCAAGAGAACATGAAACAGGAGGCTCCTTGCAACCCATAAAGCTGTCCTTCAAAATCCAGACACCCCGTTGTGTTCCAAGCATTTGTGCTGGATGCTTTAAGAATATCCTCACTTAGGGGCGCCTGGGTGGCTCAGTCGGTTAAGTGTCGGACTTCAGCTCAGGTCATGATCTCACAGTTCGTGAGTTCGAGCCCCGCGTCGGGCTCTGTGCTGACAGCTCAGAGCCTGGAGCCTGCTTCAGATTCTGTGTCTCCCTCTCTCTCTGCCCCTCCCCTGCTTATGCTCTGTCTCTCTCTGTCTCAAAAATAAATAAAAACATTAAAAAAATTAAAAAAAAAAAGAATATCCTCACTTATTCCTTATCACAAGCCAGAGAGAGAGAAATTATTGTCACTGTGCTATGGCCTTGGATGTGACCCTGACCCCTTTTCCATCTCCCCCTCCCCTGCTGCACTGTAAGGTTGGGGAGGGGCTGCTGAAAGAGTTACCTAGGGCAGGTTCTGTCTCAGTCGCAGAGATCTCACATAGAGAGCTCACATAGTCATAAAGAGCTCACATAGAGAGATGCCCGGGTTAGGTGCTCAATGAATGTTAGATGAGTAAATAACAAACAAATGAATAATTCTGGGGTCCTTTGGACCATGGGTTGTGTTTCAGAAAGGCATCTGGGGCTCACCTTCTCATCACAGAATCCCTTCAACTGGTGTAAGAGAAAATCAGACAACCCACTGATCCCTTTTCCAGGGGATGCCTACGATGAAGGCTGGTATTTCTTCTGGCTCGCTAAACATAACATTGCGAAGGGCATTCCCTGGATGCATCCTCTGGGATCGCTATGGGATCCCTGTTTTAGTAGGGATCCTCCCCCCAAGCCCTTTAGGGGCTGCCTGAAGGCTGCATACTGGGATCCAGCCTCTAGTTTTCTCTCATATACTTAATAAAAGTTATCCTGCTAGAGACACTTCCCTTGAATCCTCCTCATAGAAGGGCTCATTTCCTGCTAATCGTGTTCACTTAAAGACTTCTAAATGGAAAGACAGAAATAAACACACCCCAGAACATTAAAACAGCAATCTTCCATGACCAAGTAGGGTTATTCCCAGGAATTATATTTTAAAAAATATATTGAAAAGGGAAGTTAGGGTTTTGGGTTAAGATGGTGATTAAATGCATACATCTAATTTCACTCCCTCCCAAAACCCCACTAAAATTTCAACAAAGAAATTTTTCAACTCAAGAGATAAACCCTGAAGGATGGAGAGAACAGGAAAACAGACAACAGCCACAGAATTTTTGAAGCAGAATGGCAGACAGCCATGCGGTTACTGACTTATCAGCCCTGAGGAAAAAGACATCTCAACTGGCAGTGGGGAAAATGGAGCCAACTTGATTTACATTGCAAGGTTCTCCGAAGGCACGCAAACTGCCAACCAAGGTCCCTCTGGAACTGTGGATGAGGTTGCTAAAATAAAGGCCATGATGAAAAGCAGTTAAATCCCTAGATTTCTAACTCCAAGCCAGGGGACTACAAGTCCCTCCCCATCCCAGCCATGGTCTGGAAGATTTTCCTCTGAGGACGGTAAGATAGAGAGGGTAATTGGGGGCGCCTAAGTGGCTCAGTCAGTTAAGCGTCGCCTTCAGTTCATGTCACGACCTCACAGTTCATGAGTTCGAGCCCCGCATTGGGCGCTCTGCTGTCAGCACAGAGCCTGCTTCAGATCCTCTGTCTCCCTCTCACTCTGCCCCTCTGCCGCTCTCTCTCTCTCTCCCAAAAATAAACATTAAAAAAAAAAAGAGCGTATCTGGATTGGAGAAGCTTCAAATGCAGTTGTGAACAGAGATACCATACTGAAAATACTAAAAACAAGGGGATTAAGTGACCATGTCATACGGCACAGAACCCTAGCCTTCTACTGTTGGGGTCCCAAAGTGCTCAGAGTAGGACCTTTGCTGTTTAGGCAGGAAACTGAAAGATTCTACTCTGGGGTATTTCACCAGCCCTAGAGGGAAGACCTAAAGATACTAACATAGAGGTTTCCCCCAAAACAACCCAGCTGTGTCACCCTACAGTGGCAAATCCAGCCTGTGAGTTGGCTCAGAGTTTTTGACTAGCCCTCTAGCCCTCCACAACCTTAATCATGGCCAAACATTCCCAGACATGCAGGACATATTCTAATGCAAAGAGAGAGACAAAACAAACAATAAGAGAAGTAACTTGCAGGAAACAGGTTATACAGAGAGAAGAAAGGGTCCAAAAAGCCCATTTTTAATATCCTTAGAGAGATAAGACAAGATAGTACATCTATGAAACAAGAACAATATGCTATACAAAGGAACACCCAGAATATAGCAAGAGCAACAATTGTGTCTCGAAAAATAAAATCGTGACAGCAGAAACAAAACGTCAGTAGAAAGATAGGAACATAAAGTTGACTAAATCTCCCTAGAAACCAAGCAAGCATACTAAGAAAATAAAGAAGACAAGGGGCGCCTGGGTGGCTCAGTCGGTTGAGCGTCCAACTTCAGCTCAGGTCACGATCTCACAGTCCGTGAGTTCAAGCCCCTCGCCGGGCTCTGGGCTGATGGCTCAGAGCCTGGAGCCTGCTTCCGATTCTGTGTCTCCCTCTCTCTCTGACCCTCCCGCATTCATGCTCTGTCTCTGTCTCAAAAATAAACTTTAAAAAAAATTAAAAAAAAATAAAATAAAGAAGACAAAAGAGTAAAACATTACAGGACAATTGCAGGAGTTCAACATCAAAATAACAGAAGCTCCAATAAGAAAAAAGAAAGGTGAGGGGTGGTGCCTGGATGGCTCTGTCATTTAAACATCTGACTCTTGATTTTGGCTGGGGTCATGATCTCGCAGTTCTTGAGTTCAAGCCCTGCGGAGGGCTCTGCTCTGTGAAGCCTGCTTGGGATTCTCTCTCCCTCTCTCTGCCCCTCCCCCCCACTTGCACTGTCTCTGTCTCTGTCAAAAATAAATAAACTTTTTTTTTAAAAAAGGGAAAAACAAGGGGCGCCTGGGTGGCTCGGTTGGTTAAGCGTCTGACTTCGGCTCAGGTCATGATCTCACGGTCTGTGAGTTTGAGCCCCGTGTCAGGCTCTGTGCTGACAGCTCAGAGCCTGGAGCCTGTTTCAGATTCTGTGTCTCCCTCTCTCTCTGCCCCTCCCCTGTTCATGCTCTGTCTCTCTCTGTCTCAAAAATAAATAAACGTTAAAAAAAATTTTTTTAAAAAAAGGAAAAAACAACCCAGGAAAATGGAAGAGAAGATATTCCTCAATGAACTAATTTGAGGAAATTTTCCAGAACAGAAGGGCGTGAGTTGCCAGGTCATTAAAGGTGTGTCCACGAAGACCCAACACTTTAGATGGAAATAAACTCCCACCAAGGCAAATTAAAGAGAAGCATCTAGAAACTTCCAAAACAAAGTAACATACAAAGGATTAGATACCAGAAAGGCTTTGGATTTCTCAACAGCAATGCTAGAACTTAGGGTGACCTTGCCCACTGACATTTCCAGAAAAGGTTCTGGTAAACTCTCAGAGAAGCCAAAGCCACACCAAGAACCAGGTCGAGGCTCTGCTCACATCCCTCTTCCTGGAAGTCTCCACCTAGTACAAAACCATCCTTTCCTTTACCAGCTAGATCATTCTTGCTTCTCGGCATTTTTTTAGGAATACGCACAAATGTGGTGAAGGCATAAACGAAAGCTGTGTGGGGCAGCCCTCCCCTAGGAGGTCAGAGCTTCTTCCCGGGCGTCCAGAAGGCCAGTGCCTGCAGGTGACTGCCGGCTCTCTCCAGGAGACACGAAGAATGTAGAAGTGAATGGAAGGAACAGCGGTGAAGGGAAGGAGGCCTGAGGAACAGAGATGGGGACCAAGGAGTCCTACCCTGCTCTGGTCCCCATCCTTCTTTCCTCCTGCTGCCAGCTCCTAGGCTAGGGGAGCTGAGGCAGGCTGGCAGAGGGTCCCTCCAGTGAGTTCCTGCATTTCATCTCTTTGTGTCTTTAGCTCTTGGGGATTAGGGTGGATAGGGCAGGGGTCAGGGAGGTCTGCTGCACACATTATGTTGTAATTTAAAAAAAAAAAAAAACAAAGAAAGAAAGAGAGGACCGGTGCTTTAATCTTTTGACAAGGACAGCTGCTCCCAGGAGTCTGCTTGGTGGGTCTCTATCTCCTTGTTTCTGCAGCCCTTAGACTTACCTCAACCTTACTGTGCTCCAGTGTATCCGATTCCTCATTTGTAAAATGGGGATAATAGTAGTCCTTCCCTCACAGGGTCACTGAGACCACTAAGTGAGTTAGTATCTATGAAGTGCTTTGAACACAGATGTACCGTAGAAGCGTTTGCTACCGTGTTACTATGGTGTTAGGGTTCCAGGAGTGACAAATAAAGCCGCTGGGCGCGGGCTGGGGGGGGGGAGGGGATGGAGGCAGAGAAGTTTGGGGGCAGGGGACCGAAGAGATCGCGGGGTGATGGGGAAACAGGGGCAGTGGGGACAAGGGGGAGATGAAGGTGTCTGGGGGAGGAGGATTCCTACCAGGGGATGGGCCACAAGGGCCGCACTAGCCAGCAGGTAGAGGTAAAGAGGCTGAAGCTTGATCTGTTTAAGTTTTATAGGGCAGAGTAGGCCCCAGGGAAAAGTGTCCTGATTCTCACATCCCTGTGAAAAAGCACACGCCCTGCTTAGAGCAGAGGTCCCCTACTCTGGACCACCCAGGCGCAGGATGGGGGGTGGTGCTGAGCCAACAGGTCCATGGCTGAGCTGGGGGCTCAGCGGCAAGCCCCTCCTCCCACACAAATGTGGGGGGGCGGGCAGACTCAGCCGGGCTTTGGTGTTGGACAGCCTGAAGGCTTCCCACAACTGCCAGGGGGACTCAGCTGTTTCCCCGCAGCAGGGGGAGCGGCCACCCTGAGCCCCTGCTGCCCGTGACCCTCCCCCTTCCCTGGTTGTGTCCCCATCCTTCACAGGCTCGGGCTCGGAGGACAGAGAGGAACAGCCGAGGGGCCTGTGGGGTGGGGGTGGAGGGCGCTGGAGGCCACACCAGAGCCGCTACGTTGGCACCCACGTGAGGCCTGGTGAGGGTGCCGCGGGAGGGGGGCACCCCCTTCCAGCAGAAGAGAAGCCAGCAGCCCCAGCACAGGCCCCATGCGCTAGCTCTCCTCAGCGGGCTTCCCTCACCCCTGCCGCCCTGGGAAGGAACCTTAAAGCAAACTCTGTTCCTCATCTCAGCCCTCCTCCCTGCTTCCTGAGACGTGATGCCTTGGTTATGTAAATGGCAGGATGACCAAATGGCAAAGTTGATGCTGGGGACACTCAAAAATCTACCTCGCCTCCCAGAGGGCCTGGGCTGGGCAGGGAATGAGGGAGGGGACGTTCTCTGTGTCTGGGCTGCTGGGAGAGAAGAGAGGAACCCTTCTGGACACCTTCCGGTCCTTTCGCTCCCTCACCCGCCCCTCCTATCCTCTCTTCTGGGCAGGGAGTGGGGAGTTCGCTACCAGGGTGCAGGCTGTGGGTACAGAGGCTTGTGTTCTACCTGTGTCTGCCCTCTGCGCCCTGCCCCCCGCCGCCACGGGCATAGCCCCCGATCAGCTGCCTGCGGGAACTCCTTGGTAGAACCTTTCCAGGAAGAAGGGCACAGGTGAAGGGGACAAACCAGAAACACTATTGGACTTTGGGCTATTGGAGCAGATTGCTTAAAACACACTTCTCGTTTTACAAGGTGAAAGCAGCCATTCCTCGAACTCTATCCTCGATTCTGACACCTTAACGATGTGTCTGAATCAGTCTCACTCGGGAACCAGAAGACCCGTGTTCCAGTCTTGTCTTGGGCAGAGCTGTGAAGAATGTTCCATGGCTTCTCTCAGGACTGGGCCACTGCTGATAGGAGGGTGAGGTCATGTGTGCAAAGGGCGATGACAGGAAGAGCTTGGAGGACGGGGCCACTGGGAGGCCTGGAAGGTGATAAGGGGACCCAGAGGTGAGGAGAGCCTGCTTCATTCATCCTGGTCCCTCTGAGGAAGGTTGCACTCCTCCCCGAAGGACCAGACTGCTAAGAGTAAGGAAGCGTCCTCACAGCCATTGTGTGCGTAGGAGGCAGGGTGGGGGTGACATGGGAGGGACAATGATATATTCTAAGGACTCAGAAGCATTGAATCATTGAAAGGATGCAGGGGAGAAGGGGATAAAGGTGGCTCCTCTAGAGCCATGCTATTCAGGGTGCTCCATTGACCAGCCCCTCTTCCCAGCACGTCCTCACAGCCTCCCCGCCCCCCCCCCCATCCCTCTGGCACCATGGCCCCTGGTGCTGAGTGAACTCTGGTAACAGTCTGGTTCAGAGAAGGAAGCCCAGGAAAGGGGGCTGGGGGCAGACCTTAGAGCAGGATTTCTTGATCCTTAGAAATTGAGCCCCTTCTGAGAATCTAGTGGAAATTCTGCTCCCTCTGCCCAGAAAAATGAACAGACAGACACACAATCTTGGCACACACAGCAGGGGGGTCATAGGTCCTCCGGAGGCCATCCCTGAACCCCAGTCCACAAATCCGATCTTTCCTTCTGTCTCAGCATTGCCCAGGTACTTATTCCTCGGTGCCCCACGCCAGGGCCCCAAGGGCAGAGACAACCCCTGCCTCAGGGAGCTTGCAGGCCAGATCAGGATGCAAACCCCAGGGACTTGGAGCCCAAGCAGAGGGCTTCCTGGAGGAGGCGCTTGTTTCCAGGCTGAGGAGACAGCCTTGGGATCACAGCAAACCCACAGGCTCTGGAGTTAGTCAGGCCCTTCATCTATAGAGTGGGGACCTACGCCCACCTCACAGGGATGGTGAGAGATAATATTGATGGTGTTTAGCATGGGGTAGAACGAGACTCATCATAAACGTGCTGTAAATACTCCCTCAGCTGTGGAGGAAGTGAGCATCCTGGCTAGGTTTGGAAAGGTGAATAACAGCCCTCCAAAGATGTCCACGTCCTAATCTCTAGGATCTGTGAATATGTCACCTTACATGGCAAAAGGGACTTTGCAGGTGTGACTATGTTAAGGGTTGGAGGTGGGAGATTATCCTGGATTATCCTAGTGGCCCAATGTAATCATAAGAATCTTTATAAGAGGGAAACAGGAGGGTCAGAGTCAGTGCAGATGCGAAAATGGAAGCAAAGGTCAGACAATGAGCTGCTGCTTTGAAGCTGGAGGAAGTTGCCACGAGCCAAAGAATTCAGGCAGCCTCTAGAAGCCGGAGAAGACAAGATAAAGGGTTGTCCTCTCAAGCCCCTAGAAGGAGCACTGCCTGGAGGGTCTATTTTCGATTTCCAACCTCCACAAATATAAGATAATAAATCTGTGTTGTTTTGAGCTAAGTTTGTGGTAATTTGTTACAGCAGCAACAGTAAACTAATACGCTAAGCCTCGCCAGAAGAGGCCAGAGCCCGCTGGGGGGGAAGTTATGGGACAAAGGGAGTTCGGAGGGGAGTTTCTGTAGCTGGGCAGGGCGAGGAGTGAGCCTGTGATGGGAGGGGAGGGCCGGGCATGGAGTGCTCAGCCTGTGATCTCACCCTTGGCCAGCCACAGCTGCCCTGGCATCCGGACGCCTGTCAGCCTGGGGTTACATGCCTCACTGGGCCAGAAAGGGATCCCTGTGTAGCCAGGCCCCAGGCAAGGGTGGGGGTGTGGCAGAGAAGGCTGGTGCCAGGGGAGGGAGCCCAATCAGCCCTGGGGCTGCAGAGGCCACACGAGTGGAGGGAGGAGGCCAGCAGGGGCTGGCGAGGTGCCCTGTCACCCAGGGCCCCACCAGCTCGGTCCTGCTCTGCTTCTCTCCTGAGGGGCATGAGCGTTCCCTTCCTCTCTTCTTTTTCCTCCTTCGTCCCTGGGGTCTCCTGGGCTCCCCCGGGGAGAGAGGGAGGGGTAGGGAATTTGGGGCTAGGCAGCAAATGGTTGGGTCACAACTGGCTCAGTGGCGGACTAGCTGGGCGACCTTGGGCAAATCACTTGGCCTCTCTGAGCCTCCTTTCTCCTCCAGAAATGAGGATGAAAATAATACATTAATTATTTTTGTATTAAATGACCCCATGCATGAAAACACAGTCCCCAGCATAGAGTAAACCCTATCTTTGCCTCCTCTGCTTTGCTGGCCTCAGTGACGTATGTTAGGTGAGGAATGTTTTACAGTTTCATTCATTCTATTCAACAAGTATTGATGAGCAACACCGTTTTTGATGAGGAAGACATACAAGGGAAAACAGACTATCTGCACATAAACGGAGAGCGTCTGATGTGTTATGGAAAACAACGAAGCAGGAAAAGGAAGTGCCAGGGATTGAGGTAGGGGAGTGGTTTGCAGTTTTGTGCAGGGGCCAGGGAAGGTCTGTCTAACCAGGGGCTGCTGGACAGAGACCTGAGGGCAGTGGAGGAGTGAGCCGCGTGGGCATCTGGGGGAAGCAGAGGGAACAGGCCTGGTGGGAGCACTGGAGGACAGCAAGGAGGCCAGTGTGGTTAGGACAGAGCTGGCGAAGGGAAACAGATAGACAACAAGGTCTGACGTAGCGGGGCTAGGTGGTGAAGGGCCTTGTAGGCCACAGTAAAGACTGGATTTTACCCCAGGGAAGCCACTGGAGGGTTTGGAGCAGAAAATGATATGCTTCGGCTTACGTTTTAGTTATTTTTTAAAAAGAGTTTTGTTATTTATTTGTTTATATTTGGAGAAAGTGAGAGCAGGGGAGAGGCAGAGAGAGAGAGGGAAAGAGAGAATCCCAAGCAGGCTCTGCACCAGCAGCCTGGAGCCTGACGTGGGGCCCAACCCCCCGAAACCGTCAGATCGTGACTTGAGACGAAACCAAGAGGGGGACCCTCAACCGAGCCCCCCAGGCGCCCCTGCTCCGGCTAACATTTTAAAAGAACCAACCTGGTTGTGCTGTGAGAAGGCTCTAGTTGGGAAGCAACCCGGGGGCAGAGGGGTAAGAAAGCCCGAGCTCCTTGCAGTAACCGATGCAAGAGATGATCGTGGCCCAGACCAACCGTTGCTGGGGGAGAGACTAGAAGAAGCAACCAGACTGACGACATATTGATGGAGTCTCACCGACGGGATTTGCCGATGGATTTAACACAAAATGTGAGAGAAAGGGGAGTCAAGGGTGGGTCCGGGATTTTTTTGTTTTCGTTTTATCTGAGCAACGAGAAGGACGGAACTGATATTTTTTGACACGGGGTAGCTTTAAGGGGGACCGGGTCTGGGACGATGGTGGGGAAGTGTGATGGTTAATTTTACGGGCCAACCTCACTGGGCCACAGGGTGCCCAGAGAGTTGGTCACACACTATTCCGGGTGTGTCTGTGAGGGTGTTTCTGGGTGAGATTAACTTTTGAATCCGTGGACTGAGTAAAGCACATTTTCCTCCCCAATGTGAGTGGGCCTCATCCAATCTATTGAAGGTCTGAATAGAACAAAAAGGCTGAGTAAGAGAGAATTTGCTCTCTCTGCCTGCCTGACGGTCTTCGAGCTGGGACACTGGTCTTCTCCGGCTTTGGGATGTAGACTCGGGCTGGGTTGCTCTCCTGGCTGTCAGGTAGAAGTAAATGTTTATGGTTATGTTCTGCGTGAGATCCTACTTAATATCTCGTGGAGACGTGAAGCAAGCCGGTAAGTGAGATCGTGAGGGAGTGAGAGTAGATTAGATCTTTGGACTGGATTTGAATCCTCCAAATCTGTCCCTTGACCCAGTTCAAGCCGGCCTTCTCTACACAACTGCTGAAACGGAATCCTTTCCTGCACAGTCCGGGGCCCCAGCCGCATCCTTGGAGAGCACTCCTGTCCTTGGTTTCTCTAGAAAGTTCGCATAAGCTCCAGAATTCCTAACCCCCCTCCCCTCCAACTCTGTGGTCCTCCAACAGAGGGGAGCCTCACTGCAAGGTCAGGGGTGAGCGGAGGGGGTGCCCCACCCAGGCCAGGCAAAGCGGGGTCGCACTGCAAGGGGCAGATTCATCTTTCGTTCTCTTCACCCACGCCTAGTGCTCCTGGTCCCCCAGCAGGCCTCACCCCCAAGCCCCTCACCCCAGCTTCCCTTAGGGGCTTGGACACCACACCCACCAGGAGGGGGGGTGGAATGGATGGCAGGATGCCCAGGCAGGCCCAGCTTCCTAACTGAGCTCACCTCTTATTATTTGGTGACTTGGGAAGTCACTGTCTCTCTGAGCCTCATTTTCCCCGTCCACAATAAAGGACTATGTGCTGCTCCTGCCTTATGGGATTGCTGAGAATAAGATGCACCTACCACAGTGACTGGTGCTTGGTAATAAACCGCCGTGGAAAGCAGGTCTTTTAGACTCTGTTACCCACTCCCAGCCGGCTTCTCTCCTTTCGGAGAGATTATTTTACTCCTGTGTTCCTCCTGTCCTTCAGAAGCCAAATTTTACCGTGGACATGGGCAACCAGGGAATGGCTGCCAAGGGCAGGGCTTTGGGAAAGGCTGCCTGTTGCCTGGGAAACTGCCCCACTCCAGGGTCCCTGGGGTTCCCCACTTCGATGGGTACTGGCGCCACCTGCTGGATTCAGTGCCACACTGCTCTTAAAGCACCCGACCGAGGGATTCCCTTCTTCCGCAAGCAGGGAAGCCGCTCTGCCCCTGCTCTCCTCCCCCCAGTATCTCCACCATGAAAAGTCCGTCCCTCCTTTGCGTCCCTGGATATTCCCAGAGACCACAGGCACAGAAAGGAGTTAGAAGCACCGTGGACCATGGGAGGGGTGGAAGCAGCATCCTTCCCCACAGAGAAGGACCGAGGGCTGATTCCCGGTAGTGTTGGATCCAAATGAAGTTCCTCCCCTTAATTGATTTCCTGGAGCCTGGACCATATTTCGCTCCCCACTAGCCTTTCCACAGGGAAAGAGCAGTAGGGAGGGAGAGGTTAAAGTTGGGGGTGGGAAAGTGACGTGCAGGGTCATGGCAAGGTCTCTACACAACAGCTTCTGGCTCCCTCTTCCTTCCCAGTCGCTCTACCTCTGGTGACCTTCATCCTGATTTCCCTTTTCTTCCCTTTTCTGGAGAACCTTCCCACCCACCATGCCACCTTGTCAGAGGAGACCCCTGTGGCTTCAGACCGAGCCCAGGTGGCAGAAGAGAAGCAGAAACCTGCTCTGAGAGACCAAGTCTGCTGAGTTGGATGCAGGCGGCCCCTGATGCACATTTGCCCTGATGTGCGGGGTCAAAACACAGGAGGCTGTTGGCTGGGGTGGGGGTGGGGGGAATCTTCCATCACGAGTAGAGAAACTAAGGCACCCAGAGAGGGAAAGGCTGATCTCTACCTGTGCCAGGCTAGTACTGCGCCCTGTTACCATACCATTCCTCCTCCCTGACACTAGCTGGGATGCGGGGTACAGCTCACTTGGGAGCCAGACACCCTGGCTCTCAGCCCAGAGACTACTGTTGCCAATGGGCTTAAGAGGGGGTGGGGCAGGAGGTTGGGACCAAGGGTCTTGGGTCCCCAACCCTATCTTCCCTGCGTATCTGAGCTGGAAGTAAGGGAAAGGAGGCTGGTGAAGGTGACCCCGACACCCTGCAGGTGAGGGGCCCTGTCCTGAGGACAACAGGTACAGGAAGCGGGGTTTTGGGGCTGGGACCTGGTAGGTGTTGTCCGGGGTTGCATGCTTTGACCCTGGCCCTGCCTCTGACCAGACACCCTGCTCAGCTGGAGGTGGAGGGTCGCTGGGGGAAGGGCATGAGGTGGAAAGAACTGGCCCCCTGGCCCCAATAAGGGAGGGGTCTATGTGAAAAGTGGGAGGGGACACAGATCCGGAGAGGTTGGGGTCAGAGTCTGGCTCTTACAAGCTAGGAGGAGTCCCGACGGAACAAAAAGCTTTAGTGTGAGGGTGGAGGGAGGAGCTGCCTCTCCCCCCATGGCTCATCCCTCTTCCTCTCTAGACCCCACTCCTGATGTGAGGAGATGGGACGGAGGGGGAATTGAGGGTAGCTGGGTCGTGCACAGCCGGGGTGCTGACCCCTCTCCAGGTTGGCTGCCTACCCACTTCCTGATTGGCACTAGAACCACAGAAGCTCAAAGAACCCTCAGAGGGCTAGCCTGGCCCCTCCCAAGCTGCCAGGTCAAGCCATCTGGGCGCCCTTGCTCTCAGCCTGCAGATGTGGGGCGGAGGGGGGGGGTGGTGGAGGGGAAGGTGGGGCCAGAGTCGAGGGCTACTGGCCACCTCTCCATCTGTCCTCCAGGGTGGGCCAACCATGGCTGCGCTGCTACCCACCAACTCTCTGACTCCATTCCCCTCTAGTGCAAGCCATGCCTCCCAGGGTCCCCCGGGCTTCTGCCAACTACGTCCGCTCCTGCCCTGGCTAGACCAAGTACCTGCAGCTCTCCCTGGCCCGTGGCTTTGATGTGCTGGCCACGGAGAGTGTGCCGAGCCACCTCCTGTGGATAGTGGGGCAGGCTGCCTGGGAGCTGGCGTTGTTGGGGGGGACTGGGACGCTGGCTGGCTGCCTGCCGGTGGTGCACGCCCTCTCCCTGCGTGGCTAAACCCCCGTGCAGACGCTGCGACCCGCGAGCCAGGACCTGGGGCGCCGGAGCAGCGTGGCCTGGTGCCTGCGTGACCACATCTTCCATAGCCTGGTGGCAGCCAGCCTGGACTGCATGGATAGGCGAGTGTGCCCGGGTGAGGGTGAGGGGGTGCCTGGGCCACCCGCACCAGGCGGGACCAAGTGGACACGTTCTGCTGACCCTGGGGTCTATGACCTGCATCTGTCCCAAATGTGGCTCTGGACTGCCTCTGAATGTCCATCTGATGTGGCCTTCCTACCCAGAGCGACTGTCCTTTTGTCCCAGCCGGGGCCTCCCCTACTGTGGCCGAATTATACAACCCAGAGCGAGCGTGTTGTCTGGGGCCAGCCCGGCGCGCGTTCGTCTCCAGCCTCCATTCCTTTGGGGAGCGTGAGGGCAAGTAGGACGCGGGAAGCCGGATTTACTGAGCACCGCAACCTTCCATGCACTTCTCGCATCATCCCTGCAGCGTGGGCATGAGGTAGACGCTCTGCTGTGTCATCTGAAACTCTTCTTACAGCACATGCTTTGGCAAGTCTCAGAAATCGTGTAATTGGATTCCCAGATTTCCTCAACAGTGATTCGCTAACTTGGGTCTTGTCAGAATCACCGGGGCCCAGAGGCCCAGAACGCATCCTGCTTCAGTGAGCCTGGGCTCGTTTTATTTTTAGTTCCCCGGGGGATTCTGACACACACCGAATTTAAGGACCATTGTGCTTGAACTTCCTCTAGAAGAGCCAAATTAGGGCTAACATACCTCAAGTAATGCGAAGGTCATTATTACAAGGTAACCCATTGTATTGGTCAGCTCTAATGGACCCCTTAGGTCTGGCTCAAAAGGAAAATTCTCCCTTTGAACCAGTCACACCCTTGATGCTGAGCGGCTCTGTATTTCTCTAAAAACCCTTAGATCTTATCCATCTCCGTTGCCGGTCAAGCTGATTCTTGTACGGTTTTTGTAAAGCAATGTGCGAGACAAGCTATGAAACATGGCCTCGTTGTGGTCCATCCCTTCTCGGTTTTTACCGTCCCCTGGCATCCGTGCATCCTTCTCCCACCGAGCTGTGTCACCTCGGACTCTGAGGTGCTCACTGAGGCCACAGACGCCAGGGTGCAAGGCCTCCAGGGACGCTGAATGACCCAGTCACTTTGCAACAGACTCTGGAGCAGTCACTGAACTAGCTCTGAACCTACCCAACGGTCCTGCCCTCCAGGTCTTTCCTTCTCATCCCTGAAGATGCCACAAAACTGGAAAATGCCACAGTGGAAGGCTGGCCCCAGCCCAAGGGGCTCTTTCAGGAAGGGCCTGGGAGAGGGTAGGCACTGGCATGGCATGCCAAGAGTAGCCTGAGGCAAGCCCCCCACCCCCAGCAGTCACGGGGATGTTTCTGGCTGTTCTCCACCCACAAACTAGCGCCTCCTACAGCCTTTGCTCATTCCTGCCACCGGAGCATTCAGGCTATCTTCTTTGCTCCTGCTCCTGAGTGATGTCTGCACCTCGGTGGCACAGCTGTGTGCCCAATGACCAGCCATAACAACAGAGGCAGAGGAAGGCAATGTGAATGTCCCAGGACCCCCAACCCTAGGGATATTCAGCAGCCCGTGTGTCCCTGCTGTCCCCATCAGGAGGGGTTTGAGGCTAGGACACGGGTCCTGAGCAGCAGACGAACAGTGGGAGCTAACCCACTCTACCTGGTACCCACATGTGTGTCTCAGCTGGTGACACCGCAGGCCCTGGGCTCAGCGGTCAGGGCCACGGCCGTGCTCTACTTCTGCCCGTGTCCAGGCTGCACCGTCCGGCATCACCAGGCTGTAGCGGGTACTTTCGGGCAGCCACAGCAAGGCTCCTGATGCCCGTCTTCTACAACCACGACCACCCCTCTGCCACGCTGCCTGCGTGAGCTGCTGTCCACGGGTAGCAGTGAGCGTGCCGGTGTAGGCACAGGCCGGGGAGACCTCCCGTCACGCGGCCCACCTGCGCCAGTACCCCCTGGAGCACCGCAACGCCCTCCTCACCTTCCTGGGGAGGCTGGGCCTGGTGCCCCTGCCCCCCCGGCCCAGCTCTGATGGGGGCTCGGGGCTGCAGCTCACCACCAGGATAGGGGCCAACTGCCCAGTGGACGAGGGGCAGAAACAGGATGGCAGAGGTATTGAGACCTCTTGATTTATTCAGGTTATTTAATATACAATGACGCAACTGTGACCCCAAAGTGTGCAAAGTTAAAGCCTCCGACTGCAGCTGAGAGGAGAGGGCAGGAATGGTACACCTGGGGATGGCGGGGAGCCAGGAATGATGGGCAGCCTCCTCCCCAGGGCCAGGAACAGGGGGAGTGGCCTGAGGAGGAGGGCCTGGGGAGCCTAGGGCCAGGGGAAGGGGGCAGAGACCTCCCTCTGGCCTAGGTCAGGAGCCCAGAAGTGCCACATGGCTGAGCGGGCAGCAGCCCAGGAAGGGGCCAGAGGCAGGGCCAGGAGAGCACCATTTCTGGGGTGGGGATTGGGGAGGGAGGTGCCCTACAGAAGCCAGGAGGGGCCACCTGCCCCAGGGGTGGGAGCCAGGCCGGAGCAGGCTGCAGCGAGAAAGACCTGAGGCAGGCACAGGGCCTGAGAGCCCAGGCTGGCTAGGCTCAGGGGGACTGGAGGAGGGGGGGCCTGGGGGGCTCCCAGGGCATCTGAGCCCCAGGAACAGTCCTGACTCTGCAGGGGAGGGCCAGGAGGGGCCGCAGACCCTCAGGGGCTCCCCTCCTCTCTCCCTGGAAAGGAGCTGGGGAATCCGTAGTGCAAATCTATGGACCACTCAGTTATGGAGGGAGGCTGTGCTCAAAGGGGCACCCTGGGGTGCACCCCCTCCACTGCCCCGGCTTCCACCACCGTCCTCAGTACAGCCGCTTCTCGTAACTGTGGGGACAAGGCAAGAGGGGAGCCAAGAGTGGGTGTCTGGACCCTGCCCTCTTCCCAGATTCCCTTGCCATTAGGCCTTGGGCTGCCAGGGTGGCCCCACATGGGGGGCCGGAGGGGGAAAGAGCAGGCCCTGTGCCTCTGTCTTCCCCAGGCCAAGGCTCCTCAAAGAACCATGCCAGGTCCAGAGACAGCCATGCTCCTTCTGGCCACAGCTACAGATGAGTAGACTGTCCTCAATGCTGGGGGTGGAGACAGAGCTCAAGAAGGCACAGCCCAGTCTCCTGGAGCAAGCTCAGAGCAAGCCGAACCTCTGCTGCCCGTGTCTCTGCCCCACCCCTGCACACACCGTGGCCTAGGCCCCTTGCGCGCATTGGGTCCAATCCAAGACGGGGAAGCCTCAGGCCTGCGGTCAGGGACATCTCTCTGCACCTCCGCCGGAGGAGGGGCTACTGTCGGCTGCCCCCAGCACGGTGCTAGCCCTAGGGTCCCTGCCCCACGATTACACCCCAGTGCCCCCCTCAACCCAGTGCCCCCCACCCCCCACTGCCCAGGTCCCACCCACACTGCCCCTGCTCTACTCTACACTTGGCCCCGGGCAGCGCGGTTACTTACACGGCAGAAAGGTATAGCTACGGGAGGATGGGGCAGAAAGAGACACAGGTTAGATGCCCGCCTATGCCTGGGGGGCCAGGCCCTCTCGACCAGGGCGGGGATGCATGCCTGCAACTAATGCTGCCAACTAGCACTGCTCCCGCCCACGGTGGCCCCAGCACCGGCCCTGGCATCTGTCTCTCTGCCCTTCCCGCCAGAGGGCTCGTGCCCCCAGCCTCCACCAGCCTGCTCGATGCTGCCACCAGCAAGAGCCCAGCACCACCAGCCCCTGCCACCAGCCACCAAGCTTCTGAGCAAGCAAGGGACTGGGAGCCCGGGAGGGGCTAGCAGCCGCGTCTCCCATGCCCTGCTCGGGGAGATGCCCGAGGGGAGGGGAGGGGCCTTGTCTGCATAGGGGCTAAAGGACAGGGTTCAAGGGTGGGCTAGGCCCTGCAGGACAGGGTGATGGGGTCATCCTGCAGCAGCATCCATCCCTGGAGCAGATGGCCCACGGGATCCCTGAAACCTCAGCTTGGCCTCTGAACCACGGCCCCACCTGCCCGACCCAGTGCCAGCCAGATGGGGCAAGGAGGCCACCACACTTACGAGTGCAGGCCATGGACACCACCCTCGATCTGAGCCGACATGGTCCGCTTCTCAAACTTGAGCTCCCCTGAATACATCATGGACCTGAGGGCGGGTAGGTGGAGCAGGTCAGGGACACCACAGGAAGAAAGAGAGAGGAAGCAGGGAGGAGCCAGGAGCCTCCCAGGTATTCCCCCACCAGTGCCCCGTCCCGCCCACTCCAAGTCCTACTCACCGCAGGACTGACAGGCTACGGGCACCGATATCCTGGCAGCCGTGCTGGATACCTGCTATGAGGTAGGGCACGAACTTCTGAATGGAGCCTTTGTCCTGGATGGAGCCCGAGACCCCCTGTGCGATCTTCACCTTGTCCCCCTCGCTGCATGGAGGGCAAAGAGACTGAGCCAAGCCGCCCATGATTCAGGGGAGCCCACCCCCCCCCTCTCGGGGGTACCAACAGAGGGGATGCCACCCAGCAGAAGCCCCCCCCCCCAACCGACCCCGAAAGTAGCCACTCCCCTGTGCCTCGGTTTCCAGAACTATAATAGGGGGGACTGGGCACCATCTTGGGAAGTCAAAGGCGGTGGTGGAGGCTGAAGGGTTACGGGCCGATCTGCCTGGGGGCGGGGTTCAGAAGCAGGGCACCTGAAGTATCGTTTCTGGCTGCTGCTGCTCTTCTCCATGGCATCCAACGAGCCCATGCCCCGGTATTTCTTGAGCCTCACCCCATCCGAGAAGAAGTACTCGCCAGGGGCCTCCGTGGTGGCGGCGAGCAGGGAGCCCATCATCACTGTGGTGGTCGAGGGTTAGTGCCTCTGGCCCCATAGATCTCCTACTGCCCTCGCCCGGCTCCCAGCCCCCCCACCAGCCCGCCCAATCCCCAGCAGACCCCCTCACCTGTGGAGGCTCCAAGGGCCAGGGCTTTGACCACATGACCCACGGTCTGGATGCCACCATCAGCGATGACCGGCACCCCAAAGCGCCGGGCATACTCGGCCACCTTGTACACAGCAGTGCCCTGGGGCCGACCGCAGGCCATCACTGCGGGAGGGTACACAAGTCAGAGGTGCCAGCGGCAACACAGGAGCCAGGGGTGGGCCCCTTTCTCCTTGTGCCTGACCTCTGGGAAAAGGGACAGGGCTGGATGGTATGTCTGAGGCACAAGACGGGTGGCAGCAAATAACACAGGGTGACTGTCACTCCAGGGACCCCTCCACCCATCACAGCACTGTGCGGGATTCTGATGGGGGTGTGCCAGTACTGGCCTTCCGAGTATAGCGCCCCCACCCCAGACTGGTGCGTCCCCAGCATCAACCTCTCTCATTTACAAAGCCTGATACCGGGGTTGGGTGCTCACAGCCTCCTTGGGGATACTGGGTTGCATTTCTTTGAGTTTAGTTGTCCAAAGCCTTCAAGTACAAGGTTTTGCGTGGGAATTCTAAGGAACTAGGATTTATTGAGGGCTGGAGATAGAAAAGAGGCCTTCTCTCCAAGTACCCGTTGTTTGTCTTGACCCTGTTGCATCCCAAGATTTAGAACAGTGCCTGACACATAGTAGGTGCTCAATTAATATTTAAGTTACTGAGGAATGGCTCATGTTTTACCACGGCGGTCAGCTAAGGTGAAGGGTGGAAGCTTAAAAGCAGAGGCCCTAAAGACCAAATGGGTCACTCAGTGTTCTAGAGAAATGACTCTCACTACAGGGGCCGGATACATCCCCTCAGGTCAAGCCAGGACCCACAAGTCAGACACCAGGCTCCAGGGAGCACCCCTCAACCACACAGGGACACGCGTCAGGGTCTCACACTGCCCCACTTCATGTTCAGGAGCGCACCCCGCAAAAGGGCTTTGTGACTGAATGGATCCCCCTCTCCCACTGTTGCCACGTGGCCATAAGGGCGTGTATGTCTTTTCACAGGCAGGGACGTGCTGTCTCCATGCCTTAAGCATCTGCCCGTCACAAAGCTGGTCCAAACTCTGAGCTGGCTTCCAACAAGCACCTCAGAGAAGTATTCACACCAGCCTCGGACCTCCAGATTGGGCCTTCCTGACCAGAATCTGAGAAGCAGGCCGGCACACACCCGAAACTCGTGGCAACCTTATCTTCCACCAGCCTCCCCCGAGTCAGTGGGCCAGACGGGCAGAGTCCGAGCCCAGGTCAGCCCCGAACCCACCATCCTGGGAAGGGGCCTGGCACAGCAGGCATTTACCACGCATCTGTGCGACGAGAGGGGGGCCCCAGCGCCTGTGGAGGGCCAGTGGGGTGTTCTGATTGGCATCACTCTCCTGACACCTACCTTCTTGGGTGATGCAGATGGAGCCACAGCCCATCCCCACACGCAGCCCGTCCACACCAGCATCGATCAAGTTCTTGGCCTGAGCTGCTGTCACCACTGGGGGTGGAGGGAACGGTTTGGAGGAGCGGGGAAAAGAGGAACAGTGTGAGGATGGGATGCCCCTGGCTTGCCCTGGGGCTGCCTGGGACCCCAGTCCAGCCCCCCAACCCAGAGTGACCAAGCCCATTCATTCAGCCCCCTGTGCCCGCGCAGGAGCGATGCTGTCACCTAGGGATGCTGAAGGACAGAGAAGTTACACAGCGAGGGGGCGAGGGCTGGGGGCTGACAGGGGACCCTGCACTCACCATTCCCCCCAATCACCTGGAGCTGGGGGTACTTCTGCTTGATGTAGTGTACCATGGCGATCTGATACACAGAGTTCCCTTGGGAGGAGTCCTGTGAGAAGGGGGACGGGAAAGCTTAGGCTTCGATGGCTAATAGTCCTCGCGGGGGGAGGCGGGGATCACGAATGAAAAACTCCTGAAATTGTATGAAAAATGTCATGAGAAAGCTCTTCCCCTGCCCCCACCGGGGAAAACACTTGACGACTCTCAGCAGACTGAGTCTCAAAGAGGCCTGCCTTCCCCAAAAGGTTGAGCACCACTGGTTCATAGTCTCAGAGCAAGGCCCCATCGTACCCACTGTGTGGACTGGTCCTCACAGCAAGGAGATGTTGCCTGGGGCTACATCCCGTTCCCACCACTCACTACCAGACGAAATTACTGAATTTCTTCAACCCTGGCTTCTTCGTCTGACAACGAGACCTGGTATCGTACCTCGGGGAGCAGTTGTAAGGTTAAATGAGTTCATCTACATAAAGGTCTTGCAGGATCTGGCAAGCGGGAGGCTCTCGAAGAACGTGAGCTAGAGGTATTAGGGTCAGCTTACGAGTGCAGGGGGCCCTCAGAGGGGACTAACAGTTTGTTCTGAGCCGTCGGAGTACCAGTGACCCTCCTAATTCCGATTCCAAGCTGAGAGGCAAACCTGAGTCTTCATAAGCTTCTACTCTACGAAACCACCCTGCTCCAGGGCAGTGCCCGTACCAGCACAATGACATCGGCGCCTGCCTGGGTGAGCAGGTCCAAGCGGTACTTGTCATCCTCACGCGTGCCCACGGCCGCCCCGCACAGCAGCTGCTTGTGGGAATCCTTGGAGGCCAGAGGGTAATCCCTGTTCTTCTTCAGGTCAGTGCGGGCAATGATGGCCACGAGCTCATCACGATCATTGACAATGGGCAGCTTCCCTGGTGAGGAATGCAGAGGTTAGGTGAAGGAGCAGGCCTCTCAGGGCGGGGGGGGGGGGGGGGGTGGGGGGTGGGGGGGGGTGGGAGTAGGGGACAGTGAGGTCAAAACAGACCAGGCTAGAGATCCCACTGAAGTATCCAAACCAGCCACTAGGGGACAGCACCCGCCCAGGAAATGCTCCTAGGGACCTGGACCTCTTCCCAAGGAACAGGAAGCAAAGAAACCTCGCAGCCAAGTAGGTGCCGGAGCTCTTCCTGCCCTGTGGCCTAACCAGGCTGGGTGGGTGGCCCCTGAGCACTGGCAGCCTTTCACCTGCTAGGCCACAGGCCACAGTGGTCAAAAACTCCTAACCAGGGCACAAATGTGAGGCTGTCCTGCAAGGAGGAACATGTGCCCTCCCCAATACCGCCCCTAAGAAACAATCCAGTATGAGCCACGGAAGCATTTCCCAGTGTCTCCCACGGGGACCTGATGAATATTATGTCAGCAGCCCCAATGTCAAATAAATTTAATTACAGGACTTCTCAGGGCCTTCAATAAGCTGACACACAATTTCTTATGGAATAAGGGGGTTAGAAAGCAGCATGTTTCAGACTTTTTTTGTGTGCGTGATGAGCATTTCACAGGACTGGCTATTTGGGGAGACATACTGCGGAGATGCTGAATAAGGACCTCAGGATTCATGCTCCAGGCTGGGATTGTCTGAACCTTCCCAAGGCCCAGCCTGGTTGCTGGGACAACCTGCAAAGCTCTAAGGAGACAGGGGGCCTGGGGTACAGGGAGCAAGTCTGGGGGGTCTTGAGCTTTCCGCTTACTCCCAGGTACCTTTCTTGCTGCGTTGCAGGATCTCATTTGCCTCTTTCAATGTCACACCCGCCGGAGCCACCACCAGCTCATTCCGCGTAGTCATCACCTGTGGAGCCAGGAACATTTGCCTGCGGGTTGGCAGGTGAGAGAGAAGGGAGCCAGGCCTCCCTCTGGTCCCTGGTCACAGGAACCAGCGTGAGGCCCCAAGATGTCGGCCATGCCCCAGCCACACTCCTCCCTGCCCTGGAGGTACCTCGCTAAGGAGGGTGGTGTGGTCCTTCTCGGCAAGAAAGTCAATGTCTCGGGAGGTTACGATGCCCACCAGCTTGCTGCCCATGGTGCCTGTCTCAGTGATAGGGATGCCCGAAAAGCCATGCCGGATCTTGGCCTCCAACACGTCGCCCACAGTGTGTGAGGGGCTTAGCACTACGGGGTCTGTGATGAATCCCTGTTCAAATTTCTGTGGGTAAAGACAGGGGAAGGAAAAGGCTAGAAGTCGTCGAGGTGGTATACAGCCACACCACCGAGAAGCCAGGGCCCTTAATGGGGAGAGAGGGTGGTGGGAAGATGAGGGCTGGGCCCCGTGTCCCCACCGTGGAGACGAGCAGACAAGACCCCACGGCCGTCGGCCAGGGGATGCACCAGCCTGCAGGGCTGGCGTGGGAGGGTAAGAGGATCTCTACGGAGGCGGCGGCCGGGTCGCATCTTCTTTCTGGGAACAGGCCTGGTACTTGCCTTGACCTTCCGCACTTCATTGGCCTGGAACTCCGGGGTGCAGTTGTGGTGAATGAAACCAATACCGCCCATCAGCTGGGGGTGGAAGGGAAGCAAGATCAGAGCCAGGGGCCCACACTCTCACGCTGCAAACCTCCTTTCTGAATCCAGCCCACCCTGTTCGGTTCCCCAACTCTGGGTCCCCACCCAGGTGTCTGACTCACAGCCATCGCAATGGCCATGTCAGCTTCTGTCACAGTGTCCATTGGGGAGGAGATCAGCGGTGTCTTCAGGGTGATCTTCCGAGTCAGGGCTGAAGTCAGGTCCTGAGAATAGAGGCAGGGTCTAGGTGAAGAGTTTTACCATTCACTCAACAAACATTTATTGAGCCCCTATGGGCACCCAGCACCAGGACAGGCCTGCGGCTATAGAACTGAACAAGGCAGGTGAGGTCCCTGCTGTCCCTCCTGGAGGTTACATTCTACTTGGAAAGAAAGGTGACAAACACGAAAAACACACAGGAGATTATTTCAGTCAGGATAAAGGCTCCAAAGAAAGACAACAAAGAAAAGTGGCCACCGGAAGAAGGATGTGGTGGTCAAAGCCTCTTTCTTGGGATGTGAAAGTGAGAACCAATCAAGTCAAAGTCTGAGGGGCTGTCGTTGCAGGCAGAGGGAGCTGTGTGTGACACCTGCCTCTGGTTCCAAGTCTTTCTGAGGCGTATTTAAGAAAGAAAAAGGCTAGTGCGGTAGGGAGAAAAGGGAGGGGCGGGAGCTAAGGGGTGAGGATGTGTCGCCTTGAAGGCCACAGAGTGGAGCTTAGATTTGGCTCTGAGATGAGAAGCCACTGGGGGGGCGGTTAGGGTCTCAGGCAGAAGAGAGACATGATCTATGTTTTAAAGAGGTCACTTAAGGCTCCAATGTGGAGAATGGACTCTACGTGACGAGGCCTGAGGCAGGGAGGCCACCGAGAAGGCCTCTGGACAGGGCCAGGTGGGGCCAGGACAGGGCCAGGAGGAGAAGGTACGGGAAGTCTATCAGGCATCCAGGAAAGTAAGTGACTAAGGGTTTGCCACTCGGAGAGAGGTCAGGGCTGCAAATACACATTTGGGAAGAATCTGCCTCTGAGATTCAGGCCAACAGCTTGTGGATCCTAGCCCCCAATGCACTCACAGACTTTGGCATATAATTTTTGGAGACCCACAGGCCCTTGAAGCCCATCCACAGATCCTGGTTCAGAACCATGGCCCTGCAGTCTAGAAAACTCCCCCATCCCCTCCTTCCCCCACTGTACCACAGGGCAAGAGCCACAGCCTTCCTGACACAGGCTGTAGGATGGGGACATCCTGAATGGCCAGTGGGGGGACTTTTCCATCCCTTTCTTCCTCGCACCCCACTCAGGTCTGGCACAAAGCCAGAGAGCTTGGTAAACTTTGTTAAACTGAACAGCTGAACCAAGATTTCCTGGATGCTGTCAAAAAAGACATATCCTCGGGGCGCCTGGGTGGCTCGGTCGGTTAAGCGTCCGACTTCGGCTCAGGTCACGATCTCACGGTCCGTGAGTTCGAGCCCCGCGTCGGGCTCTGTGCCGACAGCTCAGAGCCTGGAGCCTATTTCAGATTCTGTGTCTCCCTCTCTCTCTGCCCCTCCCCTGTTCATGCTCTGTCTCTCTCTGTCTCAAAAATAAATAAACGTTAAAAAAAATTAAAAAAAAAAAAAAAAGACATATCCAGAATAGCCCGAATTTCCCCCTAAAAATCTGTCTGCTTCAGCCCTGGCAAGCAGGCTGGACATGAGTTTCCCCAACATAAAAGCAATCCAGGTACACTCAGGCCCTTTGGTCTTTCATGAGAATCAGACCTAAATAAATATCGATAACAGCAACAAAGGAAACTATTTTCTCAATGTGCACAAGTTCGTCATAGAATAAGCTAACTTTTCCATGAAATGACTTCTACTCATCAGCACTTAACCCTTGGCTTCTGTGATTTTGTCACATATTAACTGTGTAAAGGACATTGTTCATTCACTTGGCTCATCACTCATCACTTGGCCCCTCCAATAAAGCGAGGCACTGTGTTTCCTTGTATTTGTCCAAAATCTAATTCTTTCAAATCCTCTCGCCAATTCCTGTGCATTATGGATCCACAAACAAGTCTGTCCGCCTCATCCAAAGTCGCCATAATTTTACTGGCTTCTGTCATGTCCTTGCTCAGCATTTCAGACAAAATCCAATCCTTTCTGTCTAAGGTAATAAGGCCGCCACACCCACGCCCATCTTCTTTTGGGCCTTTTGGAACCTCACCGCGGGCGCTGTCAGGGACAGCCCTCCCGCTCTGTGCCTGGCCCACCACTCAGTGTACCCCTGAATCCCCACAGCTGCCTCTGCCCCATTAGACATAACCCACTGCACTGTGCCAGTTTCTCTGGCAGAAATAAAGGCTACATTCCCAAGAAAAGTCTCCCCACACCCCGCCCCTGAGCATGAAATCAGCCTCTTCTGCCACACACATAGTCCCTCTCCCCCAGGTCAGCAGAAGAGATACTCACCACCTCATCAGCTATGAAGTCTATGAATCCTGGGAGAATCAGGAAGTCGCTGTGAAGACAGAAGAGTGAGTGTTATCGGGTGGGGAGGGGTACCCGAAAGGGCCAGGGCCTGCCATGCCAGGGGAGGCAGCATGGAGGTGGGAAGAGGGGCAGAGACTGGAGCCCTCCGATCCCTGCTGTTCCCTGGTCAGGGCTGAAGCACCCTCATGCCCCCCCCACCCCCACCTCCAGCATCTTGCTGACTCCGGCCCAGAGACCCAGAGCCAAAGCCAGCAGAACGTCTGTGGACCTGGGGTGCCACCAAGGCAGTTGGCCCCAAATGTCTATTGCCCTCAGGGCTAAGAGTTCATCGAGGGGCACAGAAGTTCCTGTAACGACACACGTAGCAGATACAGGGCCTGCCCTTGAAAACTTCTCAATCTTCATAGGGGGAGACAGTAAGTAAACATAGAATGAACCCGAAAACAATTTACTGGTGCAGCATGGCATGGACACCACAGAGCACGGGACACGCTGCACAGCCCGGTGCCAGGGCTGCTGAGTCACACAGGGTTCAGAACAGTGTGGAGGGACCCCAGGGGGCTGAGCGTGAGGCAGGTTCTGACAGAGCAGGCACTCCACGCCGGTTGAACTGGAGCGACCTACAGACACGGCCCGGGATGCGGAAGGGAAGGAGGGGGCTTACAGTTGTTAGGACCAGGATGCTGGGGCCCTTGCCAAAGTATGACAGCTGCCAACCCTAGGGTGGGCCACGGTCACAGCAAACCCCAGAAGGGGAAAACAGGCCTGCACGGGTATGGTAAGGTGCCGTGCCATAGGCCCTATGGGCTCAGTTGGCCTGAAATCACAGGGCCTTCACGGACTCACCCAAAAGCAAATGCTCCACACTTTAGGAACGCTCCTAACTGGACTAAGCAAAGAAACGGCACCCCAAATGCAGGAACGAAAAGCTACAGGGTGGACGGGAGGGGTGGGGTCTTTAACCTGCCCCAGACCTAGAGAAATTCCTAGGAATTTCTCTAGGGAGTCTTCCTAGAAGACTCCAGTGAATGATATAGCAAAGAGATACTTTCTCCTCCTTCATCAAAGACCACCAAACGAATAAAAACCCCTAACTGCCCCTGCCCTTGGCAGCCTTTCTGTCGAGTGAAGAGGCCTCTGTGGCTCACTGAGAGGCAGGACAAGAAACGCAGGAGTCAAGGCCCCTTGACATTTTCTAAGTATTATACCCATCCCTCACCTGGCCCATGCCTTAGCCCAGGCAAGAGGAGCCACTGAGGAGTGACTGGGAATCCTGGTGTCTAGGGAAACGGCCTGTCAAGCAGGAACACTTATAGGCAAAGGCAGGGACTGGCAGGAGACAGGGCAGAGATGCTTTCGGGTCGCCAGCATCCCTCCTCCTCCTGGTCCCAGGTTCTGATGCTCTTTCCTGGCATGGACACAGTCCTGCAGCCAGGAGGAGAGCTAGTGCCAGGCCCGCAGCCCGCAGGACAACTGGCCCAGAGCCCACGGAAAAGCAAACTAAGCCAGGGGCAAACAGATAGGTCGCACCCTCCTCCAAAATCCCATATGGGGTGGGCTTAGGGTGGTAGTCACATAACACTAATGTCCCCGGGGGCACTAGTGCTAACCTGTGGGCAAGCAGGGGTACAAGTGGAAGGCTGGATGGGTCCCTGGGAACAAGGAGCCATCCCAACTGCCCAGCTGGGCCTCTCCTGGAGGCAACACCCAAGCAGCTGCCTTAAGTGCACTCCAGGGTCCGTCCCTTCTGCTCTCATGTGACGCTGGGAGCCAGAGGGTGTCCTGGACCAAGGTCTGGAAAAAGTCTCTCCGTAACTCCCACATCTCCAGTTCCTACACACCCCAAGTCCCCTCCACGGGGCCAAGATGCCCAAGAGAGGAGGAAGGGGGCAAGCCGGACCCGGATCTGGCCATAAACGGGGCAAAGCACCGAGGGCCCGTGATGTCGCTGTGCCACGTCCGTCTGCTCTCAGCGCGGGCCTCCTTCCTTCCCTTGCCCAGCCCCCTCACCCCCCCCCCTCCAGTCACTTGAATCGGGCGTCACCGAGGGGGGGAACCGTGCACGTGTGGCGCCAGGGCCGGGGGATCGCGGCGCGTTGGTGAGTGCACCGATGTGGGGCCGAGGCCCCCGGGGCTTACTTGTAGGTGAGGCCGTCGGCGTTGGCAAAGAGCTGCTGCGCGGTGAGTCCATCCTCGGGCACGTAGCCGGTGCCGCCGCTGATCAGGTAGTCCGCCATGCTGCTGGGAGACACCGCGACCCGACATAAACACCCGCGCGGGCCGCCCCGCTGCTGTGGCTGCTTTCGCTGCTGTCGCCGCCGCCGCCGCCGCCGCCGCCGCTGCTGCTGACGCCGCGCCGCGGCCACGCTGCCGCCGCGGGCCAGGCGGGCCGGGGGCGGGGGCTGCGGCAGCGGCAAGGCGGGCCCGGGGCGCCGCCCTCTCCTCCCGCCCCTCCCCCCGGGAGACCGCCGCCTCCGCCCCGCACCGCACAAAGGCCCGGCGGAGCCCGGCCCAGACGCCGCCGCCGCCCGCAGTGGCACAGCGGCCCCGCGTACCGGGCGGGGGAGGGAGTGTGGATCCAGCGGGGGAGGGGACTGAACCAGGCCGGGACACGCCCCCTCCACCAGTTTTCGTCCCGCCTCCTAGGCCCCCCGCAGCGCCCCCTTTGCCCCCCCCCCCCCATTCGCTCCCTACCTGGGTGGCCCATACCTGGCGCCCCCGCCCCCCCCCCCCCCGAGCCTTCTGGCCCCCGCAGACCTGAGTCTCTCCTTGTCCTACTCCCCACCCCCAGGGTACCTCTAACACGGTTTGCCTTTACCCAATACTAAGGGCCAGGCTCTGATCAGGACTTGGAGCCCTGAGAAACTGGTTTGGGCTCACAGCTCCCCAACACACAGGAGTTTGTGGTTGTGCCCTCCCAGCAGTGTGGGTTCCCATCTCCCCCAGCATCATTCCTAGGGGGTGGGTATTCTTAACAATGACACTCCCTGACCTTTAGGAGGCCTTGAAGCCCTCTGCCGTTTATAAGGCATTTTTCATAAATGATCACATTTACTCTACAATCCATTAACTGACAATTATTAGGTATTCCCACTTTACAGATGCAAAACCTTCAGTTCAGAAAGCAAGGAAGGATGAGTACTGCCTCTGATTCCTGATCCAATGCCTCCGTCTGCCATCCCTATCCCCAGCTCAGAAAGTGGTGTGTATATCAGGGTTTTAAGCCCATAGAAGAAAGTTTGTTTTTATTTGGGAGCGTAGTGTGATGGGATGGCGAGGGAGGATCATAGGCCTGGCTTAGGCAAGTATGCACACAAATTAGGACAGAGGCTATGGAGGTTTTGAGGATTTCCCAAAGCAGAAGTTTGGTGGCCCTGTGGGCCCAGCAAGACCCAGATTTCTACATGGGGGCACTAAGATTCGGTAGCAAATTGATTCACATGGGGAGAGGAGGGGTGGCAGGGGGGCAGACCCTTCCCTCTGTGTGACCGGAACTGCTCACACTACTCCCTGACTAAAAGCTAGAGAGCAGACCCCCAACCCAAATTCCAGGGTACCCTCCCTCCTCCTCCTGTGGTCCCCACAGCTTACTTCTAGGTAAGGGAAGAGAAAGGCAGGGCAGGGACACAGTCCTCCCCCTGGCAAGGTGGCTGTCTGTGGTGCTCCCTCCCTCTCTCCCCAGCCCTGGGAGGCTGGATTTGTTTACCTCTCCGCAGTTTGGTGGCAGCCGGGCCCAGGGGAGGCTCCCTAGGACGCCCAGCCTCCCCCAGTGACACCCCGGGACCCTGCCAGGAAAATACAGACTGTTCCATCTGTATGCAGAGGGGAGGGGGACCTTCCCACAGAGCTAGGGCGATGAGGCCCATGAGGCTAGTGCTGGAGGAGACACACAGATTCCAGTGTCCTCTTTCCTCTTACTGTGAGGGATGAAAACATCACAGACCCCCCTCCCCCAAGCTTCCCTGCCCACCAGTGGAGCCCTGAGGAGGGCTCCTGATGGGGATTTCTGAAGGCGCTCCGGCACTGGAAGGGAGGGAGTGGGCCTGCCAGAGTTCTCTGCTGAGTAGGGGTTGGGGCCAGCTTGCCTCTTCTGGCTTCTCAGCACTCATGGACTCAGCCTGAGGGCCCATGCCCTATGGGGGCACCTGAGGGGCACAGCACTAGGACCTCTCATTGGCCATCTGGAGGCAGAGCAGTGAGACAAGCCAGAGAAAGGACCCTAGCCATTCAAAGCTCCTCTGGGGCATTTTTCTAGCTGCAGAAAGGCCATTGCAAGCACAGAACACAGCTTCTCCTGTGGTCTTTCTAGATCTCTAAGGGACCTGCTCTGGGGCACTATGCTCTACAGCAAGGATCAGGAATGGATACGGTACTATTCAGGATTCCACCAGAGCTGGGGCCCAGGACAGCAGGTGGATTCTGCCATCTCAGATGACCTTAATGTGACATCGGCCCCAGCCCAGAACTTGGACCCAGGGGAGGAGGCTGCCAGGCTGAGTTATGGGGAGGGTCATTTTCCCAGTGATGACAGACCTTATGGTTCTACTCCCCTTCTGCTGCCTCACACCCCCTCCTGCTTTGACCTGTGTCAGGGCTCCTCATTACTCTAAGCTGCTGGGCTCAGCCCTGGGTTAGGCTGTCCTTTTCCAGAGACTGTTAATCCATCCCCGTGGCTTTCCTCCTCCCTCTTCCTGATCTTCCCCAGCTGCTTCCTCCATGGGGAGGAGACACCGAGGCAACCAGTGGGCCTTGTCAGCCTGAGGAAGGGCTTTTGGTCCCCGGAGGCTCCCCACCTAGCAGCTGTGAGGCCAGGAGGGCAGAGGAGCAGGCCTAAGCCCCTTCTTCGGGGCAGTGGGGAAACAGTGCCCAGGCTGGGAGCCTGGAGATCTCTGTCTAGGGCTGTTTGAAGGGACAAGAATTCAAAACAATTTTGAGGGAAGGGTGGAGATGAGGAGAAGAGGTAACAACAACAATGTTACAGCACTGTTGAGCTGGGACAGGGGACATGGCTTGGCCAAGTTCAAGCCAGGGAACAGTACCACTGGCCTCAAACTCAGGACCCAGGATTTCTTACCCAATCCTGTCCTCTTCCCACAGCTCTAAGCTAGTGATAGCAGATGGAGGTCTAGGCAGCAGGTTTGGAATCTCATTACACCACCCGGCTGGGGCTCAGGTTTTACACAGGTTCTTCGGAGACTGGCGGGGGTGTGGGGTGGGGGATGGCCTCTTTGTGCACAAGTACAATCTGGAGAAGGAATGCTACTTCGTGGCCCCAGTCTGAGCTCTGAAATGATACTTTTGCAATACCTGTTCTAACCAAGGCACTGCCTCCATCAAGTGCCCAAGTGCCCCAGCCTGTTCCCTCAACCTTGTCTGGCCTCTCCCTATCTATCACCCTGGACCCTGCACCCCAGAAGCTGGATTTCCTGGATGCGAGGAAGGATAAGGCTGCCTGAACCTGAGTCAACTCTAGAGAGGCAGCCTGTGAGGGCAGGAGGGGCCAGGCTTCACCCAGCAGCCCCTTAAGCCTTTAAAAGTTCTTACATAAGCTGCCAGCCCCTGTGCCGAGCTGCAGGGCTAATTCCCCCAGACCCCCCCCCCCAAACCGAGCTTCCAGGTCACCTCCCCAAGCTGCTGAGCACCAACAGATGGGGCAGAGAAAGAAGTCCAAATCCTCTGGACCGGAAGGACAGTGGGATTGCCTTTCAAGCTGTGATACAATCCAGAGATTAACCACTGTCTCCTTTTCTGCCGGTCTCCCCGGGGCCCAGCTCAACACCCCCACTCTTCCTCCAGTGACTCTTACAGACCCCAGCAGGCTAAGGGCAGGAGGGGGTCCTGAATTTTAGAAGAAACCCTGAGGTGAGCTGCACTGGCAGCCTCGTCAGACCTCAGCGAATGGTGAGGAGGGGACAGTGTCCTCACCCGGCTCTGAGGATGCATCCATCTGGACACCTACACCTGCCAGTAAGACTCGAGATAGCTCTGGGAGGAAACTAAAGGAGGAGTAAACAGTTTTGGACAGGGACTCCAACAAGCACTGTTTGAACCCCAGGAGTTGGAGCCACTTGGACCAGGTATCGTCGGGTGGTGTAGTGGAGGTCCGATACAGAGCTGAGATTTTACGGAGCGCTTTCCTGACCTGCTCCCATATGCAGCGCGGCACCCTTTGCCCTGCGCCTGCCCTCATCCCCCAACCAAAGCCAGGTGCGTGGCGTCGGAACCCGGTTTCAGGAAGTTAGGCGTTGAGGAGGTTAGAGGGCAAGGGTGCTGGGGCCTGCCCTTCCCCTCCCCGGCAGCGTCGCCCGGTTCCCGGAGCCGCCGCGCCCGCCCCGGACGCGCCCCGCGCGCTCTGCCCTGGGCGTCACCTCTCGGGCTCGTAGCCGGCCTGCAGCAGACGGGCGCTGTACCGCTGCGCCGCCGTCTCATGTCCGGGGTGTTGCCGGGCTCCGGGCTCCGGAACAGCGGCGGCTCCCCCTCCCTGCAGCGGCAGCGGGAGTAGCCCCGACCCCGCTAGAGGAGCCAGCGGCCCCTCCATGCGGAGGCCGCTGCTCCGGGCGGGCGGGAGCCTCTCCGCCTGGAGGCTCCCCGGGCCCCCGCTGGGGAGTGAGCGCCGCCCAGGCGGGTGCCGGGGAGGGGACTGGGCCTCAGGGGGTGGGGCCTGAGAGTCGGGGGCGGTGCTTGAGTGCCGGGGGTGGGGCATCTAGGGAGAGGGAGGTGCGGCCCTGGCAAGGTGTTCGGACTCAGCCTGTCTCTCCCGTCCTGGGATCAGTGAGGGGATACCGGGAGATGACCGTGGAACTGCAAAGGAACCCGCCCCCACTATCACTTTTCCCGCCGTCTGGACCGTCAAGGTTCTCCCGGCTCCTTCTAAGAGAAACCAGAAGAGGAAAGGAGCCGAGCGTCTCCAAGGACCAATGGAATGATCCTTTGGGGCGCCTCCTACCGGCCATCCGCAGACCTACCTCAGCTAGGACAAGATAAATGGGGGAGATTATCCGGCTCCGTTTGCCTACTGCCCCCTTTACCTATTCAACAGACTCCCTAACACTGGAAGAAAATAGGTTTTCCTCAACTCTTAACTGCCACTGCCGGAGGAAGGAACAGATGAGGCTTCAATCTCCTTAAGGAAAAGGGCCTTGTCTGCCCTCGTTTGGGGTATCCCATAACCAGGGAGTGGGGCTGACCACACAGGTGTTCAAACTTGTTCATTTCCTGACTAGAAAACATAACTTTTCCTCTTTCACCATTGTTATTATTCTTGTCGACAGTGATCAAGCATCTAGCAAAGACGGCAAAGAGCCCTTGCCCTCAGGCAATTTCTTTGAGGAGACAGAGTAGATAGAAAATAAACACTTGACAATTCTTATACCATATACTTTTAAAAAAATCTGACAATCCGAGGGAGCAAATGGTAAATACTGAATGACTGGGGGTGTTTAAAATGTATTTCAAGAAGGCAGAGTTATGGATCAGGCTTTTCAGCAACTATTTCACAAAGGAAATTGAATTTACGCTGTGGTAGGATATTTCATTTTATCCTGCCTGGTATCTTTTCCTATACATGTACACAGATCGACTCCCCAGATTTAGGATTAAAACACAGTTTCTCTGATGCTTGGCCACACACGAAATCCTGTTACCATAAATGCCATTACAGACAATATTTTTGCTATTGACTGTTTGTGTCCCCTCACAAGTCCTATCTTGAAACCTAATCCCCATTGTGATGGTATTTGGAGCTGGTACCTTTGGGAGGTGATTAGATCACAGGATTAATGCCTTTGTAAAAGAGACCCCCAGGGGTGCCTGGGTGGCTCAGTCTCTTAAGCGCCCAACTTCAGCCAGGTCATGATCTCCTGGTTCATGGGTTTGAGCCCCATGTAGGACTCTGTGCTGGCAGCTCAGAGCCTGGAGCCTGCTTCAGATTCCGTGTCTCCCTCGCTCTCTGCCCCTCCCCCCTCTCTCTCATAAAATGAATAAAGGTTAAAAAAATTTTTTTAAATAACATAAAATAAAATAAAAGAGACCCCAGAAAGCTCCCCCACCCCTTCTGCCCTGAGAGGACACAGCATCTATGAACCAAGAAACAAGCTCTCACCAGACATCAAATCTACCTTTGCCTTGATCTTGGACTTCCCAGCTTCCAGACTGTGAGAAATAAGCATTTGTTGTTTAATAATATGCAGGAACAATGGTTAGTGTAAACTAAGCTGTGGCTAAGTTCTGAACTCTTGACTCACAGCTCAATGCAATATATTATAATTTCTATTGCATATTCATTCAACAAATGTTTACTGGGCACTTCCCCTGTACCAAATCACATGGTCATTGTCTCCGCTCTTGTGAGCCTTAGAGGCCACTGGGACAGACAGACAAACGGGCAAGGAGACTAATGTTGTGAGAGGGGCTCTGACAGGGAGGAGACCCTTCTACACAGCCAGACTTCTGGCAGCACACAGAACATAGCCAGTTGTTCTGAGAAGGAAATGAGTCAGGCTTCACTTCAAAGGCCACTGGAAGTAGGCAGTATGATAAATAAATGACACGCATATACAGAATAAGTAGCCCGGAGCAGTGATCGAGATCTGGCCTCTCACTACAGGGTAGTTCTGTCTTTTCTCCAGAGCTGCTGGCTACAATGAGATTTTCTAGCAAACTATTCATTAAAACAATCACTTTTGATAGGATAACCCGAGGGCATCAGCATTTCATATGAAGGGGTTTTACCTGCAGTAATGTCTAGACCAGTGGTTCTCACTGAGATGTTTGGCAATGTGTAGGGACATTTTGGATTGTTATGACTAAGGGAGAAAAGGGTGTATTGCTGGCATCTAGAGGGTAGAGGCCAGAGATGCCGTGAAACATCCTGCAGTGCACAGGACAGAGTTATCAAGTCCCAAGGTCAATAGTGCCGTTATTGAGAGAAACACTGGTCTAGAGGAACTGTTTGAAGAAGCCGGAACTAAAGCAAAACTACTTAATCTTCCTAAGCCAGCAGGACAATGGATGTTTCAGTCATTTGTCTATGAAAGATCTATGTATCCTCATTGGGCCTGTTTCCTCATCTGAGAAATGAGAGTGTTGTCGGATTAGATCTTGTAGAAAGCCCTCTCCAGCTTGCAACAAAGTATATGAGCCAAATACTTAAAGGATTAAGAGGCAACTAACATGGGGCTGTAAGATTAAGGGGTGATGGTCAGTCCAGGTGCTAGTCTGTCTGTCTGTACTCCCTCATCTTCCAGACTTCCTGAAGTTAGGTGCACCATCTATTCGTCAAAAATGTATGGGGCGCCTGGGTGGCTCAGTCGGTTAAGCGGCTGACTTCGGCTCAGGTCATGATCTCGGGGTCCGTGAGTTCAAGCCCCGCGTCGGGCTCTGTGCTGACAGCTCAGAGCCTGGAGCCTGTTTCCGATTCTGTGTCTCCCTCTCTCTCTGACCCTCCCCCGTTCATGCTCTGTCTCTCTCTGTCTCCAAAATAAATAAACGTTAAAAAAAAAATTTAAAAAAAATGTATCGAGTACTCCTATGGGCAAGGTGCTGTGTGCTTAGGTGTTAGAGGGGTACACAGAAGAATTAGATACATCTCTTGTCCTTGAGTTACCCACACTGTAGGAAGGTGGAAAAGGCAAGGATAACTGCAATATGAGAGGGAAACTAATGGCGAGTTTATACTTAGTTTACACTAAGTATATACGCATCAGACACCAGGCTGGGCAATTTGCTTATCCTTTTCTCAGCAAACCTGCTTCTCATGACTTATGTCTATTTCTCAGGCGAGGAAACTGAGGCTCAGGAAGGTTAAGCAGTTTGTCCACCGTCAGAAAGTAGTGATTGGTGGAGCCCCACGGCTTGTTTACTCCAACACCTGAGCCCTCAAATGTCGTCCTAGTAACTCTCATCTGCTCTATCCTGTACAGAACTGGACACCTTCGGCAGAGAATCTAATACGAGGTACGGCCTCTCGCAATGAACTTCAAAGGATGGTTCAGATTCTTTTGTGATTCAGATTTTGATCTGAACAAGTTTTTCTTGAAAGAAGTGGAGTTTAGCTCGGAAATATTTTCGTTATGGGACAGCTGGGTGGTTCAGCCAGTGAAGTGTCCAACTCTTGATTTCAGCTCAGGTCATGATCTCATGGGTTCAGGTTCGTGTGATCAGGGCCTGCATGAGGCTCCGGCGCTGATAGCTGATAGCACGGAGCCTGCTTGGGATTTTCTCTCTGCCCTTCCCACCCCACCCCCGCCAAGTCCCCACTTGCCCGCCTTTCTCAAAGTAAATAAACTTAAAAAAAAAAAAAAAAAAAAAAAGAGGGGCGCCTGGGTGGCTCAATTAAACCTCTCACTTCACCTCAGGTCATAATCTCGAACTGTGAATTTCAGCCCCGCCTAGGGCTCTGTGCTGACAGCTCAGAGCCTGGAGCCTGCTTCCGATTCTGGGTCTCCCTCTCTCTCTGCCCCTGCCCCACTTGCGCTCTGTCTGTCTCTCTCTCTCAAAAATAAACATTTAAAATTTTTCTGTAAGGAAATATTTTCTTTATGGGTCCCACTTATTGTAAAATTTCGTAGCAGACATCACAAAGTTCCTTGTTAACAATTGTTCCCCCGATTGTGGGAAGAAAGTGGACTGGCTTTTTAGGGACAAGCGTGAACATCTCTACCCCACAAAAGTGTACCTAGGCCTAAAGGAAGTTGTAATGATCACTTCCACCTGCACTTCTTACAATTGAAAAAGCGTGTTTGATTTGTTCAACAGATAGTTATGGAACACATGACGGGTATAACAGTGTGCGAGGCACGTTAGGATATATAAAGGAATCTAGCTGGGAAAATGAAATAGCAAAAGCTAAATAACGATATCAGGTAATGGCTCTCAGCTGGGGGCGATTTTGCCTCCCAGGGTGCATTTGGCAATGACTGGAGGCATATTTGGTGGTCACATCTGGAGGGGCGCTGCTGGCCTACACTGGGTGGGGGCCAGGGATGCTGCTGAACGTCTTAAAATGCACAGGATAATCCCTCACAACAAACGATTATCCAATTCAAAATGTCAATAGACCTGAGGTGGGGAATCCCTGATATGAAGCACGCACGTGCTCATTGGTAGTGCAAACTAAGCGTGTAGAAATTGTAAGAGGAGACCCAATGCTATCAGCTGGAGTAATCAGAAAAGATTTCATGAAGGAAAAGGACGAATCTGGGTTTTGGAAGAAGTTACTTTTTTTCCTTTTTTTTAATGCGTATTTTAAAAAAAAAATTTTTTTTTAACATTGATTTCTTTTTGAGACAGAGAGAGACAGAGCATGAACAGGGGAGGGTCAGAGAGAGGGAGACACAGAATCTGAAACAGGCTCCAGGCTCTGAGCTGTCAGCACAGAGCCCGACGCGGGGCTCGAACTCACAGCCCTCACGGACCGCGAGACCATGACCTGAGCTGAAGTCGGCCGCTTAACCGACTGAGCCACCCAGGCGCCCCTTAATGTGTGTTTTTGAGAGAGAGAGAGAGAGAGAGAGAGAACGAGCGGGTGAGGGGCAGAGAGAGAGAGAGAGAGAGACAGCAGATCTGAAGTGGGCTCCATGCTGATAGCAATGAGCAGGATCGAACTCTCGACTGACTAAGCCACCCAGGCCCCGCCCGAAGAAGTTATGATTTAGGAAAAGAGGGGAACTGGGGGGTACATTCCAAGGGGGGAATATAGCACGGGCAGAACTGCTGAGGTAGAGTGAGGTAGGGGGTTTCTGGGACAGTGAGCAGGCTATCCTGGAGGGAGCACTATCTCCACTCCACAGACTGAGGGTGGCATCAGGCAGGTGTTGACCTGTGAGGAAGCCGAAGCACAGAAAGCTTAAGAGAGGACCCTGTGATGGTCTCTGAGCTGGGGTGAGAAGCCAGTCCTCCTGTCCCCTGGGCCCTGGGCTTTCCCCACTGTAGTCCAGCTCACCCGAGCCACCACCCCACCTTGTACTGATGTCTTTTACCAGGAGCCAAAAGGAATTTGGGGGGGAGGCATCACCCAAACCAAAGCTTCCCTCTGTCCTGAATCCAGCTCGTCTACTCTGGAACATTACCATCTCTTTACCTGAAATGACATCCTATAGAAACCTCAACACACACACTCATACGCTTATCAAATAAGAAGAGGAGGCTGGTAGAAATAGAATCACATTCTAAAGAGCACCAAACGCACAATTAATAGTCAACAGACTAACTGAGGGAAGAGAAGCCAGCAGATCAATAGAAACAGAATAGCTTCTGGCTGGCTGTGGCGCGAACGAAGAAGCCAGTAGGCACGGGACAGGGGGGAGAAGGAGGAGGCCTGGATGGGCAGGTCCTCAGGGTTGTCAGAGCTGGTGAAATGGGGGGAAAATCTCACCTGGTGGAGGGGAAGGGAGACCGGGAGTTTCCCACTTAGACAATCAGAGGAGGCACAGGGCAAAGGTGCCCGAGGGGCAGAGGCTGTCCTGACTCGTTAGTGACTCTCTCCTCTCCAGTTTACATTTAGGGGACAGTGGAGGCGAGGCATCCAGGAGCAGGGTCAGAACAGGGTGGAAAGGAGAACAAAGGGCAGGTGCTTTAGGTCAGAGGAGAGGATGCGGAGCCTGGGATTTGGGGAAAGCACCGAGTGGATTGCCAGGCGCTGTCCGCAGGCTCCTCAAAGAGTCATCCACCTGTGCCCCCAGACACTGAGGACATGGATGAGGTTAGGTGAGAAGGAGCCGCCCAGGGAGAATAGCAATTGGGGGTGCTACAGGAGGTGGAGCCCCACCCCTGCCAGCCAGCCAGCCCTAGCCAAGTGATGGGGGTAGATGGGAGGAAGCAGGACCCAGGTGCTGGCCTCAGGACTCTTCTCCCATACCCTTCCTTGTCCTAGTCCTGGCCTCCCGGGCGTAAACAGCCTGACAACTTGGCCCCATATCACTCAGGCCCCAAAAACATGATGAAAATCATGTTTTTCATCTCCAGTGGGGATGAGGTTGGAGTCCGGCAGGGTTGGTACAGGGGTGAGAGTGGAGAGGGGTGGTGGGTGGAGGTCACCAGTCCAGGAAAAGAGCTATGCCAAGACCACAGCAACTCCTTGTGCCCATTCCCACAGCACCCTCCACCTTGGGTCCCCACCGAGACGCCCTTCCCTTCACTCCCAAGGGTGCAGGTGGCACACGAGCCTGTCTTTGAAGGCAGTCTGCCCACCCTCTCTTGCTTCTGTTTCCAATCATTTCTCAGCCTTGCCTCATGAGAAAAATGTAAGCAATGTGCAAAGCACACTTTTCTCTTGCCTGGGAGGCCCTGACATTATCACAGCCACAACAAACCGCGGCCTTCACCCCAACCCACTCCTGCCTCTTGCCCAAGGCTGGAAAGCAGAGGGATGTAGGGTGATGGTGGGGCCAGTGTGGGCCCAAGGCACCAGGGCGGGCCCCCACCCTGGTCGCTGCATCCGCTGGCCTGCGGAGGGGCTACTGTGGGTGCTTTGGGTTCCCAGGGTGCTGTGAGGACAGGAAGGTCAAGATGTTCCCATCCAGGTCGGGAGGGCAATTAGGCCCTAAGTTCCGGAAGAGCCACACCCTCTTTCCTTGTCTGCCTAAGCCTCGTGCCAGGTCACAGTGGACAAGCAGGACAGAGGGCAGAGGGGAGAGTGGTGAATGGGGGCCTCTGCCTTGGGGTGAAGGCCGGGCTGTTAGGGGGAAAGAGGGCAGCCTCAGGACCACCTCATCCCCCCAAGCCTCCCTCCACCCCCAGCCATTGCCTCCCACTCCCCTAATCCGGCCAAGGGTACATCTGGGAGTGTTACCTCTCCACCCTGCTCCCTGGGGGCTCCCACACTCCTCTGTTCTCTCTCCTGCCCCATCTGCTCACTCCCCTGCCACGCTCAGAGGAATTACCTGTTTTCCTGTTTCCACCCCCTCCCCCAAGTATTCCAGCTCAGCCCCCAGCTCAGCCCTCAGGGTGGGTGTGAGGACTGCCCCGGGGGTTTCCTGATGGAGACTTGGGCCTCTTGGCGGATCCCCAGGGCCCCAAGCAGGCCTCCAGACGCACCTGGTTACCTACAGTCAGGCCCTGTATCCACAGCACCGCCTTCCCCTCCCTTAGGTGTATCTGCGCCTCGGCCCAGAGCCGCTGGGGAAGGCTAGGGCACCAAATTATCAGAAAGGGCAATCTTGGGGGCAAGACTGAGGAGGCAATACCTCTGCCCCCTTGAAGGTACAGAGGTGGGCCTGATGACCCCAGGTCAGAGGGAGATCTCGTTGGGATACTGCGTACCCTTCTTTCTCCTTGTCACCCTCATTATAGTCCTATACTGTCTCACTATCCCCTACCAGAGCTGTGGAACCCTTGACACAATCCTACCCACTTTCCAGGCAGGCCTGCCAGTGAGTGTGTGTGTGTGTGTGGTGGTTGGGGGGGGGGGGGGGGTTGGAGAGAGAGAGAGAGAGAGAGAGAAGAGCATGACCTGGGGCTCCTTCTCTCTACATACACTGCAGAAAGGAAAAAGGGCATCTTATCTGCCTGTAGTCCCCAAACGCTGCGAGATGCTGTCCTGTTTCTAGCCAATGAAACCAAGAACTCTCTCGAGACTGAGAACAGATTTAGGAAGCGGTTTGGAAAGTTTACATCAACGCCAGCGACCCGTCCCAGCGTGGGTTTCTGTGGCCCCTGGAAACCCGAGCCTCCGGGGGTAGGGTTCTGGTGTGGGGCATTCCTGACAAGCCCCCTTGAGTGCTCTGGCCCCAGGATGGGGGGCGGCAGGAGGAGGCGGGCAGGGGAAGAGGCGTGAGACCCTGGCACTTGGCCCCCCCCCCCCCCCCCGGGCTGTGCTCATAACAGCGTGAGTAGGTAGGGGCTTCCGCAGCCACTCTGAAGCACGTGGCCCAAGTACGCGTCCACTCCTGGCCAGCACGAAGTCTCTGCTTCCTGCGGTCCACCCTTGGTTCTTCTGAGGCCTGATTGTCATTGCGAGGGAGTACGTTACATGCTTAGGGAGGTGACAAATGCGGTAAGTTCCGTGAAAGTGCCTTGAGACGTGTTGAGCACTGTACCGACACAAATTCTTGTTCTCAGTGGTTTCGTCAAACAAAGAGCCCGGTAGAGGGTCCTCGCCCCACAGGGGCAGGGGTGGAGTGGGGGTTGGAGGTGAGGTTCACCTAATCCAGCTCTTTTCATTTTGCAAACGGGAAATGTGAGACTTGGTGAAGCGAACTGGGTCTCCCAGGGCAGGACGGAGTGGTTAAGCCAGAACTGGAGTCCTGGAAAGCAGCTGTCACGGAGCATCCAAGGTGGGACACTGCTGTGTGACCCCCAAAATGGGGCCCTTTGCGTACATCAAACCCATGCCACACAACAGCCTGTCAAGTAGGAATATTAATTTTATAGATGAGGAAACTGGTTGCGAAAAGTTCTTTTTTTTTTTTTAAACGTTTATTTATTTTTGAGACAGAAAGAGACAGAGCATGAACAGGGGAGGGGCAGAGAGAGAGGGAGACACAGAATCTGAAACAGGCTCCAGGCTCTGAGCTGTCAGCACAGAGCCCGACGCGGGGCTCGAACTCACGGACGGTGAGATCATGACCTGAGCCGAAGTCGGACGCTTAACTGACCGAGCCACCCAGGCGCCCCAGAAAAAGTTCTTTTTTAAAAAAAATTTTTAAACGTTTATTTAGTTTCGAGAGACAGAGTGCAAGCGGGGGAGGGGCAGAGAGAGAGGGAGACCCAGAATCTGAAGCAGGCTCCAGGCTCTGAGCTGTCAGCACAGAGCCTGAGGCCGGACTCAAACCCATCAACCGTGAGATCGCGTGATCTGAGCCGTTGTCCGACTGAGCCATCCAGGCACTCTAGCGAGAAAGGTTCTTTTTAGTTCACTCTTCCAAACTGAGATATAATTCACATAGCATAAAACTCATTTAAAAATGTACAGTTCCGTGTTTTTAGTGTATTCGCAAGATTCTGCAACTCTTACCACACTGTCTAATTTCAGACCAGTTTTGTCACCCCAAAGAGGACACACCCCCCACCTTTTTGCGGTCACTCCCCATTCTCCCCCCATCCCTCCCCAGCCCCTGGCAACCATAAAATTACTTTCTGTCTCTATAAATGTGCCTATTCTAAACTTTTCATATAAACAGAATCAGACAAGAATATGTGGCCTTTTATATCTGGCTTTTCACTCACTTGAAAATTTTCATTTACCTACGGTAAAATTCACTCTTTTTGATTCGCAGTTCTGAGTTTTGACAATGTATGGGGTCATGGAACCACCAACAGGATCCAGATGCGAAACAGTTCCCATCACTTCATGCGCCCCTTTGGAGCCAGCTGTCCCCCTCCCCACCGCCACGCCTAGTCCCTTGCATCCCCAAATCTGTCGTCTGTCCCTATCCTTTTGCCTTTCCTGGAGTGCCCTGTAAGTGGAATCCTAGCTTTCCAAGTCTGACTTCTTTCACTTAGCACGATGCATTTGAGAGTCACCCACATTGTTGCCTATGTCGGTGGTCTCCTCTTTTCTATTGCTCAGTGGCCTTCCATTGTGTGGCTGTGCCACGGGTAGTCACCCACCCACAACTGAACACCATTTGGCAATTATGAACGAAGCCTCTGTAAACATTCACACACAGGCTTTTGTGTGAACGTTGGTTTCATTTCTCTTGGGTACCACGGGACTGGGAGTGGCAGGACATAGAGTAAACGTGTAGGTAACCTCATAAGAAACTGCTAAATCAACTTCCAAATGGCTGTTCCATTTTGCGTCCTCAGTTCTTGCCAGCATTTGGTAGGGTCAGGGTTTTGTTTGTCTTTTTTGCCATTTTAATGAGTATGTATGAAAAAGGTTTTAAAAAAAAAATTTTTTTTTAACGTTTATTTATTTTTGAGACAGAGAGAGACAGAGCATGAACGGGGGAGGGTCAGAGAGAGAGAGGGAGACACAGAATCTGAAACAGGCTCCAGGCTCTGAGCTGTCAGCACAGAGCCCAACGCGGGGCTTGAACTCACGAACCGCAAGATCATGACCTGAGCCAAAGTCGGACGCTTAACCGACTGAGCCACCGAGGCGCCCCGAAAAAGTTTTTAAATTTGCCTCAAATTATACATACAGTGAGCGGCAGAGCTGATATTTAACTGTAATCTATATGTCTCCTAAATCCATTCCCTTTCTTCTACGCATACACATCCTCGAACACTTCATTTACCCCACCTTGACTCAGCGTGCAGTGATGGGGGGCCGGCGAATACCCTCTACCAGCCAGAATAACCTAGGTTATGTTGCAGTAAGAACAGCAACAACGAGGGGTGGCTAGGTGGCTCAGTTGGTTAAGCGTCCGACTCTTGGTTTCAGCTCAGGTCATGGTCTCGCCATGGGTGAGTCTGAGCCCCACGTTGGGCTCCTAGCCAACAGTGCAGAGCCTGCTTTGGATTCTCTCTCTCGCTCCCTCTCTCTTCCCCACCCCCACTCACTTTCTCTGTCTCTCTCTCAAAGCAAATAAACCTAAAAATTAAAAGAAAAAAAAAAAAAAGAACAGCAACAACTCCTCATTCTAAACTCAGGCTGATGGAGTATTATCCTCTTGCTGTGGCAGAGAAGAGAGCTCTGAAGGGCTTAAAAAGGCATTTAAGGACTAGAGCCTGACAGCAATACCATTATTTCCACTTATATCTTATTGGCCATAACCGGTCTGTGGCCACACCCGTCAGCAGGGACCAGGGACCCAGCAGTGCAATCCTACCGTGGGCCAGAAAGCCGAGAGGAGGAAACATTGGGTGAGTGGCTTTAATATATACCATATATTTTATAGATAATTGTTGATTACTTAGAAGGTGCATGTAACACTAAATGAAAGGGGTTCTTGTAAAACATTGCATAATTTTAAAGATCAGTCCCATCCAGGATTTTCAACACCCTCTTCACAGTTGTCACAGAAAGCCTAGACAACAGACAGGCAGCCCTTTTTTCCTGGATTCAGGAAGAGCCCGCATGGCTTACAAACATATGTTCCATTAAGGTTTGGCAATGGACTGAAAATCCAACCCTCCTGTCCCTTATTCCATTCCCCAGGTTCATATTGCTGTTCTAGCCATGCCCTAATTCCCTTTGATTTGTGATTGCAGGCAAGGCTCTTTCTTCAGGGGGGGAGGTACCAGGCACCCTCTGAGCCTCAGGGTCTTAAAGCTATAGGGCAGCTCATGCTAGATAGACCAGGGAGATGTAGGCAAAGACACCTTCTCTACACAGTCCTGCCTGAGACCTTGGACTAGACGTGGGAAAGTCTCCAGGCCAAAGCTACATCGACTAGAACAGCTGGATTCTAGTGAGTTCATGAGCTTGGCCAATAGAGGGCCTCCCTCAGTTGTCCTCATATCAGCTGTGTGACTGTGGCCAGAAATTCTCAGTGTTGTTTCTTCATCTGGAAAATAAGGATGATCATGACCTCTGTTAAGCTATGAGAAGTAGCAGTTTATAAAGGAAGCACCTGGCACATAGCGGTTGCTTAATAAACAATAGCTATTATTATCATGACACCTGGAGCTAAATGGAAGCCCTGTGCATTTTCTTTTTCTTTTTTTTAATGTTTATTTATTTTGAGAGAGAGAGAAAGAGAGAGAGGGAAAGTACACACATGTGGGCGGTGGGGGGTAGAGAGACGGAGAGAGAGAATCCCAAGCAGGCTCCACACTGCCAGCACAGAGACCCACGCGGGGTTCGATCTCACGAACCGTGAGATCATGACCTGAGCCAAAATCAAGAGTCTGACCCTTAACGGACTGAGCCACCCGGGCGCCCAGCCAGCCCTGTGTATTTTCATACACAGAGAGTAAAAAATCTGCAGAGGGTGAGTTCTGAGGTGTGATTTTTCCCTTGACCTTGGGAATGAAGGTGTTATTGTTGATTGGTTAAAACTAGTCCTTTGTCTCCTGACTATTGAAATAACTCTTCCATTGTTATTGTTTTCATTAGATTGGCACACCTATTTTGCGTGGCTGACATATATGCCCTGTGAATAAGATGTAATTATTAAAACTCCAAATGGCGTTGAAAAAGAAATCTAGAGAAACTTCTTGCGAAGGTCTACTGCCAGAGAGCCTTAAGCAAGGAAAAAATAGCTTTCTTTTCTTTTACAGTTTTTACATTTCGTTCTTGTTTTAATTCTTGAGTTTGTAATTACTTTATGTATTATTGTACAATGGCTAATAAAGAGAAATAAACTCTAGAAGTTTAAACTTTTAAACTTTTATTCACTTAAACTTTTTCAAAACAAATTGGTTTGGATGGCCATACTCAAACCCAAGTCTCCGTCTGAGACAAGGGTGCCCCCTTCTGGTACTTTTCACTACCGCAGTGACTCCATAAACTGGTTAGGCTGTTGGCCTCACGCAGCTGAGAAGGGGTCCTGGTGAACCCCACCTTCTGTTTCATTCTTCTCAGCTGTGGGTCTGCGGGTCTCTGCATGGTGCACAGACCGGCAGAGGGCAGTGGCCCTCAAGTGTTGTGGGGTTTTACTCTTTGGGATCACATCTTCTAGTTCCCAATAATGCCCCTCCATCAGTATAGCACCAGCCACACAGTCTAAAGAGCAGCTCATGAAAACCCTATGATTTAAGCTCATGAAAACCCTATGATTTAAGACTGAACACAGTTATTATTCTCACTTTAACGGAAGAATAGAGGTTAAAGAAACAGCAAGTGATTGCCCAAGACCACACAGCCCCTGAATGGGAAGAAAGTTCTCGAACCCAGGCCTTCACATACCTAGCTATGTATTTTCTCTGCCTGACAACATTACTTTTATTTTTAAAATAGCCTACTCACTGTGTACTAGGTCAATGAATCTCAGCCCTGGCCACACATGAAAATCTCTTGGGGTACCTTAAAAAAGTAATTCCTATGCCTGTGCCTCACCCCAGCCAATTACATCAGAATCTGTGGGTAGGGTTCCTAGCATCCATGAGTTTTATTAACCTTCCCAGGTGATTCTAACATAAAGCATCAAGGGCCATCGTATAGGTGCTTTACAAACACTTCGGTTCAACCTTATCACAAACCCCTCAGCTACGTATTATTATCCACATGTTACAGGTGAGGAAAACAAAGCACAGAAAAAAAAAAAAAAGCAAATTGCCCAACTGATCCTGGATAGTCCCTAATGCCCTAAGGTTCTCCACATTGCCGTAGGGGGGTTTTCAGGAGGGGGTAACACCTATGTCTGTCAACACCCATGTGAACTAATTAGCTCAAGGCAGTGCACCATTTCTACAATAGGCGGCGCTAAATTCCTTTCAATGACCTATTTTGGCAAAACTGAAAATTTCTCCCGGTAGTCAGCGGGTGGTGTTCAATCTGATTCTAAGGTTTGGGAAGTAACACAACACCCAACAGTCACAATATCCCATTAGTAACTGTGGTCATTTAAGAATTAATCAAAATATTTTTTCTTTGAATTTATGTGTACTATGTTTTCAAATGATTATGTTGTTAGGATATATATATTTGCTAAGTGGTTTGGTCTTGACTAGTTAATAAAGGGAAATTTATGGCATTAAAAAAAAAAAAAGGCACTGATGCACTAAGGTCTCCACCCTAATGCCAAGGCCACCCAGTAAACGTGCAGAGGGAGGATTTCAATGCGTTCAATCTGACCCCAGAGCCTGAAAACCTACCCTTCCTTCTTAATTGGCCTCAAGAAGTACTTCACTTCTCTGTCCTGTCCTAGATGCCAAACCATTGGGTTAGGAGTCAACCCGGAAAAGATGGAGCAGACATAAATTGAACATTACTATTAAGGCCACAAATCATTTCGATGTCCTTTGACAAGCTACCTAACGTCCTTGAGTCTCAGTTTCCTCATCTGCAAAATGGGGATGGTGAAATCTACGCTAGAGAGTTACAGGCTGAAACAATGTTCAAATCATGAGGTGCCTGGGTGGCTCAGTAGGCTGAGCGTTCAGCTCAGGTCATGATCTCACCGTGTGTGGGTTTCAGTGGGCTCACTACTGTCAGTGCAAAGCCCACTTCAGATCCCCTGCCCCTCCCCTGCTCGTGCACACTCTCAAAAATAAACATTAAAAAAATTTTAAAGGTAAAAATCGTAAAGTATCTGGTATAGGACAGGTACTCAATGTACTCAATAAATGGGGTTTTTTGTTGTTTTTTTTTTTTTTACCTCTCTTCCCTCCTCACTTCCATGACTGAACTGAAGGCATAGGGATACACCATGTCCACAGAGGTATGAAGCACACACACGCACACACACACACACACACACACATACACTCTAAACCATCTGTTTATGCCCAATCCTCAACCTCAAGCACATTATTTATACATACATACATACATACATACATACATGTAATCACAGCATCTCAGCTGATGAAATCAACACACAAAAAAACCCCTGAGAGAATGATGAAGCAGAGAAGTTTTTTGAACTAACTCTCCTTTTCCCACATAACCTTCATGGATGGCCACTGCTATATAGAGACCCTCTGCCAGCCCCGCAGTATTGTGCAGACTCTAGAGATCCAAACCCTCTCCCTTTCCAGTTGCCCACCACATCACTGTACATGACCCCACTGGCCCAAGGGGATGCTCAGGACCCAAAAGTGTCTTCCACTTCGTCTCCACACACAAAAACACTCCCACCATTGGTTCTTAGCAGCATCTGTCGCAGATTGGATGACCACCTCTCCCAGGTGTTATTTGCAGGAGGAACCCTCTACACAAGAGGGTACCTGAGCTTTCAACTTTAGATATCGTTTCTCTGGGCTTAAAGTCTTTTATAGGTAGACCTCTGTGAGAGGCAAATCTTATGTCTCACCTGGCAGGTGGTTCAACTTCGGGTCAGCTTCTAGGGAGGAAGTGGATGAAGAAACAGTATGCTTAATACATTCATCTCATAAATATCTAGTGAGTATTTACTATGTGCTAGGCACAGGGGCACGGACATGAATAAGATGTAATCACCGACCTCAAGGCTTATGGTCTAATAAAGGGCACAGGCTGGGAAACAGGCGATTACAAATCGCATGTGACATATGCTAACACAGGAAGGAGGCATAGGCATATGGGGCACAGAAGAAGGGCACAGAATCCACACTCAGAGGGTCAGCAAAGACTTCCTGGAAGAAGGGACGTGTAGACTGACACTTAAAGGTTGAGAAGGAGGCGTGCCTGGGTGGCTCAGTCAGTTGGGCGGCCACAGCTCAGGTCATGATCTCATGGCCTGTGAGTTCCAGCCCAGCATCGGGCTCTGCGCTGACAGCTCAGAACCTGGATCCTGCTTCAGATTCTGTGTCTCCCTCTCTCTCTGCCCCTTTCCGGCCTGTTCTCTTTCTCTCTCTCTCTCTCTCTCTCTCTCTATCTCTCTCTCAAAAATAATAAACATTAAAAAAAATTTTTTTTTTTTAATGTTGAGAAGGAGTGAGGCACGCGGAGAAGGTCAGGAGCATTCCGGGAGAGAAAACAGCAGCACGGGTAAGGTCCAGGGATGGAAAAACAGAGTGGATGAGAACTAGGTGCACCTCACAATTGTGCAAAGGATTGGGACATGGTTACGACCACTTTTGAGTCTTTTTTGAGTCTAAAGCTTTGCCCAAAGTTTTCATTTAACAACTATTTACTGAGCTCCTACCACGAGTAAGGACTGTTTGCTGCGTGGGGTCCGTGTGTGTGAGGAAACCCACACACCACACCAGTGTGAGCCCCACATTAACCTTTCCTCTCTTGCTGTGCCCACTCACTACCTTCTTTAAGACTCTCATGATCACGGGCCAGTGTCCTACCTGGATGGCAGGCCTCATTTGAGTCTTGGTTCTCATAAGTCCTCGCTAAGGTCTTGCTTTGGATTCCAGCAGCCCTAATGAGAACTGTTCCAGAGTTAGGCAGGGCTTGTATTAACCCTTCAGCCTCCAGGAGCAGGGGCTCAGAAGTGAGGTGACAGCAAGGTGGTACTGCATCCATTCTGAGTTTGAGGGGCCTGGAGCCACCCCGTTGCTGCGTCAGAAACTTAAGCATAGGGAAAGGTGGCAAAGATGATATTTACTTTTTAGCTGAGGGTTACGCACCAGAATTCTGGAGATAACTAAGGGAGAGGATTTGGCCTATTCCATTTAAACCATTGGAGCTCCCGGGGTTGTGCAAGACAGGGGGTTGGGATGGGTGGGTGCCAGGACAGCCAGTTCAACATGCTTGCTATCTAATGTCCACGGAGTGGCTTCTGGGCATGATGTCCCCAGGGCCAGTCCTGATGCCCATCCCCCATCCCCACCCTGGGACCCTCACCATCTTTGAAAATCAATAAATTAAATTAAAAGGTTGTAAGTGAAATCAGTCAGGACAGAAGTCGCCCCTAAGGAGACACTGCTGCTGAGAAGCCATCAGCTTCCAGAGGGCTGCTCAGCTCTTGACCTACCTGCTTGTGACTGGGGCAGGACCTGCCCACCTCCGGGGAAAGACTCAGTCACTCTGGCCCTGCCCGCCTAGCCCAGGTGTGCTGACTTTGTGAGTGCTGATGGAGGCTTAGCTCAACTGGCACCTTTCACCTCCTTCCTGCCCACTCACTTCCCTGCCACAGCAACCTCCCTACAGAGTGCAGGCGGACACCTGTCACACTGATTCCTCTCGTTGGGGGAAGGGGACTAGACTCTGCCACGCTGCGGGGCGCGGCGGGGCGGGGGGGGGGGGCGTTTACATCTGGCCCAGGCTTTGGGGGCTCCCCAGGGCTTCTCCTCCGGGTCGCTGTGTGGCCATCCTCAGGAAGGTAGAGCGGCTGCCTCACTGAGTTCGGGGACCACCGCCTTCTGGAGGCCCCTCCACACAGGACAGTCTAGGACAGGCACTGGCAGCCCCCCCCCCCCCCCAAGAAGAGGTGGCTCCCGAGGTGAAGGTGACCGGGAGTCCTTGGTATCTCAAAGCACCTCCAAGACCGCCTGCTCAGCCTCCCCCCCCCCCCTCCCCCGGGTTTGCTGCCTCTCCCAGCCTGGATGTCAGTCTGTTCCAGGGGAGAGGTGAGCAGGGACTCCTTCCCGTTAAGAGCGGCCCAGGGCAGTTTCCGATTGAGTCAGCCTCCCGGGGAGAGCACCGCTCGGCCAGCTCAGAGCTGGGTGGCCGCAGGGACTTGCCCGCTCCCTTCCTCCCAGCACGCGGGGCAGCTGGGCAGCCACCGCGGCAGCGCAGACCGGCAGACGCGCAGACAGACCGACGGAGGGGCGGCCGTGAGTGAGTTAGAGCGAGCTCCAGCAGGGAGCAGAGCCGGGAGCAGAGGGAGGCGCGGGGGGTCCTGGGCCCCTCGGGTCGTCGGACGCCAGTGCTGTCCAGCCAGAGAAAGCACTTGACCGCAGCAAGTCGGGGGCGGGGGTGTGGGGGTGTGGGGGTGGGGCTTGCTTAGATTTCCCTTCCCTCCTGGGACAAACTTAGTACCATCCAGGACCTTGCATCAGAGACTGGTACTTTCCGCACCCAGGACTTCCCCGGGGAAGTAACTTCTGCCGCTGGGAGGAAGGAAGGGTCTCCCCACCGCCCCTTCCACTCTCAGGAAACACACATGAGGCGTACAAGAGAGGCGATGTGGAGAATTAGTTAAGAGCATGGATTCCAACTTGGGTGAATCCTGATCTTGTCATTAAAAAAAAAAATTTTTTTTAATGTTTATTTTTGAGAGACAGAGTGCAAGCAGGGGAGGGGCAGAGAGAGGGGGAGACAACAGAATCTGAAGCAGGCTCCAGGCTCTGAGCTGTCAGCACAGAGCCCAATGCAGGGCTCGAACCCACAACTGTGGGATCATGACCTGAGTTGAACACTGATGCTTAACCAACTGAGCCACCCAGGCACCGCTAAAAATTTTTTTTTCATGTTTATTTATTTTTGAGGGAGGAGGAAGGAGCAGAGAGAGAGGGAGATTCAGAATCCGAAGCAGGCTCCAGGCTCTGAGCTGTCAGCACAGAGCCCCAAGTGGGGCACCGTGAGATCATGACCTGAGCTGAAGCCCAACGCTTAACAGACTGAGCCCCCTGGGTGCCCAGTGATCTTGTCATTTTTGAGCTGTGTTACCCTAGGTGAGTTCCTGTGGTTCCTCAGACACCAGCTTCCTCACATGTAAAGTGTGTAATAATTACTATTGCACCTGTTTCTGAGGATTGCTGAGAAGATTAAATGAGACAGAATTCAGATCGCTTAGCTCCCTGCCTGGCACAAAGTTTGAACTCAGCACATGGTTTTCAAGTGTGCCTTTCACAGGAAAACACCGTACCCCAAAAGGTGGTGATTTCACACAAAAAGGAAAATACGTTTGGGCAGACGGGTTTTGGATCACCACCCAAATCGTATGGAACAGATGACAGCTTGTTTCTCACCAAGCACTTCAGTTTCCTTCTGGATAAAGCAGTCCTAAAGAAAGGCGAGCTGGATGCAAAAAGTGCTTCCTAAAACCCTTCAAACATGACTTCATCAATTCTCCCATCTGTACCCACCTCCCCCCCACACCCACACACACAAGATTTCAGCCCAGCCCCCCAGAGCCGCAGGCCAGGAGGCAAACACGGATGTCTCCCTGTTGGCCTCACATAATCAATATCTATTGATTTTTATTTTTTTTAATTATATAGATTCTTCCCTTTCCCTTTGTCCTTGTTGCCCTTGTCCGAAGTAGAGTCAGTTTCTGGAGGCACCAGAAATCTCAGCTGAGTCTGAAACGGTGAATACAAGTTCCCCAGAGAAAGACAGAACAGGTCAAGTATTGAGAAGAGCAGAGGCAAGTCTCAGCGGCTTCGCCAGACGTGTTCTATGGAACAGCTCTGTGCAGAGGAAGCGAGGTCCCAGCTGAGGCACCGTGGCCTAATGGCTTCGCACACCAACTCGTGGGCTGCCCTGTCTGGGTTGGAATTCCAGCTCCCACCTTCATCAGCAAATTACTTAATTTCTCTGTGCCTCAGTTCCTCATCCATAAAATAGGATTTGCTATAACAATACCCAGCTCCGAAGGCTGTTGGGAGGGTTAAACAAATTGATACGTGGAAGAGAACTGAGAACAATGATTACACATAACAAGCGTTCCCTGCATGTTAGATATTACCCTTTGCAATTCATATGTAAGCTTTGGAGTGGCCCGTTTTTTTTTTTTTTTTTCTTCATTCAAAACCCCAAGTACACCCTGTATTTTTATTTATTTATTTTTGATGTTTATTTATTTTTGAGAGAGAGAGTGAAGCAGAAAGCGAGTGGGGAAGGGGCAAAGAGAGAGGGAGACAGAATCCAAAGCAGGCTCCAGGCTCTGAGCTGTCGGCACAGAGCCCAACGATGGGGGGGGGGGGCCTCGAACACACGAACCTCAAGATCACGACCTGAGCTGAAGTCAGACGCTTGAGTTTAACTGGCTGAGCCACCCAGGCGCCCCCACCCTGTATTTTGATTAATCCGAAATGCAAACCACCCAAATGCACTTTATTTCTCTGTATTAATGTCTTCACCAACATATTCTTCAACGCTGGCCTGGGGGTTGGGCAGATGAGTAGAGGAATTTACAGGAGCCCCTGGGTGGCTCATTTGGTTAAGTGTCCACCTCCAGCTCAGGCCAGGATCTCACGGTGTGTGAGTTCGAGCCCTGCATTGGGCTCTCTGCTGTCAGCACAGAGCCCACTTTGGATCCTCTGTCTCCCTCTCTCTCTGTCCTCCTTCCACCGCTCCCATGCTTGCACACTCATTCTCTCTCTCTCTCTCTCTCTCAAAAATAAACATTAAAAAAAATCGAGGAGTTTGTTGCAGAAAATCAAGGAGCTGTCTTGTGACACAATGAGCCAGTTACACAATCAACGTTAGTCGGCAAGGATTTATGGAGCACTCACTAGGTGCCAGGTATTATGTTTCACACACCTTCCTCTAGAGCCCCAAATAGGAGAGTTAGGTGGAGAGGGATTGATTTAAGGGTCTCAGAAAGACCAGCCTTTGTCTCTAATATCTCTCTTCGTGACTACTTGAAATATTCAGGACTGATTTCACTTTTTCAAACCCCTCTTAAGGGTGCTGCATTCTGGTTGGGTCACTGTTCTACGGTACTCAGTGAGGTCACACATCTAATACCTAGCACGGGTAGGAACTCCATTGTCTGATTAACTCATCTTCTGGAGCATGCGGATCCCTAAAGGCTTCAGTGGGGCTGCGAGGACTAGAAATCAGGTGTTTATTTGCGCATTTTTCCCCCTGGGGAGTCCTATTACAGGCAATATAGGAACTAGATAATAGGACAGCCTTCCAAATACAAAACACCAAAAACATGACAAACGTTCTTTTAAATGCATAGCAGAGCTTGAAGAAAAAAAAGAAAGGGAAATCTACAGAGTCAGAAGACGAATACAAAGCAAAGCAAGCGGACCTGAAGCCAGCCAGGGCTGTCCTGTGGGTGTTGGCTCATCTCAATAACCAGAACCTGGCAAAGAGCTGGAGCCCTCAGGGCTGTGCTCTCAAGGAAGGGTGGGCCAGGAGAAATCTAACCATCAGCAAAGGGAGGGGTCAGAAATATGTGCCTGTCTCTGTGTGCATTCCAGACCTGAAAAAAAATTTCCCATGAGAATTTGCTATCATGCCCTTCAGGTGCATTTGAGACTACAATGTATACTATACCTGGTCTGGTAAAACACTAGAGGAAACATTAACAAAAATTCACAATGACTGGTGGCTCTTTAAAGAACTTTGCACCTGGGCCACCTGGGTGGCTCAGTCAGTTAAGCGTCTAAGTCTTGATTTTAGCTCAGGTCATGATCTCACAGCTTGTGGGTTTGAGCCCCACATCGGGCTCCATGCTGACAGGGCAGAGCCTGCTTGGAATTCTCTTTCTCTCTCTCTCTGCCCCTCCTCTGCTCACTCTCGGATCTCCCTTTCTCTCTCAAAATAAATGAATAAACATAAAAAAAAAAAAAAGAACTTTGCACAAAGCTTCTCTGGAGGAGCTACCCCTCCCCCAGATTCCATAGGATTCCCTCAAAAACAAGTTTGGACAAGTAACGCTCAAATACAAAACAAAACAGAGGAAAAAAGCCTCCGTGAGCAAATATCAGCATACCTAGCAAACTGCTGTGTAAGACCCCTTCCATCTCCTGCTAATGGAATTATTAGGTACAGCATTAAAAAAAAAAATAAGACTTTTTAAAAATGTTGAAGGAAAACGAGAAGAAACTGAAAACATGAGAAAAGCACTACATGCTATCAAAAAAGGCAAAAGAGTTTTGATAAACAAGTCAAATTAGTCATGGGGAAATGAAAGCCATATTGATCCAAATTTAGAACTATTTAGGCAAGTTAAACAGCAGATTAGATAGAATGGAAGACAAAATTAGTAAACTAACAATAAATCTAAGAAATTACACAGCATGCAGCGGAGATGGACAGAAAGGAGGATATGAAGGAAAAACTAAGAGACACAATGACCAGAATGACAAACATCAGGACTGACATTCATGGAACTGGCATTCTGTAAGGGAAAATAGAATAAAGAGAGGAACTATTCTAAGAAATAGTCGCTGATAATTGTCCGGAAGCAACGAATGACAAGAGTGTTCCCCTTCCATCATTAATGGAAGCTAGATGACAAAGGAATAATATTTTAAATGTCTAAGAGCAAATAACTAGCAAACTACAATTTATACTTTGCCAAACCAGCACTTAAAAGTGACACCACCAGGGTGCCTGGGCAGCTCGGTCAGTTAAGCGTCCGACTCTTGGTTTGGGCTCAGGTCATGATCTCAGGGTTCATGAGATCATGGGGCTCTGCACAGACAGCACAGAGCCTACTTGGGATCTCTCTCTCTCTGCCCTTTCCCATCCCACACATGCATAGGCACTCTCTTTCAAAATAAATAAACTTAAAAAAATAAAAGTGACAGGGTCGCCTGGGGGGCTCGGTCGGTTGAGCGTCAGACCGATTCGGTTCAGTTCATGATCTCACGGGTCCGTCAGTTCGAGCCCCTGTGGAGCCCCATGCTCTGTGCTGAGAGCTGGAGCCTGGAGCTTCCTTCGGATTCTGTGACTCCCTTTCTCTCTGCCCCTCCCTCACTCGCGCTCTGTCTCTCTCACTCAAAAAATAAACAAACATTAAAAATAAATCAATAAAAATAAAAGTGAGAGCACCCGTGGAATGGGAGAAAATATTTGCAAATCATGTATCTGATAAGGGACTTGTATCCAAAACATGTAAGAGCTCTTGCAACTTAACAACAAAAAGATAGTCCAATTAAAAGATGGGTAAAGGAGTGGAAGGACTTTTCTCCAAAGAAGATAAACAAATAACCAGTATGCATGAGAAAAGATGCTCAACATCATTAGTCATTAGAGCTTAGACTTTTTTTTTTTTTGTGGAGGTACAGTTCATACACGGTGAAATCCACCCGTTCAAAGTATACAGTTGCCGAGACATATAGTAACTCCATGTGTAACTTCCTGAGGAACTAGGGCATGTTTTTCCAAAACAGCAACGTCATTATATCCCCTGCTGCAGTTCCTGAAGGTTCCAGTTTCTCCACATCCTTTTCAACACTTGTTACCCTCTGTTTTATTGTTTTATTTTGTTTTGTTATTGCCTCTGCAGCTGAAGGTCTGTGGGAGTGGCATTCAATCTTGCTTTCATTGTATTTGTATTGTAGGCTCTGTGATCTTTGTGTAGGGTTTATAGAGTTGGAAAACAAAAGACTCTACTCTCTATACACCCTTCAGAATTAGGAAATCAGCCTTATCCACGCTAAAGAGCGTCCCAGGATTATTTCCAATATTGCAAAAATCCTGATATAACCCACGATAGGGTTCTCAGGCTAACTGAAATGTCAAGTGATTTAATTTTGACTAGAATTATTTTAGCTGAGGAAGAAAAGAGAATGCACTTCCTTCAGGCTGTTTCACCGCCAAAAAGCACAAACCTGGCATATAGTAAATGTTGAAGTGAATGAATAAATCATTATTAGTTCTCACTTGTTAATCAGGATCTCTGATTGGCAAATCGTTGGGGGAGACAGAATCGAAATGTGGATTAATGGATGAGGCTAAAGAGTCCTTAGTGTCAGAAGAATGGGAACTTTGCCTCTGGAAAATCCAGAAGTGTGACCTGTCCCCAGAGTTACTCCTTGGTGAAGACTGATGGGACCGCTCTCCTTCTAAGGCCTTTGCCTTCCCTTGGACCTCTGCTCCCAGCTGACTCCTGATCTGGCCCCAGATATGCCCATCCCCTAGATGCCTAGTGTCCCACAGCACAATCCATCTCCCCCCCCCCCACTGCCTTGCTCCTTTCCCCACCCCCACTGGTGTCCTAAAATGAGTTAATCTGACATTCCTGCAGATGTGTAAATGATGTCAGTTTGTGTTAGAAATCTGTATGATTTCCCTAGGGCAGCCATAACAAAGCGCACTAAAACAACAGTGTGTATTCTCTCACAGCTCTTGAGACCAGAAGTCCAAAGGTGGGGTGGCAGGGCCATGCTCCCTCTGAAGGTTCTGGGGTAGAATCCTTCCTTGCTGCTTCCAGCTTCTGGTAACCCAAGCACTCCTTGACTTGTGGCAGCATATCTTCAATCTGCCCCTGTCTTCACACGGCCATCTTCCCTCTGTCTGTGTCCAAATTTTCCACTTCGTTAGAAGGATACCAGTCATTTTCCAAACATGTATCATGCTATTTGGTAGAACAAGAAATAAGTTAATTTTTTGCCCTCAGAGGACTTCTAGTCTGAGATTTTCCTTGATTTAAAGTGACTTTCTCCGGGCACCTCAGTCAGTTGAGTTTTGGACTCTTGATTTTTGGCTCAGGTCATGATCCCAGCGTCATGGGATCGAACACTGCATTGGGCTCCACACTTAGCATGGAGCCTGCTTAAGACCCTCTTAATAGTGAATTATTATATTAACCATATATTGTGCATTTTAAGTTAAAGTTTACTTTTTTATTACTCATGTAAGTGAGTTATATATAAATTTAAGTGATAAGGCCCAGAGCCTTATCAACCAAAAGTATGAATATACTATTAAGCTTCCAGACCCGTACGTTGAATAATCAGAGGATAAGAGGGAGGAAGTGACCTAAAGGCAAGTAGTGTAGGCTCTAAAACACCCTGCCCAGTGCTTATTCATAGTGACGCTTAGTAAATCATTGTTGAATAAATGAGTGCAAAAGAGAGGAAGACAATCATAAACAAAATTAAAAGCAAGTAGGGAAATATTTTTTCATAAATGCAACAGGAAAGGGCTCAGCTTCTTAATATGTCCAGAACTTGGAAAGTTGATAAGAAAAACAAGAAATTTTTAATACAAAAATGGCAATGCCAGATAAACGCCTCTCCTGGAACTTAGCATATTAATTTTGTACGAGAATATAGGGGACCACATGAGGATAAGTGGACCTTGGGTATGTAAGAAGGGGGACTCAATCAGAAAATGCAAGGAGGCTAGCAGCAGATCTGGGTTGGACCTTTTTCAGATGAGCAAAAGGGCAGGAGGGGAATTACTCTGCGTTCTGACAGGATGATCTGATGTTGATCTCAGATCTGATGATCTGAGGTTGGGGATAGCAGCCAGAAAAAGCAGAGGGATACACTGATGAGCTTCCTGCTTTGGGAGCAGGAATGTGACTTTCCTGGGAAGGACTTAGAGGGTGAACCCATCCTTTGGGGAGGCAATCCAGCTCTGGCAGTGGACATCACCCCCGGGGGAGAAGGGTAACATCCTCCCTGGAGCTTGAGCCAGCTCTGTCTTGCCCTGGCAGGTCAGGGGAGCCCAGGCTTGGGAATAGGGTTTGTTGAAATCTGGGCTCTGCTGAGAGCAGCAGCTTCTCATTTTTGTCCGGCATGGGAAAATGTCCTTTCCTTGGTCAACCAGGTAATGAGACTTGGGAAGTTAGTAATGCAAGATTGGTTACTGAGCTTGTTTCCAGGCCATTGTCTGGCCTCCAGACTGTGGAATAACTTTGACTTTATGCCCTTCCCACTAGGGGCCTCATGAATGATGTCTCATCCTCAGGAGAGAGTTTCACAATGCATCCCCTCTGTGGGAAGGGGCTGTTCAGGTGTGCTGGCCTCTGGGAGCATGGAGGGGAAGGATTCCCCTCCTTTCCTGGCTTGGAAGAAGTAAGGGAGCTGTAGGCAGCCCGTGTCCACTATTTACTGGGTGACTCACTAATCCAACCGGAGAGCTTGAACTTCCTGCAGTGACTGAGCCCAGCACACAGTTTCAGGTACACAAAAACAGCAACAGTCACATGCCCGTTGACCAAGTGACCTGTACCAGGAGGCTTTGAAAGTCACCTGCCCAGGCACTCTGGGGCAGTAGGAATCACATCGACAATGAGAACATCAACAGGCTGAGAGCCACTCACAGTGTCAAGGTTCCAAAGTGTGCACACACCTGCCCCGATGTACACACTCAGAGCCCCCTGGGCTCTACATGTCCCATTATATACCTGCTCCTTCTTCTGGGTGGCTCTCATTTTGCATGAGTCCCTAAGCTGGTGGTTTTCTTCACTGTGGAAGGAGATTTTCCACATCTACCACTTTTTCTTTTCCCTTGATTCCTCCCTCTCCTGCAGAGACAGAAGAGGCAGGGGACAACTATGAGTTTATTCCAGAAGCCGGAGGACAAGAAGCTGCCAGGATGCCATAAAAGCACTGAGTTATAGAATCTAATCCACTAGAAGGAGCTTTAGAGCATTATGTAGCTCGGTCCCTGTGTTTTAACAGAGGACCCTGAGGCTGCACCGAGGAAGGGATGTGCCCCATTGCTTCAGGCTGGGCAGTGGCCAAGCCTGAGTTTGGTGATGTGGGTGACATGGGCAGGGAGGGTACAAGTTCAGTCTAGCTAAAGGGTTTAGTGACCTCAGGGGGCTCACTGATATTTACTGCATGTGTGTGATAAGAGATTGATCACCAGATCACCACTGAGTATCTAGTCTGTACAAGGCACAGATTAAAAAGACGCTATATTTTTGGGGCACCTGGGTGGCTCAGTCGGTTGAGCGTCCGACTTCGGCTCAGGTCATGATCTCGCGGTCTGTGAGTTCGAGCCCCGCATCGGGCTCTGTGCTGGCAGCTCAGAGCCTGGAGCCTGCTTTCGATTCTGTGTCTCCCTCTCTCTCTGCCCCTCCCCTGCTCATGCTCTGTCTCTCTCTCTGTCAAAAATAAATAAACGTTAAAAAAAAAGACGCTATATTTTTAATTTTTAAAGTAATCCTTCCTCTCAAAGTGATGACAACCTAACAGTAGAAATAAATAAATAAGTAAAACATTTGTTCTAGGGGAACAGGAGGTTTTCTAGACAGAACACCTTTATCGATTGAAAGACAAAACATTGAATGCTATGATATCAGGAAGTGATACTTGAGTATGCAAAAGAACCAGAGGTGAGGGACTGGAGAGGTTCCCAAGGCCAAGTGAGAGAGCTGGGAGCCTGGCATACTGAGTGAATTTAGCTGCCTTTCAGGATCCATCGGGGTGTTGGGGGAAGCATGGGGGGGGGTGGGGTGGATTGGGAGGTTGGTGTTGGGGCTGGGTAGGGCTCAGGCGGGCCCGGACCATCACTATCACCATTGAAGGGAAGGGAGGGGGAGAATTCTGGCTGGACAGTCTTTGCCGGCAGCAGCTTCTGCCCTTCTTGGCTGGGATAAGAGGCAGCAGGGCGGCCCCCCTGCCCTCCACTAGCCAACTTGGAACAGAGCCACGCAGTCAGTCAGCTGGCAGCAGAAATGTCTGGGCATCTGTGTCTGGGGAAAAGGTGCCAGCCTGACAAGAAGAGAGAATGTGCCCATGTGGGCACATATGTGTAAACACAGGGCATGTGTGTGTGTAGCCACACGCAGAAGAGACGGAGGTAGGTGTTGTAATTATGAATGAAAACAGCACAGACATCGGGACGACCCCATGCCTCCCGAGCCCCCCACCCCGATGTCCGTCCCCCTAGTGCAACAGCAAAACACCTGCCTCCTTCTGAAACTCCTGCAGCCACTGGCCAAGCAGCACAAAGCCCACTCTGCCCCGTGCCTGGCTCGGTCACAGCTGACCCGGGCTCCCTCCTCTCCGCCCACTGTGGTCGCCAAGACAAGGACCAGGAGGAAGGAAGACTTCCTCTAGGTCTTAACATTTAATAACGTTATGATTCCATGAAGGAAAGAGGGAGCAAAATATCAACACACAGATTTACTCTAATTGTTGGGTGGACATAACTTAGTTGACAGCCCAGAAACAGAAAGCTGTTTAAAATACATGTTTTGAGCGAGTTTCCCTTCTGATTATTATTACCTACAGAAATCAAAGGACTAGGTAGTCCTCGGCCTTTGTGGAGATGAGGAAATAGTGCTTCTTCACCCTATATTTTCCTCGGCTTTTTCACGCACGTGCTTTCCCAAAGTTCATCGAAGTTTTCTTCTTTTTATTTTTTTTAACTTCAAAAAAATATGTATTTATTTTAAGCGGGGGGAAAGGCAGAGAGATAGGGAGAGAGAGAATTCCATGCAGGCTCCTCACTGTCAGCACCAAGCCCCATGTGGGGCTCGAACTCATGAACCGTGAGATCACGACCTGGGTCAAAATTAAGAGTCAGAGGCTTATCCGACTGAGCCACCCAGGCATCCCTCTTTTTCTTCTTACCATATATGCTTAGAATAGAAAATTGGAAACTACAGGAAACTATAAAACTAATTCATAATCTACCACTTACTCATTTTAAGAAACTTGCACGATTCCTACACATGCCTACGTAAGCTGGATGCCTCCAGCACATTAAAATACACCCATATCCCACATTTAAAGTTATCAGGTTGAACTGAAATTGTCCAGTTGACATGATGTCATATTTGGAGAACCTTTGATTAAGTGTTTATTCATTTTAATTTTGCCTTTTAAAAAATCTTGAAGGGGCGCCTGGGTGGCTCAGTCGGTTGGGCATCCGACTTCGGCTCAGGTCATGATCTCCCAGTTGGTGGGTTCGAGCCCCACGTCAGGCTCTGTGCTGACAGCTCAGAGCCTGTAGCCTCGTTCACATTCTGTGTCTTCTCCTCTTTCTGCCCCTCCCATGCTCATGCTCTGTCTTGCTCTCTCAATAATAAAAAATAAACGTAAAATATATATATTAAAAATAAATAAATAAAATAAAAAATCTTGAAGCAACTTCTTCTCTTTTCCATATCTCAAATATTTTTAAGAGTCCTTGAAAAGTCTATAGGTCCCTGGCACTGAGCTTATTGTGATTAATGAATTAAAGGGCCCGCCTAATGAAAAATAATGTCAATGTTAATATTTCAGAATGCACCCTGTCAGTCTCTCCCATATATATATACATATATATGTGTATATATGTATATACATATATATGTGTATATATACATATATAATATATATGTATACATGTATAATATATATACATATATAATGTGCATGTATAATATATATACATATATAATATGTGTACATATATATGTGTATATATGTATGTATATACATATATATGTGTATATATACATATATAATATGTACATATTTATGTGTGTGTATATATGTATAGTTAAAGTATATGGTCCATATAGTTTTGAAAACTATTCTTTTCTACTCTGCATTGTTCATCGAGCAATTCCCAAATGGGGCTTGTGGACAGAGGTCTCCAGTGTCTTCCAGACCCACTCCCACCCATGCCGCAGCTTCTGGAACCACACACCCCTGAGGCAGAAACGCTTAGAAGACAGTTCATTTGCCTCCTCCCTGCATTTCACAGGGAGAGTAACTTGTCCCAGGTCAGTGAGTAGTCAGCATCAGAACCACACTCAGAATTGAGGCCCCTGGCCCAGGTAGGGGGCGAAGAAGCCTCTGTTTGCCTTGGGTGCTCTTGGCCCATCTTTGGGGACTGGCTCTACCTTCCATGGCTCCACCTTCCTCTGGTGCCCTGCACTGCCCCAGCCCGCCCAAACACCCCACCTCCACAGCTGCCACTGCTCTTGACCCAATTTCCCCATCCAAACTCCCTTGGCTGTCGTTGCATATCTGCTGTTGTCACAATGTTGCACAAGCAATTAATTTTACAAAATGTGTTTTTTCTCCAATTGTAAAAGTAACTCATGTGCACCCGAGAATAGTCTGGGGGGGGATATCTCGTAGCTGTATCACCCGGTAATGCTCATTATTAAAATGTTGCACAACAGATACAAATAAATGAAACCAATCAGTGAGCAGCTGTTCCTTATTCACTCAACAAATATTTGCGGAGCACCTACGACATGCCAGGCAGCGCTCTGGGTTTAGCATAGTAATTGACAAAACAGCCCAAATCCTTGTCCTCAGGGAGCTACCTGCTAGTGAGGACAGATAGTTGATCCGTACATAAATATAAAACACGTTTGATGGTATTGAGTACTATGAAGAAAAAAATAAGCAGAACGTTCCCAGCTTAAATGTTTACCATTTAAAAAAAAGTGGTATTATCGAAAACAGTTTTGTGCTTGTTTTTCTTAACCTTTAAAAGTTTTTTTTTGTTTTGTTTTGTTTTGAATTGACTTTGGACTTAAAAGTTGCAAAGCAGTAGAAACACTTTCCATGCACTTCCCCAGCCTTCGTATCTTGGCTGTTCCCGTTGTGATGGTCCAGCCAGCGGGTTCACACAGATGGCAGCTGTATCCACTAACCCTGACGGGTTTCTTCGCGGTTTCGTCCGTGGTTCTGCTGCCGTCTGTCCTGGGCAAGGACCTCTCCGATCTCACATGCTGCACTCTGTGGCCGTGTGTCCTACCTTCTTCTGGTCTGGAAAGGTAGTTTTGAGTAGTCATAATTTGTTCGGTTTTATTTCATTTTCCCAGTGTTTACTCACTCTTTCTTCTTGAATCTCACAATTTTTTCCCCTAGGTTCAGTTTTCTTTTCAGGTACATGCTTGCAAGTTTCCTTAATAAGGGTCTAGGGTGGTTCATTCTGGTTTTTGTTTGTCATTTGAAGATGTCTTCAATTTGCCTTCCTTTTTAAAGAGTAACAGCTGTATTAAGATCCAATTCACATGCCCAAATTCACCCCGTTAAAGTGTGAAATTCAGTGGTGTAGAGTGTATTTACAGAGTTGTGCAACCAGCTCCACTGTCTAATTTTAGAACAGTTTCATCATCCCAAGAAGAAACCCTGTACCCATTAGCTGTCATTCTTTATCCCCTTCTCCCTCCAGCCCCTGGCAACCACTAACCTACTTTCTGTCTTTAGAGATTTCCCCATTCTGGACATTTCATGTCAATGGAATCATACGTGTCCTTTTGTGTCCGGCTTCTTTCACTCAGCATAATGTTTTCAAGGCTCACCCATAGTGTAAGCATGTATTAGAACTTCCTTTTTTTACGGCTAAATAGTATTCTATTGTATCACATTTTGCTGACCTGTTCATCAGCTGATGTACAGTTGGGTTGTTTCCACCTATTTGACTATTAGGTGTAATGCTGCTATGAACATTTGCGTATAAGTTAATGGTAACTCTATGTTTAACTTTTTCAGGAACTGCCAAACTGTTTTCCACAACAGCTGACCACTTTACATTCCCAACAGCAATGCGTAAGGGTTCCATATCCTCACCCATGCTTATTTTATTTTCTTTAAAAATGGATATATAGGGGGGCGCCTGGCTGGCTCAGTCAGTTAAGCGTCCGACTTCGGCTCAGGTCATGATCTCACGGCTCGTGAGTTCGAGCCCCGCGTCGGGCTCTGTGCTGACAGCTCAGAGCCTGGAGCCTGTTTCCGATTCTGTGTCTCCCTCTCTCTGACCCTCCCCCGTTCATGCTCTGTCTCTCTCTGTCTCAAAAGTAAATAAACGTTAAAAAAATAATAATAATTTTTTAAAAATGGATATATAGGGGCACCTGGCTGGCTCAGTTGGTTAAGCGCCCAACTTCGGCTCAGGTCATGATCTCACGGTTTGTGAGTTCAAGCCCCACATCGGGCTCTCTGCTGTCAGCACGGACCCTGCTTTGGATCCTCTGTCTCCCTCTCCCTCTGCCCCTCCCTTGTGTGCTCTCTCTCAAAACTAAATAAACGTTATATATATATATATATATATATATATATATATATATATGGCCATCCTAGTAGGTAGGAGGTGGTATCTCATTTTGTACATCCTGTCTTGCGGGTCTGTTTTAACATAAACTGTAGCATACTACACACACACTATATACTTGGCTTCTTCCACTTAATGTATTGTGGAGATCACGTCCGTATGTACAAAACTGCTTATTCTTTTTGCTGACTTTACGGTGACCCCCTGTATGAAAGTGCAATCCCGGTCATTTACTTAACCAGTTTCTCCTGATAGGCTGCTGTGCTTCTTCCCAATCTTCTGTATGGTAAACAGTGCTGCAACGATTGCCTCTGAATACGCCATTCTCCACATGCAGGAGTTTGCCTGCAATGACAAGTGAAGTTCTAGGTTAAGGGGCGTACACATTCTTTCGTTTTTACAGCCATTACCGAATTGATTTCCATACAGGGTACCCATTTGTACTCACCAGCAATGCAAGACATGTTCTTTAACCGGACCCAGGATCATAAGATTAAATTTGCGAAGGTAGTGTATTCGTCACACAGTACTCCCACGTGGGCTGACTATGACTCCATAAGGGGTGTGAGATAAAGATAGGGTTCATAAGGAGCTTTTCTTTTCTTTTTTTTTTAAATATAATTTATTGTCAAATTGGCTTCCATACAACACCCAGTGCTCACCCCAACAAGTGCCCCCTCAATGCCCATGACCCACTTTCCCCTCTCCCCCACTCCCCATCAACCCTCAGTTTGTTCTCTGTATTTAAGAGCCTCTTATGCTTTGCCTCCCTCCCTCTCTGTAACTTTTTCCCCCTTCCCCTCCCCCATGGTCTTCTGTTAGGTTTCTCAAGATCCACATATAAGTGAAAACATATGGTATCGTTCTCTGACTAATTTCACTTAGCGTAATACCCTCCAGTTCCATCCATGTTGCTGCAAATGGCAAGATTTCATTCTTTCTCATTGCCAAGTAGTATTATTCCATTGTATATATAAACCACATCTTCTTTATCCATTCACCAGTTGATGGACATTTAGGCTCTTTCCATAATTTGGCTATTGTTGAGAGTGCTGCTATAAACATTGGGGTACATGTGCCCTATGCATCAGCACTCATGTATCCTTTGGGTAAATTCCTAGCAGTGCTATTGCTGGGTCATAGGGCAGCTCTGTTTTTAATTTTCCGAGGAACCTCCACATAAGGAGCTTTTCCTGATAAGCAGTCCCCAATGAGGAGGTAGAACGCAAAGAGAAGACAAACTCTCTTGGGACCCTATCTACCCTCCTTTGGTGGAACAGTGGGGCCAAAGATGCTGGGTAAGATAGTCATCTTTTCCTGTATTTCTCCAATAAAAAATGCTTACTTCGTTTCCAGGCTTCCATTTACTCATGGTGAATGTTACAATTCCAGATCCCCAAGCAAGGCATCTCCACCCTAGTTATGCTCTTACTTCATATTTGCCTACCACCCAGTTCTCTCTCTTCCTCTATTTCTGGGCTCCCAAGAACCGCAGTACATTCATGATAGTGTGCTTTGGGAGCTAATTAGATTAATAACCACCATTTATTTTGCCCTTAGTCTATGCTAAGTATTTTACACCCATTCTTTAGTTTAATCTTCGTAACAGTCTTATTAGGTTAGAACTATTATTGCTTCCATTATATAAATGAAGAAACTGAGGCCAGCAGAGCCCGAGGGCAACAACTAACAAATTGTGGAGCAGGATTCACGCTCCAGTGTGACTAATTTCTAACCAATACTCCTACAGTACCTGGGGCTGGTAGTTAGATATTTTAGGTCTTATCTATCCAACTAGATGACAGCTTGCTTAGGATAAGAATTTGCCTCTAGGGGCTGGCTCAGTCAGTGGAGCAAATGACTCTTGACCTCAGGGTTGTAAATTTAAGCCCCATGTTGGGCACAGAGATAACTTTTAAAAAAAGAATTTGCTGCAGGATCCCTGGGTGGCTCCCTCGGTTAAGCATCTGATGCCTGATTTGGGCTCAGGTCATGATCCCACTGTTCATGGAATCCAGCCTCAAGTCCGGCTCATGCTGAGCATGGAGACTGCTTGAGATTCTCTCTCCCTCTCTCTCTGCCCCTCCCCTGCTCATTCTCTCTCTCTCTCTCTCTCTCTCTCTCTGTCCCTACCCCTCTCTCAAAATAAATAAACACTTAAAATAAACATGTTTCTTTAAAAAGAAAAAAGAACCTGCTTCTAAATGGCTTAATAAAACAATAGTCACTACTTACTGAGCATCTCCTATTTATTTATGATTTTCCCTAATTTACAGATTAGGAAACCAAGGCTCAAATAGATTGATTAATTTGGCCAGTGTTGGAAACAGGACAAGAATCCTGACTTAGACATCCCAGTACCTACCCAAAGATGACAGCCAATAATATTTGTAGCTGATAGTTGGGAAGCAAAGGGCTACCTACATTCACTCAAACCCTGGTTATCTTCAGCTGGCATGACATTCAAGCAATGACAGTGAATATGGGGGAGAGGGAATTGTTCGAGAGGTGCCCATCTCTTCCTTCCAGCTGTGTGAAAATAAAAATTTAAGGCTCACAATATGCAGACCCCAAAGGGTTATTGTGGAACTTCGGGGTTCGAGCACCAAACGTAGGCTACTATGAACAAAGTCCCTCTTTGGGACTTTTGTGGTCAATGATACAGATGATGTTAACACTCATGGAATGTTTTCTAATTTTTTTTTTAAGTTTATTTATTTATTTATTTTGAGAGAAAGAGAGAGAGTGTGAGCAGGGGAGGGGCAGCGAGAGCGAGGGAGACATAGAATCCCAAGCAGGTTCTACACTGTCAGCATGGAACCCCCCAGGTGGGGCTCCAACTCACAAACTCCGAGGTCATGAGCTGAGCTGAAACCAAGAGTCCAGCACTTAAGGGACTGAGCCACCCAGGTGCCCGCCATGGAATGCTTTCTATGTGCCGGGCACCGTTCTTTGTGCTATACAAGGATGAATTCATTGACTTTCCAGGTAAGGGCTATTATCATTCCACATAACATGTGAGGAAACTGAAGCACAACAAGATTAAAGGATTTGCCCAAAGCCCCCAACTAGCAAGTGATGGCTTTTGGGACATCTGGCAGTGTGATTTTGGCGCTCTAGCGTCTCCTAACAACAGAGCAAGAGTCACTGGGTCCAGCACAAAAGCAGACAAAACTCTAAGGAAAAACCAAAAATTCTTGCCGGCTAAACAGAAAATTTAGTTTCTAAGTGCCTGCCTGCCTGCCTGCCAGCACGTCTTCATCCCCCACTTTCTCCTTTCTCCACCCACTCCTCCTGGAAAAAGAAGACTGTGAACCCAGAAAGTAGGGGAAAGGTCGCAGCTGGGATTTGGCTCCTCCCTTCCTGCTTTTTCACTAAAAGGCAGAGCACGGCAGAGCTCCCGGGTTCTCCCCCATCCAGCCTCGGCACATGATCCTGGCACGTGGAACCACCAGTCCTACAGCTCCGTGGACCAGCCTGGACTCACCTGCCCCGGCGCTTTGGCCCACTGCCCTCCTCCTCCTCCCCAGGAGGAAAGCAAGGAAACCCCTGGCAGCCTTCTTGCCTGAAGGTTCCTTCCCAGGGGCCCGCTGACTCCTGGTGTCTTCCCAGGACTCTCTATTTTCCGAGACCCGCCTTTGGGTGCTCTCACAGTAGAACGGTTACATTTCTCTGGTTTTGCGGGGGTGGCGGGGTGGGGGTGGGATTAGCAAAGCTTCCCAGCCCCCAAATCTGAGTATGAGACTGAACTGTCACCTCCTAGCTCTTTGGTTCAATCTGAAAGTGTCTTTAAAAATCATCTTGTAGGGGCGCCCGGTGGCTCAGTCGGTTAAGCGTCCTACTTGGGGTCAGGTCATGATCTCACAGTTCATGATCTCACAGTTCATGATCTCACAGTTCCTGGGTTCAAGCCCCGCTTCGGGCTCTGTGCTGACAGCTCGGAGCCTGGAGCCTGCTTCGGATTGTGGCTCCCCCTCTCTCTGCCCCTCCCATGTTCATGCTCTCTCAATAATAAGTAAACGTTAAAAAAATAATAAAATAAAATCATCTTGTGTCCACATTTTAGGTGAGAAAACTGAGGCCCAGTGAGTACAAAGTGACGTCTTTGTGACGTCAGAACAGGCACCAGGGCCAGCTGAGTGTTTCACATTTTCTGACACATGACAAACTTTCGTAGAAAGCAGAACTTAATACGATGCGAAAACGCCTCACCATTCCAATGATATCAGTGGTAAATTAAACCTCAGGCCTTGGACTGGAGAGCGGGGGTGGTGCCCGGAATGCTGACACTTCTAGAAAGTGAAAGTCAGCTCTTCAGTCCCTGGAATTTAAACACTGGGGGCAGGGGGTGGGGGTCTGATGCCTTCTGACAATCTGTGCTTTGTTGGAATGTCTGGTGAAGAAGCCCTCCTCCGCAGACCGGTCTTCATCGGACCTGAGGGTCCCTTGGATTGGGGCACCTCAGGTGTGTCTTCCAATCCACTTAGTAGGGGGGTAAATGTGCCGATTCCTTCCAAAGTTTCCTGCAGCAAGAAAAAGCAGTCCGAGTTAACACACACGCTGGCCTTACTGCCGATCTCAGTGACTCAGAACCCCAAGTTGCGTTCTTTCCAAAACAGGTCGGACTGAGAGCCCTGCTCCGAGACCCCGACCTCGGACCGCCCCGCTTGGGGGCGGGGCCGCGGACGTGCGTCCGGGCGAGTGCGTGCGGCCCCAGTGCGCATGCGCGGGCTCCGGGGCTGGGACTTGGCTATAAGCGGGCGGTGTGGGCGGCCTCCCGGCGTTGCCTGCGGAGGGCTGCGCTTTTGTGCTCCGAGAATCTTCTTGGTTGCGATTCAGCTCTGTCCCGGGGCTGACTTTCTCGACTCCTGCACGACCCGCTGTTACCGCGAGTGGACGGCTCCTGGCCCTTCCTCCTGGAGGTGAGCGACCCTGTGGGCTTCCCCGCCTTCCCGCCCCTATTCCCCGGGCTGCGTGCCCCTCGGGCCGCCTCGGGTTCCTGGCCTGGGGCCGCGCTGCCTGGAGCGGGTGCTCCTTGCTCCTCCTCCACTCGGGTCCGGGAGTCAGCCGCTCCAGCTGTGTTTTCTGGGATGACCCTGTGTTACATGACGCCCTCCCCATGCTCGCTAGTGCTGGATTAGGTGTCCCAGTCCTGCCCTCCCGAAGAACCCTTCTTGTCACAGCACTTGGCGCGGTGGGTGGGTGGTAACTGCCTGTCTTCTTGCTTAGATTGTCCGCCCGATGAGGACAGGGTTCATGTCTGCCGGACCCCGTGTGGCCGTAGTACCTTGCAGAGCGCCTAACACACTATACTATTCAGGGCGTAGTTAAGTGAACTAGATAGATTTGACTGTCTTAGAATTATTTTTACTTATCAAAAAATTTATGATTAACAGGAACCTGACTGAGATGTGAGGGAGACCTCTAGACAGGTTGCTTTCTCAAGGGCATGTTCTTACAACTCCTCCCTCAGAAACAGACTCGGTTCTGGAAGATTTTTGGTCCCTCTGTGCCCTGAGCTGTGGCACAGGGATTGTGCATTGCACCAGGCGGGAGGAGTAAAAAGGTTTTGCTTTAGAAGAAGTGAAAGTTGTTTGTTTTTTTTTTTAAAGTTTATTTAAACTTTAAAGAGAGAGGGCACCCATACATGTGGGGGAGGGGCAGAGAGACAGGGAGAGAATCCCAAGCAGGGTCTGTGCTGTCGGAGCCCGATGTTGGGCTGGAACCCACAAACCGTGGGATCATGACCTGAACCTAAATCAAGGGTGGGGGGGGAGAAGCTTACCCCTGAGCCACCCAGGTGCCCTAGAAGATGTAAAAGTTTTGAGGAGTGCTTTTGAGTTAGCCCAAGAAGTAAGTCTAGCTCTGGGGCCATGGAGTTTATAGTGTAAATATGCTGGGAGATTCTGTTGCGGAAGAACATGCGCTGGTCCCTATCTCCCTGTCTTAGCTCCCTAGGAAGACAGAAGTCAGGGCCAGATGCATGCATATCCCAGAAGGCTATAGGTTAACCACACCTCTCTTTCCTCAGCATCCAGAGGCCTTCCAGAAGTGGAAGAAAGCTTTACTGCTCTACAGAGGAGTGTGGGGTCCTTTCAGCCATGAAGCCTCTGTTGAACCTCTATCTCTTAGGTGTGGTGTTGACCCTGCTCTCCATTTTCGTTAGACTGATGGAGTCCCTGGGAGGCTTACTGGAGAGCCCGTTACCTGGGAGCTCCTGGACCACCAGAAGTCAACCAGCCAGCACAGAGCCCCCTAGGGCCTTCCAGACCATCCATCCAGAGGGGTGCGATAAGACCTCACTCCACCGGCTATAACCTTGGAACACCAGGCAGGGTCCGGGCAGGAACTGCGCAGGCAGGCTCCGAACATCAGTATTATCAGAACTGTTACCAGGCCCTTGAAGGGCCTCTCCGTCTGGATGCTCCTGTTCTGGAAAAAGAGCCTGTCCCATGTGAACGGGTTGCCCATGACTGATGGAATGATGTCACTCTTCCCGGGGTCTGCTGTACCCTCTGGTGTCCTTGACAATAGTTCTCTGACATCTCTTAGCTAGGGCCTTGTGCTTCATGTTCAGCCGTTGGGAGATGGTGTCGTTTTCGTCCCTGCTTCCTCAACATCTGCCAAGAGTTCCTTCGGACTTGCGCGTCTTATAGTCAGTCAGTTTGATGTTCAGCCTCTCTTCGGTGAGAGCTTGTCTGTGTGGGAGTGATGTATGGGTTGGTGTATGGGAGGGGGAATGATGAAATAGTGTCCAATTCTCATTGTTTCACATGTTAAATGCCCTTTCTCCAACATACAGTGAACTTGTGAATATCAGTCTGAAGGGGACACTGGGATGACAAAGCCTGCTCAGGACATGGCATTATGGCCACCATGTGGCTTAAATGGATTTCTAATGAAATAAAAGTTGAGTATATATTTCTACTTTGTGTCCTGTTGACCTCTGCCCTTGAAATTAGTGGTAGGGAAGGGTCTTAATTCCTAGATCTGGGGTTTGACATCTTAAAAACTTAGAAGCAGAAAAGTACTTAAAACACTTTGTTTAAAACATCAGGTAAATACACCTGGATTTGGAGGCCAGGGCAGTTGTGTCTGCCTCATATCAACAAGTCTTCTGATCCTGGGCCAAGAATATTCCAGTATTCTCTTGACTCTCCATTTCTAAAGAAAAATGATTATTCTAGCACCCTCGCCTTCTGTCTCTGGGAGAAGGAGACTGTCAGTCCAGTAGGCCTTGGTTTTTTCCTTCTGCACTGCTGAAGTAAGGAGGGCTCAACTCTGTTCTCCAAGTCATTTGGCAAAATGCCCACATCTCACAACAGTTGTTTCTGTTTACTCCCAGATCTCTGCAGCGTGGCTTTTAGACAGAAATGGAGGGCTATTTTTTTTCTACTTGTATCCACCACTCGTCCATGTTCAGGTGCATTCACTCCTCTGTCCCTCGTAATATAGATCCATTCACAGTCTCTTGGTTTGTGTTATTTTATGTAAGGTGAGTTTGATTTACTTTTGCCCAAGGGTAAGACTGGAATATGGTCTTCTCTGCTGAACTACTTTTGCTTCCTGGGTTGTTCTGAAGCCTAAGTGCCACTAGCTGAAACTGTAACAGAAACACTAGCTTCTAGTGGTTTGGGCATCACTTCTTTTTTTATTATTATTTTTCAAATTATTTTTTAAATGTTTTACTTCTTTTTAAGACAGAGAGAGACAGAGCATGAGTGGGGATGGGGCAGAGAGAGAGGGAGACAGAATCTGAAGCAGGCTCCGGGCTCTGAGCTGTCAGCACAGAGCCCACTGTGGGGCTCGAACTCATGAACCGTGAGATCATGACCTGAGCCGAAGCCGGACACTCAACCGACTGAGCCACCTGGGTGCCCCTGGACATCACTTCTATTTATTGCACGGTGGTGGTCACTGGTGCTATTTACCAAGTATTTCCAGCTTCCCACCTTCTGGGCACATAGCACGATTGGGCTCCCTGATCCTTTGTGGATGGCTGGGGTTATGTGAACTTGTGTTTCAGCAGCATAGTACAATCAAAACTATAGTTGGTTTTTTATCTCTGATTTCAGGCACTTTCATGTGCCAGTAGTTTTCCTAGACATATTTCTTAAATTTGATATATTTTCTTATTCTCACATCTCTCCGACTCATTTGGTATGTTTCAAATTTTAAGTGGGAGAGTTGCATTTTAAGTCTCTTCCCCAAGCAGTTTAACTGCAATGGTTTATAGGGTGCCACAACCTTTGAGGTCTTTGCTCTAAGACAGTTGGATCTACTTGGAGGTTTTAGGTTTTAACAACAGATATGATGGTCATACCGCTGTTACAGTCTTTCCTACGAGTAGGGTCACCTGCTGTCCCCACTTGCTTGGCAGAGGGGTTTTCTGGGGTGTAGTACTTATCAGAGCTAAAACTGGGACAGGTATAGGTAAACCTGGTCAAGGCAATTAGATGGGTAAGATGGCCAATCGGTTATTCTACCTGAAAAACATGAGTTCAAAATGGCGTCTGTCATTCCAAACATTTCTCAGCTTTATCTGTTAACCTGTTAGGGATGAGAAACAGTTGCTTCTGTGAACCCTGCAAGCCGGTTGATTTCTGTAGTCTCTCTACGTCCCTTGTGCTGCTTGCAAACTGGCCAGTTCAGGTCTTGTCTGAGCTAATTCTGTACTTTGTTGATGGTGACCAACAGTATCCAATTCAGGCTGCTAAAATTCTGTTCTCTGACTTTCTCTTACTAGATAGATTAAATAATGTGTGTCTTCTAAGTTACTGTAGACAACAGTTTTACCAGATACTCTTCTACTGTATAACATGAGTTGTCCTCTTTCTTTCAATAAGATCTCTTTGCTGCCCTCCAAGTAAGTTAATGTCACACATACTAAGGCTTTTTCTTTTTTTAACATGCAACATCCCCCCCCCCCCCGCCACTGCCCCCCGCAACACACACATTCCTGTCTCCTTATCAGTCAAGGACACATTAGATTAGGTTATGCGGCAGCAACAACCCTAAATTCTCAGTAGCTTAAAAGAGAGTACATTTGCCCAAGGCAGTACTCCTAGGAAGCAGAATTGGGGCCTAATCAAGGAATATTCCCTTCCTCGGGGTAAGGGGACTTCACTGCATCTGCTCAGTGGCACGTCATAATCATGAGGCTGCTGTGTTTCCCATTCTCCCCCTTTCCCCTCAGTGCATTCATCTTGTCCCCATTCCACCAATATTTACTAATTTTTTTTTTTTGACATTTATTTTTGAGAGAGAGAGACAGAGCATGAGCAGGGGAGGGGCAGAGAGAGAGAAGGAGACACAGAATCTGAAGCAGGCTGCAGGCTCTGAGCAAGCTGTCAGCACAGAGCCTGATGCGGGGCTCGAACCCACAAACTGTGAGATCATGACCTGAGCCGAAGTCGGATGTTCAACCGACTGAGCCACCCCGGCGCCCCTCCACCAATATTTATTAGATGTGTGGAAGCACATGGCTTGTCTTTTTAGTTTATAGATCTCCATCTCAAGCCACATCCAAAACTGGTATAGAAACCATTGTGCATCACCTGGAGATTCTTCAGTTTGGCCTTGATGTTGTGGCTGAAGGGAATTATTGGATTGTCTCCTTCGGGGAGGTATGGTGAATGGATTCCACCTGCAGGAGGGATAGTGAGCTGAATGATTATTCACTAGAAGGTTCAGTAGTGGTACTCATTAATGTTCTCCAAGTATTTCTGCCCTTGCCTTTCAAGCACATGATAGAAGTGTACTCCCTGACACCTTTGTGGTCGGACAGGGCCATGAATTAGTTCTTGCCAATGAGTTGTGAGTAGAAGTGATGTGTGTTAATTCTAAACTGGAACACTTAAGCACTGGTTCAAAAACCTCCAAAACCTTTAACCTTCTTTTTCCCTCCACTACAGTGACTATCAATGCTCCAAATGCAGCTGTTCCATTAATGTAGGTCCTGGAGTGAGGAAGTCATGGAGCAGAGCCCTTTATCTCTGGTTCATCTCTGGTGAACATGTAGTATAAATGAGAAAGAAACCTCTGTTGTGTTAAGCTACTGCAGCATAACTTGGCCCATCCTGACTGATACATTGCCTTTGGCACCTACTGGGTACCATGCATTGACTAAGATTTCATTACTACCTACTTCAGATAGCATGCATAAGACCGCGGGGGGCGGGGGAACACGTAAACAAACCCATAACCTCTCAAGATTCTGTGATAGAAATACGCGTACAGGATTTGAGTACATAAAGTTGTTTACTGGCAGGAGGCAGATATTAAGGGAAAGCTTCTTAGAGGATCTGAATTTTTAAAAATGAATAGGTACCCAAGTTCAGAGTTTCCCACGAGAGGGAACCATGAGCAAAGGACATGGAGATGAGCTTAAGCACACAGAGCATGTTTAGAAAACTGGTAAGCACAGATTTTAAATCCCAGTTATTAGGTTGAAGTCTTAGCACTAGTGCCATCTAGTGGAGTCTAAGGAAGAAGGAAACACTAAATCCATGCTGTGGAATGCTTTCTGGATGTGAAGGGCTGTGCCTCTACAGCTTATGATAGATATCAGAATATTAAGGGGTGGAAGATATGATCTAGTCTAATATTGTCCAATAAAAATGTAATGCAAGCCACATAGGTAATTAAAATTTGTTTAGTGGTTACATTAAAAAGAAACAGGAAAAGATATATATATATCATTTGTTACAATATTTTTTTATTTTAGAGAGAATCTTAATCAGGCTCCATGCTCAGCGCGGAGCCCAACACGGGGCTCGATCCCAGAGGATCCGATCTGAGCTGAAATCAAGAGTTGGACGCTCAACCAATTGAGCCACCCAGGCGCCCCAGGAAAAGATATTGTAAACACATTTAACCCAATATATTAGAAAACATTATTTCAACATGTAATCAACTTAAAAAGTGATCTATGAGATACATATTTTGCATTTTATTTTGGTACTGTGTATTTATATTGGTATTTTACACTTAGAACATATTTCATTTGGATTAGCCACATTTCAGGTGCTCAGTCGTCACACATGGCTAGTGGCCACTACATTGGACAGCATAGATCTTTTCATTTGACTGCAGAGGAAATGGAAGCTAAGTAAGTTAGACAATAGCATTGAATTAATGGGTGGTAATTTCCTAGCATGCAGCTCTTTTTTCTACAGCATGATTTTTTTTTTTTTTTAAGAACTCTCCAAAATGCAGTGTAGCAAAATATGTCAACAATGTGCTTTTTCACCCCCAAGGTAATTCTTGTGTGGGCACATGTGAGATTTTTTTTTTTCTCTAAGAAAACCTATTGTTACAAATCAAAATTATGAAATGACTGTAACTTGCAGTGTTTACATGCTGCTTTGCCCATAGACTGTCAGTAATGCCTCAGACTTGACTTGCTTTGTATGGCAAACCTATATCAACTTAATAACTCATAATTCATCACTTAAACATTAACTTTTTATTATTGTGTTTCCTTCTAGACCTTGTTCATACACATTGGACATTTCTATATTGTAATAGTATGAATGTAATTTGGACTCTTTTTTTCCCTGTTGCTTAACATTATGAAATGGAGAAACAAATAATTGATAAAAGTAGGTAGTTTTATTTAATCTGAGGAATTCTAAATTGGAAAATATGTTCATAAGACTTATTAGAATAGTGTACTCATATTTATGTAAGAAGGGATAGAAAAAGTTAAATGTATTATACTGGTATAAGTATGTGTAAACTCTAAAAGAATAGAAAAAATAACAACAGTGGCTTCATTTTGGGGCAAGTGTGATGGGAACTAAGCCAATGATGAGGGTGGGAAGGAGCTCTTCACTCTCCCATTTGAAAGTTTATGATGTTTGTACCTCATGAATGTGTTATTTGTTCACAATTTTAATTTTTAAATGCCTACAATCTTCTACAGTTTCTATTGTAACAGCCTTCTGGAATTTTAATTGGGATTTTATTGAGCCTACAGATCTTTTCTTTTTTTTTTTTTAAGTTTTTATTTATTTTGAGAGAGGGGCGGAGAGGGAGAGAGAGAATCCCAAGCAGGCTCTGTGCTATCAGCATGGAGCTTGATACTGGGCTCGATCCCATAAACTGTGAGATCATGACTTGAGCTGGAAATCAAGAGCTGGATGCTCAACTGAGCCACCTAGGTGCCCCCAGCCTATAGATCAATTTGGGATAAATTGACATCTTAATATTGAATCTTCCAGTCCATAAACATAGTATATCTTTCCTTCTGTTGTTGATAAAGAATTTTGTATCTCTCTTCATGAGTAATGCTGGTTTGTGGTCTGTTACTTTCTTTTCTTGCATTGTCTTTATCTGATTTTGGTAATGCTGGGTTCATAAAATGAGTTGGGAACTGTTTCCTACTCCATTTCCTGAGTTTATATAAGATTAATATTCTTTCTTCCTTAAAAGTTTGATAGACTCATCCAGTGAAGACATATGAGCTTAGAGTTTTATTTGTGGCAAGATAATTACAAATTCAGTTTCTTTTATGAATGTATATTTATTTGATTTTTCCTAAATCTCTTTTTAAGTCATTTTTTTCCTAAGTTTTAGTAATATCTGTGTGATGACATTAGTATAGAACATTTAAGTTGCCAAATTTACTGGCATTAAGTTGTTAAAACTATTTCCATATTATACTTTTAAAATACACAAGATCTATAGTGATGTTCCCTCCTTTTTTTTCAGATTGGCAATTTACGTATTTTCTTTTTTTTTCTAGATCTCACAAACTATACGTTTTTCAATTTTTAGAAATTTAACTGCTCTTTTATTTTTTTAATTATTTTTTAATGTTTGTTTATATTTTAGAGAGACATAGTGTGAGTGGGGGAGGGGCAGAGAGAGAGGGAGACACAGAATCCGAAGCAGGTTCCAGGCTCTGAGCAGTCAGCACAGAGTCCAATGTGGGACTCAAACCCACAAACTCTGAGATTATGACCTGAGCCGAAGTCGGACGCTTAACCGACTGAGCCACCCAGGCACCCCAACTGCTCTTTTTAAAAAATGTAACTTTAAAAATTAAAAAAAAAAAGGCAGGGGGGGACCTGGGTGGCTCAGTTGGTTAAGCGTCTGACTTCGGCTCAGGTCATGATCTCACGGTTCGTGAGTTTCAGCCCTGCGTTGGCCTCTGTGCTGACAGCTCATAGCCTGGAGCCCATTTGGAATTCTGTGTCTCCCTCTCTCCCTGCCTCTCCCCTACTCATGCTTTGTCTCTCCTTCAAAAATAAATAAACATTAAAATTTTTTTTTTAAATTTAGCTTTAGAAGTAGGTTGTTTAATTTCCAAATACCTTGACATTTTCCAAATATTTTTTCTTTCATTGATTTCATTGATTCCAATTTCATTGATTATGTTAACAGAACATACCTTTATAATTTTAATTAGTCAAAATTTATTGAGACTTATTTTATGGCTCAATATATGGTGTATCTTGGTGAATGTTCAATGTGCACTTGAAAAGAATGTCGATTCTGCTATTGAGTGAGCTGTGTTTTACAGAAAGTGTACAAAATATTTTTTATCAAAAGTATTAAAAAATACAAAACAATTTTTTTACAAAATTACATAAAGTTCGTTGATAGTGGGGCGCCTGGGTGGCTCAGTCGGTTAAGTGTCCGACTTTGGCTCAGGTCTCACGGTTTGTGGGTCCGAGCCCTGCATCGGGCTCTGTGCTGACAGCTCAGAGCCTGAAGCCTGCTTTGGATTCTGTGTCCCTTTCTCTCTGCCCCTCCCCCACTCATGCTCTCTGTCTCTCTCTGTCTCTCTCTCAAAAATAAACATTAAAACAATTTTTTAAAGTTGGTTGATAGTTATTTAAGTCTTCTGTATCCTTATTGATTTCCTATTTGTTTTAGTTTCATGTTTTTTTAAACTCTGCTATTGGATACATATACTTTTAGGATTGTTATGTCTTACTAAATTGACCCCCTTATCTTCTTTAAATGTCCCTCTTTATCAAGGTGTATTATTCCTTGTCATGAAGTCTTCCTTATATGATATTAATATAGCCACCTTAGCTAACTTAACGATTAGTGGCTGCAAAGTTTTATCTTACTCTATCCTTATAACTTATGTGTCTTTATATAGTGTGGATTTCTTGCAGATAGCATTTAGTTGTGCCCTCCTTTTTATACAGACTGGTAATATCTGATTTTCAATTGGAATGTTTAGGCCATTTAAATTTAGTGTAATTATCCATAAGGTTGGGTTTAAATCTTCTATCTTGTTATTTTCTATTTCCCATCTGTTCTTTGTTCCATTTTTCCTTACTTTTTTTTTGGATTGTGAATTATTTAGTGTTCTATTTTATTTTCACTATTGATTTATTAGCTATAGATCTCTGTTTAATTTTTTTTAATGGTTCCTCTATTCTAGGATTTACAACAAACATCTTTAACTTATTATAGTCTGACTTCAAATAGTATTTTATCGGGGGCATCTGGGTGGCTCAGGCAGTTAAGTGTCCAACTCCGGCTCAGGTCACGATCTCACAGTTTGTGGGTTCGAGCCCCGCATCAGGCTCTGTGCTGACCTCTTGCTCAGAGCCCAGAGCCTGATTCTGATTCTGTGTCTCCTTAACTCTCTGCCCCTCCCCCGCTCACGCTTTGCGTCACTCTGTCTCTCAAAAATAGATAAATGTAAGAAAAAAAAATTCAAATAGTATTTTATCACTTCAGGTATAATACCAAAGCCCTGCAATACTACACCTTTATTTCCCCCTCTCATCCTCTGTTCCTTTTTGTCTTATATTTTAGTTCTATGTATGTTCTAAACCTAATGTTTCATACTACATTGTTATCACTTAAACATTTTTAAATGTTTACTTATTTTGAAAGAGCAAGTGAGAGAGTGGGGCGTGGGCAGAGAGAGAGAGGGAATCCTAAGCAGGCCCCACACTCAGCATGGAGCCGGACATGGGTCTCCAGCTCATGATTGTGAGATCATGACCTGAGTCAAAATCAAGAGTTGGATGCTGGGTGCAGGGGCACCCAGATGCCCCTGCATTGTTACCATTTTTAAATATTCAATTTTTGTTTAAAGAACTTCAAAAATTATATGTGTATATATATTAAAATGTTGACTCATGTATTTCGAATTTCTAGTGGTTGCTTACTCTTTGTGTAGATGTAGGTTTATAGGTTTTTATATATTTGAAGTCTTCCAGCCCGTATTTATTCAAATATATGTCTTTATCTCAGGAAGTAAACAGTTATGTTCAATACAGCCCTGACCACATGTCCACAACTCTGGTCAGACTACTTTTAGAGCTAATAATGATTCTTCCCGTATGTAGCATACTATGTACATAGTTGCTTCTCAGCAAATATTTGTAGAGCCATGTGCAAGAAATTTCTTTACCACTTTTTAAAATTTACTTAATAAGGAAACACTTGCTTATGGTAAATAGTTCAAACGGTACAAAAAATAAAGTGTGAAAAATAAGTCCTTTTTTCACCACCATTACCAATGCCCTACATTTTTATCCTCCCAGAAATGATCTGGGCATGTTCAAGCATATCCTTTTTTTAAATCCTTTTACCCAAGTGATAGCATTTTATATATACTGTTTTTCATCTTTTTCTAACTGTATAGGTCTCAGTAATCATTCCATATCAGTATATGTAAAGTTGCCTTATCTTAATGGCTGCAAAACATTAATATAGAAGTATCATAATTTAACTGGTGCTCTATTGATGGACATTTACCTTTTATAAGGAAAGGAGAAAAAATGTCAAGAACAGAGAGTAAAATAATGCAAAAAAAGCCAAAATAATGACCTTGAAGGTTGTTTGAATATTTGAATTTCTACTATTCTAATCTTTACATCAATAAAAAATTGTAAGAGTTAGTTTTCGCTTCCAATGAGCAAGTCTTTTTTTTTTTTTTTATCTTTATTTATTTTGGAGAGAGAGAGACAGCGTGTGAGCAGGGGAGGAGCAGAGAGAGAGGGAGACACAGAATCTGAAGCAGGCTCCAGGCTCTGAGCTGTCAGCACAGAGCCCGACGCGGGGCTCGAACTCACGAGCTGTGAGGTCATGACCTGAGCCGAAGTCAGACACTCAACCGACTGAGCCACCCAGGTGCCCCACGATGAGCAAGTCTTAAGAAGAAATAAGCCACTACGATACAAACTTCTGCCTCTGAGGTAACAGGTTTGGAAAAATACCAATGAGAAGCAGGCCTCCCACCCTATGTTAAGAGAAGCACCAGGAAATTTAACTCTAGTCACAGGAGGATTGTGCCTGTGTGTCTTGAGGGTTTAAAAGACATGAGAGAACCGACTTACCTCCTTGGCTCGCTCCTGCACAAACACCAAAGTGAGAATGTCTGATAGCTATCCAGTCCTAGTCTGAGAGGATACCTAATAACTCACTCCTCCTCAACTTCATGCATCCTGAAGAAGTCTTTAAGTGGAAGTTTCTTCTCCTGGTACCTTCTCCTGGTACCAAAGATGGGAGATTGCGAGGGGAGGGGAGGAGTTGGTGCCACTAAATGGTACACTAGTAAATGTTTCACACCAGGTCTGATTGGGGATATATACAATATGTAAAATAATAAGCATACATGCATACACATGTTATTATTACATATATATACATATACGATATGTATAGTGTTATATGCATTATAACTACAATTTAATATACATTATAATTAGTCATATTATATATTATAATCATATCATTATAATTATATAATATGTATGTATGTATATATCTATATGTACATATATGCATACATATAAGTATGTATGTTTTCTCTACAGTTTTACTGACGTAAAGTGCGTATAGCACCCAATTTACAACTAACAATAAAATACACAGTGCTCTTGTACGTTTCATATAGCCAATTGATTCTCACAGAAATCTTTCACTGATTTTTGTCAAACTCTTGTATTCCTAGCCAACCAACGCAACTGACAAGTACAGTTCCAACCTGAATGTTGGCTGATTTTTCCACTTCTATTAACGAGTAAGATGAAAGTGAATTAACCTAGTTGTATGTTGGAACTTTACACGTTCATCAGTGACTTCAGCAACTTCTTTGCTAAATCAGATAATAGCTTTCAAATACTGAAAGCTACTGAGACTCCTCAGATTTTTTGTGTGCCTACAATATGACAGCAACAGCCACACGCAATTTACATCAACATTTTTTCTATCCCTTTATTTTTTTTTTTAATGTGTATTTTTGAGAGAGAGAGAGAGACAGAAGACAGAATGTGAGCAGGGGAGGGGCAGAGAGAGAGGGAGACACAGGATCCGAAGCAGGCTCCAGGCTCTGAGCTGTCAGCGCAGAGCCTGACGCGGGGCTTGAACTCGCGAGCCGTGCGATCATGACCTGAGCCAAAGTCAGACGCTTAGCCGACTGAGGATTCCAGGCACCCCTTTATCCCTTTAGACAGCCAACAAAACAATAAATCGAGGCTTAATTGGTTTCCATGGTGTAAATAACCCCCAACATGGCTGGTTTCAAGATAGTGACCAACATGAAGTGACCAACACACCCCGAGAAGATAGGACGAGGTAGTGCAGCATCACACAGTGTTTCTACCCTGTAGATACAATCCACGTAAATAACCTCAAGGGTATAGAGAGTAGTAAAATATAGTAAAACAATTAAGAAGTGGTGAGTTTGGGTCATTACCTTTGCTTTTGTATAATTTGTTGAAGTGTAAGTTTCCGTAGTTAAATTTTTACTATTGGCTATGTTTAACAATGGCTCGTAAAATGCCTGAAAATCGAATTGTTTTCACGGGTCTCTTTTGGGCTGGCTCCAGCACGCCACTGTGCTGCACTTCCTCATCTGCCCACTGCTCCCAAAGAAATAAGCCTCTTTGCCTTGTTAGCAGCCCGGTGTTTCCAAAAAGTTCTCATTTTTCTCCCATGAAACGAGGTAGGGAAGATTGGCGCGAATTACTCGTCTTCACCCCGAGCTCCTCTGGCCCGGGGAGAGCCTGACTTCAGGGAATTCACACCGATAAAGTTTTTGTGAGGGGCTTCGCCACCTGGGGAGAGGATTGAAGGCTGTGGGTCTCTGGAGAAACTGCCTTGCTGTTCTGGCCAGCTCACCACTGTCTTGCCATAACCGTAGTGCATTTTCCTCATGTATGCAGAGAAACTGAGTGAACAATGGAATAGACTACTATTACTGCTAATTTGTAGTGCGTAGGAAAGGGGAGAGAGAAGCTCTGCTTATCCCCAATCCTCCCTTGCCTCTTCTTTTTTTCCTTTCCTGTTGTTACCCATCACATTCCTTGATGTCATGCCTGCCATTGTGAGCCGACAGGCCCTCCCTGGCCTGGTGGACAGCTTGTAAGTCAGGAGGGGAGGGGGAGCTGTGGAGGTTGGGGGGAGCAGTGGTCACACCAACACCTTGGAATTGGGCTGGGTCTGAGTGGAGCCCCAGAGATGTTCTCCAGCCCATTCTTCCCAAGAACCAATGAGTAAAATTAGGGGCCTCCCACCTGAGGTCAGGGAACCAGGCCCTGGAGTGGATCTGGGGGTGGAAGATGGCCTTCTTTGTCAACTGATTCATTCTCCAGAATTCAACTTGTTCTCCGACTCGGTGGTATTTGAAAGCAACTTTATCCAGGTACCTGTGTGCAGCTCAGAACCCACTTTCTTTCGCTTTCCAGAACTTGTTCCTAAGGATTGGTCCAAAAGTGCTGGTCCAAAAAGGCCTCCGAAAGCCCTGGGGAGGAGAAGGAGGCTGCTATGGCTAGGGACAACCAGAGGGTGTGGTCTGGATCCCAAGTTCAGCTCAGTTTGTGCCTACAGCATGATGGGGCTCCTTGAAGGTCATATGCTTTCAGGAAATAGAACTACAAACTGCAAAAGGGGACCTCAGGGCTCACCCTCCAGGCAGGGTCCGTGGGCCACTAGGGAAGGAATGGTTGGTTAGAGGGAATGAAGGTTGTTTTTAGAATCCCTGCTCTGAAATCCAACCTCCTCTCCATGGGATGGTTTAGAAATAGCCTTGTTTGAGAGCCAAGCCCCTAGAATCGGCCTTGCCCAGATTCTACATCCCCTAAAAGGCGGTGCTATGGCCATTGGAAGTTAGCATTTCTGGTCTGGGAAGCATGAGGCCACTGGGAGTATGGGATAGTCATAGGACATCTTGGGGCACCTGACTGGCTCAGTGGGTAGAGCATATGACCCTTTGTCTTGGGGTCATGAGTTCAAGCCTCATGTTGGGGGTAGAGTTTACCTTAAAAAAAAAAAAGTGTGTGTGACATCTTACTGAGGGCCTGCCCACCTACCTCCCTCTAGAGTTCTAGCTGGGATCTGCATACCTGTGCTCCTTTGCAGGTGCCGCATGACCAGCTTCTCAGGGTCTGTGTGCTGTGTGCGGGGCAGGAGATGCAAAGAGAGATCAGATGATATCCCTGGCCAAGGAGCTCATGAATTTGTCAATTTAAAGGGCATGTTATAACATGGTCACTGCTCAGAAAGCTCTGGCAGGTGGTTTGGACCAGCTCATCCCTAAAGCATGAGCAGAGAGAAGGGTGCTAGTGTCCGGGGAGTTCAGAGCACTTTTTGGAGTTTGGCAGTTGAAGAAGGCTCCCCAGAGGAGGAGGTGAAGCCCTTCTTGGAGGTATCCCTAAGACTTTGGTAAGTGGAGGAGAAGAGGGAGGACACTGCAGGCCAAGGGACTTCAGTTACCTGGGTGAAAGTGGGAGGCTAGAACCCATAGGGAGGGTCTGTGCTCAGGAATCCATGTGATGGGGGTCACAAAGCAGTGAGGACTCACAGGAGAGAGTGGAGACCATTTGAGCTCAATCAGAAGACGCGTTCACAGAGCAGCAAGCTACTCCCTGACGGAGCCCCCCAGATTTCAAAGAGCCGGTTCGCCGCTCCGAGCGCTCCCCGGTTCCTGCACTGCTCCCAGGGGGCTGCAGAGTGGGGCAATCAGCTGGCAGCCCGCGGGCGTGCTCCTTCCTAACACAGTCTCAGCGGAGGAAGAGCAGGGACGTGGCAGATCCAGACTCGGGATAGCGAATTCCAGTCATTTCTATTTGGGTGTGAGGTTTGGGCAGGAGGCTTATTCTCTTACTCTGTTCTCTTTGACCTGCTATTAAAACTGTGTAGATTCTCTGGGTGGACACTTAGTGATTCATGCAGCAGGAAACTCGGACCGTTCCGGGGAGGGCAAAGCCTGCCTGCTGGAGCTGCCCCGTGGCAGAGTGAAAAATTGACCCGAAAGGAATCACCCCACACAATTAGGTGGCTCCCTTTCTCCCCCCTCCTCAGTATCACCTCTCTGCCATCACCTGTAAGAAACATCACTCACAAACCTTTACTTAGCACTTACTCTCAGTGTGTGCCGCCCCTGTGTTTCGTTGTACATGTGAATGTCATTCCGCAATGTGGGCTCCAAGAAATGTTTGTTTTTGTTTTTTCCTTCAAAACGAAAATGGACTTTTCTTAGGAGCACCATCTATTCAGGTGTATGGGAACTGAAATTTCAGTTATTCCTGGGGCTCTCCCCTTGTCCCCAGCTCCACCATGGCTGTGAAATGGTGTCAATGGTCCTACAAAGTCTAGAACATTGGGAGAAGGCTCTCTGGTCGGTCACTCCCCAAATGTTCCTTACCTTACCTTGGTCCTTGTGGTTCCTTGGAGGCTTCTCTGCCCGCCCTGGACAGTGAGGTGGGCGTGTCTTAGCTGAAATACTGTGCCCAGTGCAAAGCATCCAGTCTCCCTGGGCTGCCTCTGATGCTGCAAGAGAACAGGTTCTCACGAGATCTAGCAACGGGCCCTCCCTCATCTTGCGGGAAGCTCCCCAATCATCCCTCAAGCTGGGCTGCCTGGGTCTGCCCCATTCACTAGCTCTTTCCTCACTCTCCTCCCCTTCTGGAACCTTCTTTACACAATCTCCCTTCCAGATCATTGGAAACCTGTGCTGGCTGCTTCTACCCGAGGATGGGGGAATAAAATGTCAATGCCTCTCAGCTTTTTCTTACTAACGCATCCCTTTAACGTTGGATAATGCAGAGGATGCAAAGGAGGGCAACACAGTTTCCTGTCGCCAATGAGCTGGTCTATTTGGAGAGACCCACAAAAAGGATGGATGCTGGTCATTGCCCAGGCCAGTGTGCCGCACACTTGCTCCGAGCATGTCCCCAAGTTAAAGTGCTGCTTTCCAGCACCTGTATTCTCCCACCCTTGCCTTCCTCTTTCTCCCTGACCCATGTACCTGGGCTGATTTCCAGGTCACTAAGCCCGGGAGCTGGATGGATGTCTATGAAGGTTCTACCACTGTGATCCTCGGGGTGACCTCCTCAGTGCCCTCCTTGCCACTCCCCAACATCCTCCTGATGGCCAACGTCACCTGGCCCCAGGGTCAGTTTTCCACCTGGAGCTCACCTGATTGTGCCCCAGTGGTCACCCTCAGCAGGTAAAGAAAGGCTGCAGAAGGGGTGGGATGACCGTACTGTTTTGCAGCTGGATTTTAGATAAAAAGAAAGGACAGTATATAAGCTATGTGTATACATGATGTATAGTGTATAAACTATGTAGAATTCATTCATTAAAAAACATGTCTTTCGTATCTGGATATACCAGACACTGTGCTTGGTGCAGTGATAGAGCCCTGGTCTCTGTCTCAGCCTGGTCTTTGAGGATCTTGGCTTCCTTTTATTTACTTTTATATTGTCACTATAGACTTAGGGGGTTTCCCCCGCAAAAAGGCGAGGGGTATGAAAGTCAGATGGGATTATGGAGTGTTACAATTGAAAAAAAAAAAAACCAAATACTGGATGTACAGGACACATCCACCCTTCTTACTGTCTCAGCAAGGTTAACTAGGATACAGGGAGGAGATCTGGATGGAAATAGGGTCAGAACACCTGAGTTCCAGTTCCTACTTAACGTGGTCTAAACTTGGGCACATCAGTTAGCTGTTCTGAGCCTCAGTTTCACCATCTATACAATGGAATGAAAAATATTCTTTCATCAAAGGGTGTGAGGATTGAATGAGAGGTTAGACATCGTCTATCAGCCATTGTTATTGATGTGGGCAGGTTCTTTAGTGATGAAGGCCCTGAAAGTCAGAGAAGAGTTAGTTTTAGTAATCATTCCCACTCCCAGACCATGAGCTTTCTCCCGTGGGCATCCCCCAAGCAGAGGCGGGAGCCTAGTGAGATGGGGCCAGGCTCTAGGTAGGCACGCATGATTGATCGAATGCATGATGAATGAAATCCCTGTGGGGATTTCCCGATTGTGTCCAGGATTCTCCCCCTGAAGTTTGTGGAACTACAAATCTGTGACCGGCTCCAACGCATCCTGAGGGTTAGGACAGTGACTGAAAAAATCTACTACCTAAGGCTCCACGAACACCACCCGGAGGCCGTATTTCAGTTCTGGATCCGCTTGGTGAAAATTCTGCAGAAAGGTCTGTCCATCACCACCAAAGACCCAAGAATCCAATTCACGCACTGCCTGGTGCCCAAAATGTCCAACAGCTCCACCGAAATAACAGTAAGTGGGGCCTCCCACCAAGACCTGCAGCGAGACGGGGGATGGGAAGCCCGGCTCCTTAGAGGATTGGTGGGCATTAAAGTCTGGTGTTGCAGGGGCAGACTTCGTCTTGAAGGGCCGAGGATACACACGCATCAAACTGGGGTCTACAAACATAAAAAGCAAATGAATTTCTTTTTCTGAAAAAAAGAGCTATAAAGTGGTTATCTCACTTAAAAATTGTTTTCTGTTGGGTTTTTTGTTTTTAAGTGTTAAAAAGGGAATAATGCTCACTGAAGAAAATTAGAAAATCACAGAAAAATCACCCGTACTTTCTCTCCAACCCCAAGCAATCACTTGGAACATTCTGGCATACTTCCTTCCAGTCTTCCATTTTATGTATTTTTTTTTTCCTTTTTTTGTTTGATCTTTATTAGGTTTTGGCATTAGAGTTATGCTGTCTTCTTAATATCAACTGAAGAATTTTGCATATGCTTTCACATTGTTGAATATATTGAAACTTTGAAAACATTTATTCTTTAACGTTAGAGGCTAGATTGAATTTGCCAGGTTCTTTTTTTTTTTTTTTTTAATGTTTGCTTGTTTATATATTTATTCTTTCTCCAATTTTTTACTTAAATTCCAGTTAGTTAACATACAGTGTAGTGTTAGTTTCAGGAGTAGAATTTAGTGATTCATCACTTACCTACAATACCCAGTGCTCATCACAAGTGCCCTCCTTAATGCCCATCACCCATTTAACCCTCCCCCTGCCCACCTCCCTCCATCAACCCTCTGTTTGTTCTCTATAATTAAGAGTCTGTTTCCTGGTTTGCCTATTCCTACCACCACCCCCTGATTTTTATTTGTTTTGTTTCTTAACAGTTTTCCATCTTTTTTTCCCCTAGATCACTTTTTTAAAAAATTTACATCCAAGTTAGTTAGGATATAGTACAACAATAATTTATCCATTTAGCCCATCCCCCCTCCCACATCCCCTCCAGTAACCCTCTGTTTGTTCTCCATATTTAAGAGTCTCTTATGTTTTGTCCCCCTCCCTGTTTTTATATTATTTTTGCTTCCCTTCCCTTATGTTCATCTGTTTTGTATCTTAAAGTCCTCATATGAGTGAAGTCATATGATTTTTGTCTTTCTCTGACTGACTAGCTTCGCTTAGCATAATACCCTCTAGTTCCATTCACGTAGTTGCAAATGGCAAGATTTCATTCTTTTTGATTGCCGAGTAATACTCCATTGTATATATATATCACATCTTCTTTATCCATTCATCCATCAGTGGACATTTGGGCTGTTTCCGTACTTTGGCTACTGTTGATAGTGCTGCTATAAACATGGGGGTGCTTGTGCCCCTTCGAAACAGCACACCTGTATCCCTTGGATAAATACCTAGTAGTGCAATTGCTGGGTCGTAGGGTGGTTCTATTTTTAATTTTTTGAGGAACCTCCATACTGTTTTCCAGAGTGGTTGCACCAGCTTGCATTCCCACCAACAATGCAAAAGAGATCCTCTTTCTCCACATCCTTGCCAACATCTGTCATTGCCTGACTTGTTAGCCATTCTGACAGGTGTGAGGTGGTATCTCATTGTGGTTTTGATTTGTATTTTCCTGATGATGAGTGATGTTGAGCATTTTTTCATGTGTCGGTTGGCCATCCAGATGTCTTCTTTGGAGAAGTGTCTATTCATGTGTTTTGCCCATTTCTTCACTGGATTATTTGTTTTTTGGGTGTTGAGTTTGATAAGTTCTTTATAGATTTTGGATACCAACCCTTCACTGATGTGTTGTTTGCAAATATCTTCTCCCATTCCGTCCGTTGCCTTTTAGTTTTGCTGATTGTTTCCTTTGCTGTGAAGAAGCTTTTTATTTTGATGAGGTCCCAATCGTTCATTTTTGCTTTTGTTTCCCTTGCCTCTGGAGACGTGTTGAGTAAGAAGTTGCTGTGGCTGAGATCACAGAGGTTTTTGCCTGCTTTCTCCTCCAGGATTTTGATGGCTTCCTGTCTTACGCTTAGGTCTTTCATCCATTTTGAGTTTATTTTTGTGTATGGTGTGAGAAAGTGGTCCAGGTTCATTTTTCTGCACGTCGCTGTCCAGTTTTCCCAGCACCACTTGCTGACAGACTATCTTTATTCCATTGGATATTCTTTCCTGCTTTGTCAAAGATTAGTTGGCCCTACGTTTGTGGTCCATCTCTGGGTTCTCTATTCTGTTCCGTTGATCTGAGTGTCTGTTTTTGTGCCAGTACCATACTGTCATGGTGATTACGGTTTTGTGATACAGTTTGGGGTCCGGACAGTCTTCCATCTTAAATTAATTTTTAACTTATATATTTGAGGATATAATAAATGTCTGAATGTTGCTTTTTTTCAGTTGAGATTATATCAGAAGCATTTTCCCGTTTCTTTTTAAAGCTCTTCGTACACATCATTTTGATAATTTCACGCCATTCCAGTAGTTGTGTGAATGAATTAAAATTTACTTTGCCATTCTCCTGTTATCAGACATTTAGAGTTGTTTCTAACTTTTCATTATGGTAAATGATGCTAGAACAAGCATTTGTGTGAATTGATCCCATTTCTGCTTGTTTTCTCAGAATAGATTATTAGAAGCACAATTCAAAGGGTATGAGCATTTTTAAGGCTCTTGATACATATTGCCAGATTATTTCCAGAAAGCTCATGCCAAAGTATACTCTCTCCAGTAATATGAGTGTCTATGTCACTGTGTCCTTATCACAATAGAGAAGAATAAATTTTAATAAATTTTCTAGTATGATAGGTGAAAAAGTAACAGCCCTTTGATTTTCAATGAGTTTGAACATCATTATACAGTCTTTTTGTGCTCTTTGGCTATTTCTCTATTGGCATTTTGTGTTTTTTTTCTAAACTGGTTTGTAAAATAAAGCTTTTTATATATCAAGAAGTTTAACCCTTGAATCACAAGTGTCTGTAAACCTTTCCCCCAAGGATTCGCTTTTTCCTCTCAGTTTATTTGAGGCTCCCCACCCCCCACCCCTTTTGACAGAGAGAAGGCTTTTCCAGGACCTGCTTAGGGTAGAAGCACAGAAAGAAAGAGGTCGGTAGGCTGGATTGCCTAACACCTTCAGATTTCAGAACCTAAACCCTTTCTTCCTCTTGTCTCAGTTGAAGGCCTTTCCGTATTACTATCACTGCCTTCCAAAGTCAGCTTCCCAGCCCTGCTGCTCTCGTTCTTAATGTTCAGGCACAGTAGCCATTGGCAGCCCAGCAGAGAGAGGACGTTATCCTGCCAGGGCCCAGTTGGGCTCTGATGATTCTGGGGCTTGATGCTTAAGGAACAGGTTTCCGGGTCGAGCCTGAAAGACTCAAGGCTGAGTCCCTTCAAGGTTCTGGCCCCAGGAGGCCGAGAACTCCAGGCAGACCTGGTCATCTGACTGTAACTTTCTCCACCCAGCCTGAAAGCAGCCTCCTGCCATCCGCCCAGCCCAGCGAAAGCTTCATGCTGTTGACAGCCGAGCAGACCAGTGACAGTTTCTCGAATATCACAGGGAGGCCCCAGCTCACAGCGGACAGGTGGGTCCCCCGTGCAGGCAGCTCCGGCATCCCTTCCCGCAGCACTGAGTCGTGGGTGGGGACGGTGGCACCCTCGGCCAAACTACCTCAGTTCCTTCTTTTTATTCTAGACCATTATGCATATGATTTCTCCCCTCAGTTTTATTATAAGCCTGTCAAAAACAGGGTTTGTGGCTGTTGGGTCTGAATATTCCCTAGGCAAACTGCAGTGCTTTCATAGACGGTGCTCAATAAAAAGAACGAGGGGTGAGTAAGTTATCAGAGGAGGGTGAGCTGATCAGGCAGGCTCATGGAGCTCCGTATCGACTATCTCCAAACCCGGTTCACCAGGGTCCCCCGGGTAAGACAGTTCTGAGTTCTCTTCACCTCACTTATCTGTTCTGTAAAATGGACAGAATAGACAGTAACCCAAAGCAGACATGACTCCAAAGCCGTTTACTAATTCACTAATTATATGAGACTCTTTGTGCAGCAAGCGATGGAAAACAAAAGCAAGATCACACAATCACTACATTGAACAAGTACAACTTGCAGGATACCATCAAAATGTAAATTTATTTTGGGGGCACCTGGGTAGCTCAGCCGGTTAAGCATTTGACTTTGGCTCGGGTCATGATCTCACGGTTCGTGGGTTCAAGCCCCGCGTCGGGCTCTGTGCTGACAGCTCGGAGCCTGGAGCCTGCTTTGGATTCTATGTCTCCCTCTCTCTCTGCCTTTCTCCCGCTTGTGCTCTGTCTCTGTCTCTCTCTCTCTCTCAAAAATAAACACTAAGAAAGTTTTTTTAATGTAAATTTATTTTTGTCTTCCCTTTATAATTTTTTCAGTGGGAGTTTTCTTCTTGCCCTTAGATAAAAGCTGATTCTCTGACAGGCCCCCTAAGCATATGGGCTCCCTCTTAGAATATAAAAGGTCCTCTGGTCCCTTTAAATTGCCAAAGAAGCATCAATTCTGAAATTAAAATGTGGCTGATAATTACCAAAACTCTGAACCGTTCACACCTTCCCTCAGTCTGGCCTCATGTTAAGATGGCCCTTCACGGTGGGCACTGGGTTTTCACTCCTCTTCTCCTTCTGTTTCCTAAACTTAAAAAAAAAATTTTTTTAATGTTTATTTATATTTTGAGAGAGAGAGAGAGAGAGAGCGGGGGAGGTGCAGAGAGAGACAGAGACCGAATCCGAAGCAGGCTCCAGGCTCTGAGCTGTCAGCACAGAGCCAACACGGGGCTCGAACTCATGAACTGTGAGATCATGACCTGAGCAGCAACTGTATGCCCAGCCGCCTGAGCCACCCAGGCACCCCCTGTTTCCTAACTTTAAAGCTAATTTTTTCGCTTAGAAGCTTCCTTGGGTTCTTTAAAGTCCCACACCTGACACCCCCCTCACCCCCAACTGCGACTCTGACACCTTCCTTTCCTCCAGCCACCACCCCCCTCAGGCTCTGGCTGTAAGGGCGTTCTCTTGGCTTACAATGGCTCCAGGCTGGCTCTCTCTGTCTCAGGTATAGTCCACGTCTGGCCCTCAGGAAATGTCCTCTCAGACTTTGATGAGCCCCTGGACACAGGAATGACTCCTCTTCACTCCTCCACCCAAGAGACCTATTCTTCCACCTTTCCCGCCCTTCAGATTTCCTGCTCAGGACTTGTGTCCCTACCTACGGGGTCTCCGAGGACCCCTGCTTCCAGGGGGCCCCAGTTCAAAATCTCTGGATGATCCTAGGAAGCCCCTCTCTTTCAGCTTCAGGGGGAAAAGGCAGCAGCTTTAGACAAGGGACTCTCCACACCCCTTCTCTCTCTCAGTGCTGTTTTAGCCTCCCTCTGGGGCAGGGTCCCCGTGGTGGTCATGCTGGGCTGCTCTCCCAGGTCATTGCGTGCCTTTATATGTGCTTTCCAGTCTTGTGGTTCTCGGGTTTTGTTTTGTTTTGTTTTGTTTTGTTTTGTTTTGTTTTACTTTCAAGATAGTTGTATTGAATTATAATGCAAAATTTTCTCTTTTGGATACTCTTGTTATTTGAATATTGGCTCATCTTTGCCTATCTAATAGAGCTGTCATTTTCTCTTTTTCTTTCTTTAAGCTCTCCTTCTATTCTTTTCTTCCTCTTAAGGCACTGTCTGCTTTGTTTGCTCTTGTATTCTTTCTGGCTTAGGCTTCATTTTGGAAATAATTGTTTCTTTAAAAATGTTTGATTCTTACCTCAGTTTCATCACCCCATTTACAAATCTTTTAAGTTCTGATTTGGGTGGCACCCTCATATAGTCTATCACTTTCTTAATTTCTTTTAGCTCATTTTGAAAAAAAAAATTTTTTTTAAGTTTATTTATTTTTGAGACAGAGAGAGACAGAGCAGGAACGGGGGAGGGTCAGAGAGAGAGGGAGACACAGAATTGGAAGCAGGCTCCAGGCTCTGAGCCATAAGCCCAGAACCCCAGGCGGGGTTCGAACTCACGGACCACCAGACCGTGACCTGAGCCGAAGTCAGACGCTCAACCGACTGAGCCACCCAGGCGCCCCTCGTTTTGAAAGGCTAGGTTGTACTTTTCATTTGTTTTGCAGGCATATCTTTTTAGTGTGCTTTCATTGTAAGCATTTAGTATGCTTCATATACTTTGTTTTTCTCATATAATTTTGTGTGGCGTTTGATTACTATCCTTTTCCGACAGTTATTTTTAATGTGAAAATGATCTTCCTGAACCTTTGGGAATGACGGTCAGTCAAGGTTGCTTTCTGGTTTGATCTCTAGAGCTCCCTCTTGTGTGGCTTTTGGGAAGTGTTGATGGCCTTGTACTTCTAGGGCTGTGATCCTCTCTCCTGTCTTTAGCTGATCTTTCTCTTTTCTTTGCTTTTATTCTTCCCATCCTACTCAATTTGGATCCCATTTCCAGTGGCTTTTCCTTAGTGTGAGGCTGTGTCTTGCAAGAGAGAGTGTTCCGATGGCTTCAAGAGACCATAAGGCACGTAGGGCTCCAGCCTCTTCTGACTTTACCGCAGCCAGGGCCCTCGCACTTATTTCCAGTTTCCTCCTCCTCCAACTGTCCCGGGCACTTTCCACTGAGAACCTGTGGGGGGAATAGGAGCTCCCCTGTTTTCAGATACATCAGATGCTCTGTTGCTGCTCTGTGCGTCCTCGTACACAGATATGGACAGATACGCAAGATAACCGTCTGAGTCTTGGAGGAGTCTGTAGCTGGAATTTTTTTTATCCTGAGATTTCTCAAACAGGCCTTTACCTTTGGGACTCATGTTGGCCTAAACTGAAGTGGGTAAAACCTAAGTCCGGGGCCACCAAGACTGGCAAGTCCCTCGGGCACCCCCAGCTTCAGCCCACACTTTGCCAGTCTTTAATTTTTGACCCCTGGGATTGTTCTTTGCTTTTTGTGGGCTTAACAATACACTTTAAATTATGTGATTATATTTTATCTAGCATCTCTAGGTGTTTTATGGCAAAGATTTTTTAGACTATTTGGCCATTTTGCCAGGCTCTGGCTACATAACTCTAAACTTATTTTCACTTAAAAAAAAAAAATCATCGCATCTTATCTTTGAATAGTTACAGTGTGAGTGATTTTTATTTTCCATTTGGTGCTTTTTTGTGGTTTCCCTTGTTTTCATTTTTTTTTTTAATTTTTAGAGAGAGAGAGCAGGGAAATGAGGCAGAGGGAGAGAGAGAGAGACTCTCAAGAAGGCTCCACACTCAGTGAGGAGCCTGGTGCGGGACTCAATTCCACGACCCTGGGATCATGACCTGAGCCAAAATCAAGAGTCAGATGCCCAACTGACTGAGCCACCCAGGTGCCCCAACATGGTTATTTTAAATGAAAAACAAAAAACAAATCAGGGGTTCCTGGGTGGCTCAGTTGGTTAAGAGTCTGACTTGGGCTCAGGTCATGAGTTCAAGCCACGCACCGGGCTCTCTGCTGTCAGCACAGAGCCCACTTTGCATCCTCTGTCTCCCTCTCTCTCTGCTCCTCCCCCCCCCCAAAAAAAAAATAAACGTTGAAAAATAAAATAAAATTTTTAAAATAAAATAAAATAACCATGTATTTCACTTAGAATCAAAATTTTTAAAAATGTTAGCCACACCCTGTGTTTTTCTAGGCACATTCAGTGGCTGTAACTTTTTTCAAAGCTGTTACTGTTTTTGGAGAACTGTCGTGAGGTTTTCTTTTCCTTATGCTGGTAACTGTCAGGTTATAGTGGGCATCAGGCAGATCCCACGGGGCTCAGATCTTGCCTCTGAGTCTTAGTTAACAAATTAGGTTCTCACCACATAAAAAGTGGTACTTAAGATTTGGAGGGGTATCTGTTCCACTCCAGCAGAGCAGACCTTAGCCGGAGCCTCCCTCCTGCTTGGTTTTCTTTGTTCAAGTCGCGCTCTCTCTCTCTTTATGTTTACTTATTTATTTTGAGAGAGAGGGAGAGTGAGAGAGCGTGTGCATGTGAGTGGGGGAGGGGCAGAGAGAGGGAGAGAGAGAGAATCCCAAGCAGGCTCCGCACTGTCTGCACACAGATCTCACGGGTTCAAACCCATGAACCCGTGAGATCATGACCTAAGCTGAAGTCGGACGCTTAACCAACTGAGCCATCCAGGCGTCCCCAAGTCTCTCTTGATACATCATACCATTTATACGTGTCGTCCCGGGCCATCATTCCCACATCCGCATCTACACTCAAGGCACTTGTACTGGAAAATATACAATTTAGAAACAGTTTTTTTTTAATTAAACTTTTAACAATGCTTTCTCTTTCTTTTATTGCTTTCAATGACTCCAAAATTCCTGGGCTCCAACAGTAACACCAATGTCGCCATCAAAATAGACAATTTGGACAGCTCTAAGACCCCCTTGCGGGTGGCATCTCCAGTCAGTTTGAAAATACCCATGAGAGCTGCCTTGAGCCACAGCCTCTGGGAACAAGAGAATCCAGATGAGCACTTCCTGCAGGCTCCGGTAGCCAGTTCCCTAGGAGAGAACTTTTTTGGACCCTGACACCTATCCAGAACAGGGCGATCTTCCCTAGCTTCATTCAGTGCGCTTGCTACAATCTCCTATCAATGCTGTTTTCCCACTGTGGGCCAAAAGACCGTGGGAGAGGTATGAGGGTGCTTATAACACAGTGCTTTGTACTTCCACCAATAAACCTCCAAGTGAGTTCCTAGTTGTTACGGGCTGTGCTCTGCAGGGCTTCAGGCTGGGGATGGACCGATTAGGAACGGGAGCTCACCCCTTAGGAAAATAAATGGGAAAAATGTTCTGTCTGCTCAGCTGGAACCCCAAAGCAGCCAAGCAGAGCCAAGAAGTCCAGTCCAGAGGAACGGGCCTGAGGAAAAAGCCAACTTCCTCATTCAGGGGGGTAGGGGGAAACAGAGGCAGGGCTGCTGCAAAGCCAAAGTGAGAGAAATCTTGACAATGATGCCGACCAACTATGACGATGACCACCAGTGACCAGGAGTCCTAACGGATTTGGCTTTTCCTAGCCCGGGCCTAATGAAAGCAAACTGGAAGACACAGTATCTGTGTGTATGAGGGGTGGGGCAGGAGCTCTGGCCAGCCTCTGGACAAATGGCAAATACTTACGTGGACAACACTACCACAATATTCAGTAACTATTAATCAAGCCCCCTCTAGGTGCCAGGCACTGTGCTTGATGCTGGGCATATTAGAGAGGCCCAAACAGACAAGTCACCTGCCTCGAGGGACGGTGTGGGAGAGATACTGAGCCCTATCCCGGAGACACAGGAAGCCCACTGAGGCTGGCATGGTGTTTGAGCCACGGGTCTGCAAATCAAGGCTAGAGGACCCACCTTTCTAGAGTCCACACGATAGGAGATAGAGTGACAGAGTGAGAAAGAACGTGCCCCTCTTCCCCTTGTGCACACACAGGTGGGCTCAGCTATAAATCCTGGCTCAAGAGGATCATAAAAGACACGAGCTGGGAGTATGCCCAGTGTCTGTGGGTTTCTTCTAATCTCCAATAAAAATAAAAACCAAACAAATTTCCTTCCAGCCTGCTGTAATCAAGCTGAGCAGTGTTGGTGCTGGTGAGGGACGTCTCGCAGCAGAACTTAGAACAAGCTAATGTGAAGGGTGACCATGCTCCCCAATGTATGCTTGTGGTCCTATATCATTATTGATATGTACCCATGCCACTCTCAAAGTGTCCCTGTATGAATGGCCAGTCACTCAACTGATACAGTGTATTTACAAACATTTAGGGGCTCTCCGCCCTCATTTCTATTGCCTTGGTTTAAAACTCCATCAACTCTCACCTAAACTATCGCGATGACCCCAGCGGGTCTCCCAAGCTGTCATCATTATGCCAATAATAGCTAACTTCGTTTAGCAACCTACCATGTGCCCGACCCTATGGTGAAACTTTACAGAGATCACTTAATCCACGCAACTCATTGGGAGGTAGGTACTCTTGTTACCACATTTTACAGATGATGAATATGAGCCTCAGAGAGGTTCAAGAACTTGCTTAAGGTCACAGAGGGAGTCAGTAGCAGGGCCAGGACCTGAACCCAGTCTAACTCCAAAGTCCAATGAGTTTCCGATTTCTCCCAACCCACTTCCCTTCTGTACTTCGAAAGAGCGATCTTTCTGAAACACCGTTCTGACCACAGCTTCACCCTTGATAAAAACTAAACTCGCTGTTATGAAATGGCCAGGCCTGGATCGATCTCCAGCCCCTCTGCTTCTCCAGAGGCTGCTTCCATTGAACCTCACGTTCCCACATGCTAAATTTCTTGTGGTCTCCAAAACGCACGGGGTGTTTAGACACTACGAGGGTGTTGTTTGTCCTTCACTCTACGCAAGGAACTTTCCTTGCGTTTCTACCTATTGCTGTCGTGATCCTTGTCCCTGCTGATGGGAGTTCCTCTACGCTAACATCGTACTCTGTGTCTGCCTGTTTATTGCCCTTCTCACACCTTTATCCTTGTTTACATGTTCATTTCCTTGGTGGGGCTAGGAACCCTTTGAGAATAGATGCCACTGTATGTTAGAGTTCTTTGCCAATAAAAGAAGCTGACTCAAATTTAAACCAAAGGGAATTTATTGGAAGGATCTGGGTTAGCTCACAGACTCAAAGGGACCGTTAAAGAGTCAGTCTTGGAGTGCACTGACATCAGAACAGCTCTGGGCATTCAGGTAAGGGTGGCTAATTGAACATCTCATCAAACGCTGCAGCAGGCCGGGTGGTTTCCCCAAGGGAAATTGAGGGGTGTCACAAGAGAACGGCTAGGGGAACGGATGTCTGGTGGCTGACAATAACAGATGTCCACCAAAATGTGACTCTTTGCTATCTGTTCAGGGAGGCACCCCGCCACGGGCCTCAGGCGTCCATCCTTGCTAAGTTAGCCAGGGTTCACTGGCTTGTTTTGCTCACTTGCATGTTTCCGGATAGGGATGAAGAGTTTAGACAGATTGTGTTACACTTTGCGTGTTCCCTTGAGACGGTTTTTCTACTCAACACTGGGTCTGAAGGATTCCAGTCTGATCGGCGTAGCATTTTGGGCCCCCCTGCCGCCCCCCCCCCCCGGTTGGTGTTAACTCAGAGTCAGTAGCCCGAGGTTCCCAAAAGTTTCTGTGTTTTCCTTTTATGAGGGCACATTATCACTGTAAATGGCCTAAGGTCTCTTTGGAGATTCCTAGAAGGAACATTCGTGGCAGGTGGTTTTCGGTGTCTGTAATAGGATCCCCGGTTAAGGATCCCGGCCTTCCCCTCATTCACAGATCCCGGGTGTGAGCACTGAGGACTGAGGAGTGATAAGCAGGCATGATTCTCTAACCGTATTCATCAGAGCCAGCTTTCATTTGATGATACAAATGACCCGAGCCATTGCCTATCAATTTGATTCCTAGAGACCCCAAACCAGTCCTGATATTTTAGTTGTCAACAACCACCTCTAGTTCAAGCATGAAATGAACGTCTCAAAGGATGTCCAGTGGCTGACAGAGCTTCTGGAAGGGCAAGAGAGAAATGGCTTGAGGGCTTACGTAGCCGGGACAAGGAACAGTAGCCCAACCACGGCTGCGGGACTGCTCCAAGGAGGACTCCGTGCCCCCACTGTGGCACGTATCCTTCAGCTTCCACCAGTGGCCCTGGCCCGAATGCGCTTGGGCTGAAAAGGAGGCTGCGAAAGTCAGGCCTGGCTTCCGCCTCGAGGAAGTGAAACTCATGATGTGTAAATCCCCGGAAAGGAGGACAGGCAGCCAGATGGCATGAAAAATGTCCCGAAAGCATCCTTGATTAATGAACCACAGACACAGAATCTCGAAAGGTCACACCATTCTCGGCTCTGATTATCATGCAGAACTACGCTTCTGGTCCCCGAGTGCTCCCTAGAACTCTCTTCTCGTCACTGAGATTACAGAGCCCATTTACGCGTTTAAAGAGAGCCTCTTAAACATTCCAGTGCTTTCTCAAAACCTTGAGGATGTGCAAACGTTCAGGGCCTTCTCAAAGGATGGAGTCAGGCAAGGGTGGCAGTAGGTACATGATAGGTCCAAGTCAACTTTCTTGTCTCCCAAAGGCTTTGAATTCCTTTCTCTACATCGCATCAAGGAATTTCTGGCCTCTCACCATTCTTTAATGTGAACCAGGCCGAATTGAGTTTCGCTTCAGCCAACACGGCAAACTATAATATACGGCGCTGTGAGAAATAGCACAATTATGATGTCATCTCTGGTAAGAGCATCCACTTCAGTGAAATAATCCTCTCTAAAAGTTATGTTCTCCCTCCCTGATGGAGCGCCTTTAAATTGATACTCATCAATATTTACAGACTTTACAGATAGAAATTGCCCAGTTCCTTCGATATGTTTTCCTAGGTAAATGCTTTCTTAATTTGACAATAAATTTCATATATTGAAAAAAAAATGCTTTCTCTTCCCTACACTGATTCCCATACATACCTACCCACACCTGCTGGGGCATCATAGAGTCGAATTCTGGTTAATGGCCTCATAACACGGAAGGGAATCTTCAGCACCCTTCTCGCCAAGGAAGGAACGGCTTCCTCTCACACGGGATGGGCAGTGGGGAGTTTTCAGAAGGACCCGAGGGTTTGGGTCTTTCAGGCCTTTTCCAATTGGAGTCTCACTCTTACACTGTGCCTCTGTCACACAAGAGACTGGTTTGAAGCTGTGACCTCGACAGCCTTCGTAATTCAATAACCGAGAGAACCAAATGTGAGTTTTTCCCTTTAACTTCTGTTCTCTTTGAGTTATTCGGTGTCATCAGAAGCACCCATTCTACTCCAGTGTTCTGGAATTCTTCATACCCTTTATCTTGTCCTAAGGCAGCAACCGCCTGCCTCCAGCAGACATGTCTGTTATCAAGTGGTCCTTGTTATCAACTACTGGTTATTTAATTAGCTGTGGACCACTGACGGCTAAGTTTTCACCCCAGAATGTTCATGGAATCTTGCCGCATTCATTCTATTCTATCTTGTTGGGGACCCATATGGCCTGCAGCCCATGCTGTAGTACCAATCCATACCAAACTAGTACCAACCAGAATTCTCCAGGTGCAGTCAACAGGGACAACTCTGAGGCAGGAGGAGCCTGGGTGTTGTGTCCTTGTGTCCATTTGAGAATGGCTCACAGAATCAAAGAGATCGCTGAAGAAACTGAAAAGACTGGAAGGAGCTGATCCAGGGCGCCACCAAGGATGTAGGACTTGGATTTAATCTCCAGTCTGTTTGGGACATTCAGTGGCATGAATAAGTCCCCACCATGTGCTCTTTGTGTTTATCCCCTTAACGTTCAGTGTCCCAGGAATCCTGACTTGGGCCTTATGCCTCTGTGTGCTAGATACTTCCCTTCTCCTTCCAAATCCAATCTTTTTTCCACCTTCTCCATGCCCCAGAACTCTGATTCCTGCCTGCTCTCCAAGCTGGTCTGTATGGGCTACATCGAAGGGCCCATTGCCTCTGGTGTCCAGGTGGGTTTGCCCAGTAGGAAGTCCAGGCAGGAGGTCAAGACAATCACTCCGTCTCTTGTAGTCACATAAGTGGGCTGTGTCCCTGAACAGAAAGAAGCTGCTCTTCTTATGGTGGCCTCTTCTACTCAACGCTTTCCTAGTTTCAGGAACCATCCCTTCTGCTAACCCATCAGGTCCATTGTAAGGACTTAGCTGAATTTTTGTACTGAGCAGGGGTATCATCCCCTTTACTTCTGACGTTTCCTCCTGGTAAATTGCCATCCATAGACCCTCACCCGGCTCCAGAGCCATGGCCAGGCAGCCCTTGCTGGACTTGCATCCAGGCTATTGCTTCTCTTTTGGTTTCTGCCTATCCCCCAAGCCTGGTTACTTTAACGTTCATTTGTGGTAGAGACCCGCCAATAGTCTTCCAAGAAATTCCCTTTGGCTAAGGTTGACCTGTCAATTTCTGTGATTACAACCGTGAAGTCTAACTAATGTGGTGCTGTTCCCAGAAAAGTGGATGCTGTGTTGGCAAATACACCAACCATAGATACCTTATTTGCTTGTGTACCCTCCAGTGCCTGGTTCCTGCTGGATACCCAATTAAAGGTTGTTAAATAAACCCATTTCTGCCATAGCCAGCCCTGGCTGCCCCACGATGTTCTCCCCCCACCCTCCCAACCCGGACCCCAACAAGGGAAGAAATGACAGCCTTTGTTTAGTGGACTTATCATTGACATCGATTTCCCAGATGAAAATGAAAATAACACCACATAAGGGATAGTAAAGTTTTTAATAACCAATAAACAAGTAAGTTAAAAGAGAAAAGAAACAAAGCATTGTGATCCAGAGTCAATTAGAGCCCATCAGGATATGACATGTGCAAAAAACAATCCCCAAAACAATGTAAGGACGCATCCTAAAGTTTCTGAAATGGAATTCAGAGAAAAAAGAAAATGTCCTCAAGGAGCAATACCAAGAACAGACCCACTTAAAGTGTGCGATGGAATGAGATTATAAAGCCTCGCAAATGCCCTTATAAATCTTAAGAAAAATAACAAATGGCTGGCCAACTAAGACTCTAGTGTTGTGGATGAGATAGGAGGTAGAGGAAGCAGAGATTCTGGGGGCACTGAACATGTAGAAATGACTGGTCCTGACTTGCCTCCTGAGCGGCCCGAGGGAACGACTGATGAACTCTCAGAACCACAGGCCTTTGATTTAGAAAACAAGACAAAACACAGGGTCTTGTCTTCAGCAAGAATCCTATTAGGTCAAGTTCACCGGAATCCCCCTTACTACTGATATTTCCTCAATAATTTTCCATCCACCGGCTCTCACCCTGCCCTTTGGCTACACATTCCCACTTGCCCACGTAGCATTGGGAGTGGAGCCTAGAGCCTCTCCGCACTGCAAAATTCCTTTACAACCATCCCTCTGCCTATTGTAATAGCCTGGCCCTGCCCCACCCCCACAATGAAGTCTCCCTTACTATGCTGGAAAAACAAACAAAACAACAAAAACAAGAACCCATAAAAGCCCACAAGGGGTCAATCTTGAGAAATCCAAGACTTTGGTTTCAAAATAGGGAAACAACAACTCAAAGTGGTAAAGCTTCAGAAAACAAGCATTTAAAAATGAACATTTAGAATGATTAAAGCTAAAGTCACTTACAGAAGCTATACCATGAATGAAAACAGCCAGAAATACAATAATCTAGAGATATTTTGAAAGGGGGGCCATTCTGATTTTTGCTCTGTCTCTGATTCCTGCTTGACTAGGATAAATAAATTTCCCCATTGGGGATGTGGATAATGTGTTGTTTTTTTTTTTTTTTAATTAAAATATCACTGGGGCGCCAGGGTGGCTTAGTCGGTTAAGCGGCCAACTTCGCTCAGGTCATGATTTCGCGGTCCGTGAGTTTGAGCCCCGAGTCGGGCTCTGTGCTGACAGCTCAGAGCCTGGAGCCTGTTTCAGATTCTGTGTCTCCCTCTCTCTGACCCTCCCCCGTTCATGCTCTGTCTCTCTCTGTCTCAAAAATAAATAAACGTTAAAATATCACTAAAAATTTTAATTATGCCCAAACAAAACTCTGTTTTTGAATGTTAATAGTCGCAACAGAAAACATCCCATGTGTCTATGATATATAAAGAAATAGTCACAGATGGTTTATTCTAAAGTGGTTTTATGGGCCCCTAAAGTCTCCAGTCAGGCACACTGCCTTGCACAAAGAAGGAAAGGAATTTCTGTCACATCCACTCCCTCCCCCATTCAAGGGACAGATCTCGATGCAAGAAGAATGTGACCAGCAGTATGAGGTTACCATGCATGCACACTCAGGACATTCTATTTGTAAATGCTTTGCATTTTTAAAAGTGTCTCCGCATCTACAACTTTTTTTTTTTTTTAATGTTTATTCATTTGGGGAGGAGAGAGTGGGGGAGGGGCGGAGAGAGAGGGAAACAGAGGATCTAAAGGAGGCTCGTGCTGTCAGCAGAGCCATGAACACCAGAACCATGAGATCATGACCTGAGCTGAAGGCCGAGGCGCCACCGACTGAGCCGTCCCTCCACATCTGCAATCTAATGTGATTCTCGTAATTGTATGAGGCTTTTTATTCCGAACCGTACTTCATAGATGAGAAAAGTAAGGCCCGGAATAGCTTGGCATGATCTTTGGGCAGCCCATGACTCTCCAAGTCCAGAGGGCAGTAGGGCAATGGCCTCTGGGCCTCTGCTCACAGACGTCAGTCTCCATCGTGCCCAATCCGGTCACCCGTCATCGCTGAGACCTTTGGTTGCAGGCTCAGCTAAGCCAAGGTGCCCGGCCAGCCCCAAGATGGGCATGCCTTCACAAGCACGTGTAAGCAGAGAGGATAACTGCCACCAGGTGGCGCCCCACCGCAGCTGGGACCCCCGTGGTTTGGCAGAGCGTCTGCAGCCCCTTGGCTGAGCAGGCGAATCCCAGGCCTGTTGTTAACTCCGCTATCACACCATTCCATCTCGACTGACTATTTGGGACCCCACTTACAGTGGAGCTTTACTGTCCTCGAGTAACCAGTTCAAGACGCCCTTACAGGTCTAACTTTTTAAACTACTACATCCTGGGTATTTCTGATTATATTTCATTCCAACCTCTAATAGAGTCAGGCACAAGCCTTTACCTATGGGAGCACGTATTATTTTATTACAGATTTTTTCTTTTACGTTACGGCTAGGCTAGCATATCGGCTTTTTAAAGTGATATATACAGGTAGGTTAATATCACTGGATTTTGTTTCACAATGGCAAAGGGGACGTTACGAAGTATTTGGCATGAAAAGGGGGCTTGGGTGTGGCTAGGTCGAGAAGCACCGTATTGGAGTATTTACCTTCTCCTTGATATTGCCCCGTTGATGTTGATGATACTTTGACAGCAACATTTATCCTACTATACTCTCTCCGCTCCTTCTAGTCCCACCTCGCACTGCGGCAGCTCCTCCAAGCCCCTTTGCTCTGCGGGTCCCACACCTTCTTCGCTCTCAGGGAGGCAAGTGCCGTCACAGCATCACGTGCGCCCCAGTACCATCCCAGCCCTGCCACCACCGCCTCTTCAGCCTCTCTCCTGCCCGTCCCGGGCCCCACAGCGACATCCTGCCTATTTGACCTTCACCCCAGCTCACTTCTGGTCTCCAATCTCTTCTGAGCTGTCCGTCCAGTGAGGCTATGCTCTCTCCTTTTTTTTTTTTTTTTTTTTAATTTTTTTTAATGTTTACTTATCTTTGAGAGACAGAGCAAGAGCAGGGGGCGAGGGGCAGGAAGAGAGGGACACACAGAAGCTGAAGCAGGCTCCCGGCTCCCAGCCTTCAGCACAGAGCCCGACGCGGGGTTCGAACTCACAAACCGTGAGAACATGACCCGAGCGAAGTCAGACACTTAACTGACTGAGCCACCCAGGCGCCCCGTCTCCTGACAGTTTTTAAAATGTGATCTTTTCTAGTTGGGGGTATATCCTGTTCTCGTGGGGTAAGCTTTGTCAATTCAGCCTGAAGACCTGAGAAACAGAGAGCCCAGAAGAGCTTTCCTGCCTCAGTGGTGGTGAGACAGTGCTGTAATCAATAGGGGCTTCTGCTCTTGGAGGTTTTTCTATTGTTTTCCCTGAGCTGATTACTCCCTCCCTCAGGCTGTCTCCCTCCAATTTGGGGGGGAGTGGGGGGTGGGGTGGGAGTGGGCGTGGGTCATTTGTAAGAACACACATAATTATATTAAATAGCTTACTTTCTCTCTTATCAGGCCACATCCAGATTTCCCGCTCTATTTTTTTGGCCTCCACTTAACCTCTTGTTCGGTTGTCACTAGTTAAGTTTTTGCTATTAAAAAAATTATTGCGTGTTTACTGTGGATGTCAGAGGGAGTAATTCGGTGACATGGCTCCTTTGCAGAGCCTGCCGATTATACAATGATATCCTTAACCCTTAAATAATAAATAACAGAACCCACCAGTTCTAGGTGGGCGCATGGCCATCCAGCTAAAAGCTACATGACCCAGCTTCCCTTGTACCTGGGTGTGGCCGTGTGACTGAATTCCGACCAATGGGGTGTGAGCAAAAGTGATTATGCCCTTTCCAGGTCGTGCCCTTAAAAGGAATGAGTGTGCCCTCCCCTTCCCCTTTCCCCTTCTCACTGGCCAGTATGCAAACACGATGGCAGGAGCTGGAGCGGGCACTTTGAAACCCAGAGACAGAGAGTGATATATTGCGAATGGCAGAGATACTCTACCAGCTCAGGACGGCCTGTCTGTGGGCTACTGTGTAAGAGGAAATCAAATTCTATTTTAAGTCACTATATTTTGAGGTCTTTTGAGTGCCTGGACTATAAGTAATACAGGTTCGTATCATTACCTTTATCCAGGAGCCTGTGTACTTCCTAGTTATTTGTACTTATTTGTGTTCTCTTATTCAAATTGTATGTTTTATGCCTTCCTTTTCTAAAAAAGTAAACCGTTAGCTAGTGGTCTAATTTTTTTTTTTCTCAAAGAACCAGCTTATGGATTTATTTATTCAGGTGTGCGTAGTAGTTTAATATTATTTTGACTTCCTTTACACTTGAACGAATGTCATTCGATTTAAATTTGTGGAATTCTTGGGTCACATCCTTTCTCCTCAACATCCTTTTACTTCGTCCCGTTGCCTTATGGCAACTAAGGAGGCTGAAGTCTAAAGCCAGTCTCATTTTATTCCCCTTGGTAGAACGTCTGCTTCTTCTATGCAGATATTTGTAGCAGGATGCTTTTGTTTTGCCTAAATTTAGGAACTTCACAAGGGCTATGTTGGTCTCAATGGTTTCTTTATTCAGTTTACCTGGAATATAGTAAATCCTGTCTGTTTGCCAAATTGTTTTTTGTTTGTTTGTTTGTTTGTTTGTTTGTTTCAGAAATGGCTTTTTCTTTTATGGTTTTGACTACTTTTTCAGTTTCATTCGTTCCCTCTTCATCAGGGAATCTAGCTGTATGTTGGATCGACATAAATGTCTTACATAACTATCGTTTTCTTTCCATTTCCTTGTTGCTTGCCCTTCTTTATTGTGCTCTGTGTGAAAGTCTCAGGCCTGTTACGCACGTCACTGACTTGGTTTGCTGTCATGTCCCCTCCATTTCTTGTGGCTTCTAATGTGACTGTCAGACACTGAGTGGATTTTTCTTCTGTTTTCCCCTTAACTCATCGAATCCTGTCTTCATCTCATTTTGGCATCTGATTTTGTTTTTGTTTGTTTGTTTGTTTGTTTGTTTCATAGGGACTATACAGTCCCTTGAGAGTACAGAAAAGATTCTCGTCAAAAGCTTTATTCTGTTTCCTGGAATCGTTTTTCTCCTGATACCTATTCTTCCAATGTATTTTCCTGTGGACATTCTTTGGGAAAGAAGAGTAATATCATACATAGATCCCATGGTAGCTTGTCATTAAGAAATAGTGACTATTTTAATTAAAAAAAAAAAAACACTTTTACCTGAATCCATCAGCCCTTTAGATGTAAACTCTATTTCACAGAAAAGATAGTAACTAGAAAAGCAAACTAAACACAAGGAAGTAACCAGACAAATCTAGAAGGTGGGATTTTCTGTAGGACAACTGCCTCGATTGTTTAGGAGGAGTCCTAAAAAAGAGACTGTCTAGATTACACTAAACTTAAGGGGATGTGTGGTCCTGGATTCAATGCTGATTTCGATAAATCAGTCATAAGAATAATTGGAGTTAAATGGAGGAGTTTTAATATGGCCTAGAAATTAGAGGAGATGAGATAAAAGGATACTGAAACACAAAGGCAGAAAGTGTTGGCTAAATGATACAGGTTATAAAAAAGTCATAAAACCATTTTCAGAGTACAATCTCTCTCTCTCTCTCTCTCTCTCTCTCACACACACACACACACACACACGCACACACAGACACCCAAGGTTGTTGCAGTGATGTTCTCTGGGAAGTAAGAAAATGCTGTTTGTTTTTTAAACTTGTCTCTGTTTTCTGATGTTCTACAAGCACATGTGCTGCTTATGTAATAGTTTTATTTTTAAAATAGTGACACAAATTTAAACGGGACAGATTTACCATGAAGATAATAAAGCTTACGCTTCAGGACCCTTTGTTCACATGGAAACTTCTGAGGCCCTAGGAGGGCTCTGAGCAGTTTGTGTCATACTTTTGTGGGGACTTTTTATTTTGTCTTTTATGTTTTAGAAATGTTTTACTGTGGGAAATATACGTGAAACTTACCATTTTAGGTGTAGGGTTCAGTGGCATTAGGTACATCCCCACTGTTTGTACAGCCATCACCACCATCCGTCTCCAGAACTTTGTCATCTTCCCAAACTAAAATTCTGTACCCATTAAACAGTAACTCCCTATTGTCCTGTCCCTCCAGTATTTTTATTTTTAAGTGTCTCCAAAATTATATAATCTTTAAGCTCCACAGAACCCAGGTCCAGCCCCAAATGACCACCAGATATCCTGGTCACTCCTGAGCAAGCTTTGAAATGATACATGACATGACCAAGTGATTTTAGCCTCAAGCCAAAGGACTATCAACATTGGCAAGAAGACTCTCACCAGAGTGCTCATTACCAAAGGTGCCCAAAGCAGCAATTGTGGCGGCATCGACACTCCTGCATACACAGGAAGACAAGAGCCATGAGTTTCTCATGTTCTTGGGATATATATTTATACAACCTTCCTCCCTAGAAGTGACAAGTTTGTCATTCCTAAGATCCTAACTTCCTGCGAATTAACCCTATCGTCTTCATTGCTTAGAATTAGTGGTAAAGAGTACCATTATGTCCTGTAAAATTGGTCCAGAAGAGTAGGTAGGAGTTTTATATAGTTGTATCAGCAAGTTTTAAGCCCAGCTCAATGTGACAGAACACCCAAACTTATTTCTCTCATCCATAAGGAAGTCTGGAGGTACGCAGTCCAGGACTAGTATGGCAGTTTTATGATCATCAAGGAATTGGAGCCCTTTTATATTGCTGTGCTACCGTCCTTACAATGCCACTTCATGGCCCAATGGGGCTGCCAAGCTCTAACCATCAAGTCTGTATTCCAGCCAGGAGGAACAACATAAGGAGTGAAGAGAGCACTCCCCTTCCTACAAGGTTTCCTCATAGCAGTTGAACCTTGAGCTCACATCTCTGTCACTAGAACATAATCACATGGCCTTACCTAGCTGTAAAGGAGACCAGGAAATGTAATTTTTATTCCAGGTATGTGCCCAACTAAAAATCAAGCATTCCATTAATAAAGAAATGGAGATAATGGATACTGGGAAAGGCAACTAAGCATGTTCCAAATGGATTTTAAAAAGTTTCAGTGTGCTACTTTGGAGGGTTCGATAGGGGCAAATAGGAAAAGTAGACATCTTTTTTTTTTTTTAACGTTTCTCTATTTTGAGAGAGAGAGTGCATGTGGAAGGGGCGGGGGGGTGGGGGGAGAGAGAATCCCAAGCAGGCTCCACACTGCCAGCATGGAGCCTGATGTGGGGCTCGAACTCACGAACCGTGAGATCACCACCTGAGCTAAAACCAAGAGTCAGACGCTCAATCGACTGAGCCACCCTGGCGCCCCTGGAACGGTAGACATCTTAAAGACATTTTATCATTGCTTGGCACTTTGTTTAGAGCCGAAAGCTCACTTTCTCACAATTAGCTTTCTAGGCTGGGTCCTAAAGTCTCTTCCACATACCACGGAAGTGGACTCAACAGGCTTGTACAGAAAAGAGAAAAAGTCACCTTCCCAGCTGAAGGGGACTTTTGGATGTCTCAATGGCCAAATATATCCAAGCCATGTATCTAGGCCAATAAGTTTTACTGTTGTGGGTAAGCTTTAACTTATATCGGTGTGTTAATTGCCATCCCATTTGTACTGTGTGTTGTTCCTAGGGAAATGTAAACCACAGGATGGGGTCTCTTGGCCCCGTCCTTACAGAATGTTCCATGGAGGACATTTTTCCCACATGATAAGCAAAAGAAAATGAGGAACGTGAATACGGAAGTTGCTTTACCAACCTAGGAGCTGTTTCAGGTGCTTGAACAGGTGCATAATAGAAGTGACCAGGTGAGGGGCTGATGGAATCAGATCAGGAAAGCCTCATGACCTTTCAGCCATTTCTCAGACTTGACAATGAATACAAAAATAAATCGCTCTGCTTGTACGTCACGTATATTGGTTGTCAAATTGTTTTTCTTTTTTAAAAACACTTTTTTTAAGTTTATTTTTGAGAGAGAGCAAGCATGAGCAGGGAGAGAGGGAGCACAGAATATGAGGCAGGCTCCATCGAGGCTCCGAGCTGTCAGCACAGAGCCCAACGTGGGGCTCAAACTCACAAACTGTGAGATCATGACCTGAGCCGAAGTTGGACGCTTAACCGACCGAGCCACCCAGGTGCCCCGTCAAATTGCTTTTCTAAATTGATCATATTTGATTTTGATGGATAATACGTCATTTAGTAAATTCTGGAACTTTGTCCAAATTAGAATACAATTTCTCCCTGAAGTGGACTTGGACAATGGTCAACCTGCTGGGTTCTTTGCCCTCGACCTAGCCACCGCAGGATATGGGCTCTCGCACCTTCTGGCTCCAGGATGAGGAACGCTGTCGCTCTCCGAGAAGGGGAATGGCTTGTTGATTCAGCAGAAATGCCCATCCCAGCTCTATTCTTCTCAGCTGGCACCCTCACAAAGCCAGCCTCTGGGTAAGAAACTGATTACTTCTTCAGTTTTACCTCCTAAGGAAAATAAGGCCTGTAGAAGTAACCACCCAGCCGTAGCAGAGCACGGAGCCCAGCAATTCCTTCTAAAACGGAACGGGCTCCTGCAGATAAACCAGGGCATGTGTGCTCCCGCATCGTGCAATGCTCTGAAGGGCTGGGTTTTAAATAGACACCGGCCCTTAAAACTGATCGCGGGCAGGTTGCATTAGGAGTAAGAGAGGGTTGACAGGCAGGGAGGAAAATGCCCTCCCAACAGCCTTCCTTCCTTCCTTGCTTTCTACCTGGCTCACCACTTGCTCAGCAAGTTCTGGGGGCACTGTGTCCCCGGTTCCAACAGGGGCTGGGGAGCGTGAGGGCATAAACAAGCCGTGAAAGCGCTCTGGAGGAAAAGGGAGGCTCCTCTGCGTTTCCCTTTCCTGCAGGCCTGCCCTGGTTTTTTCATGATGTCATCCATTCATCATTGTGAGCTGATTGGCGGTCCCAGGCCTTGGCCAGCTGCCCAAGGCCAGGAGGGAAGAGAGAGGTACCAGGACAAACTTGCGGTAGGCCCCTGAGCATGTGCGGAAATGTTGTCATCAGTTCCACAGAGAAAGACTCAGTGGAAATCAAAGAAGACAGTACAAGTCACGAGATCCTATCCAATCTTCCCCTCCCTGAATGTCTGGGAAGAAGTCAGGGGCCTCTTGCCTGTGGATGGGGAGCCAAACCCTGGAGTGGGCCTGGGTGTGGAGGAGGGATTGCTCTGCCAGATGGTTCATTCTCCAGAATTCAACCTATTTCCTGACTCAGTGGTGTTTGAAAGCAACTTTGTCCAGGTACTCTTGGGTCGTGCAGAATGGCACTCCTTGATTCTTCTAGACCTGTTCCCAAGGTGTGACTGGGAGAGTCTGTCCCTGGGACTGGCGTGGAGTGAGAACTGAGGTAAGGAGAAGTCAGTGGGCCTGGAATGCATCTGACCCTGACGTTGCAGAGCCCCAGACAAGGCTTCTTCTGGAGACGCTCGTCATCGTGGGGGAAGAGGTCAGGTGTTCTCTGCTCTGAGTAGAGGATCTGGTATCCGAATCCCTCAATTTGCTTCCTCCTCCAGGCTGTCAGCCCAAAGACATGAACAAAGAGGCAGTGAAATGAGCTGCCCTTTGAGGGTTTGTGACAGAAATGCTGACTGGTGAAAGAACAGCAGCTGGGCAGCCAGAGAGACCAGGGCTCAGAATCTGCTCTCTCATCAGGAGGTGTCATTGTGCAAGTGACCGGCGCACCCTGAATCCCAGTTTCCTGTCTTGTAAAAGGGGTTGGACCAACCTGGTTATTACACGCAAACACAGGAAGCAAAGGCCTAAGTACGAGGGCGCTCGGTGCATTTTTGTTTCCTTGCCTGGGTTCTCCTCAGGCCAGCTAGAACCCAGAATAAACAGACCTTGGGATTGCACGGGACCTTATGGTTCAGGGAAAGGAGATTATAGGGCCCCTCAAAAAAGGGCCTATAGACAAACCTGTCTAAGAAAATCCAGGAAACTGTGGGGGAGGGGTCACAGAAATGCAACACACGTCCAGGAACTCCGGGATTATGGTTCTTATAGGCGTTTAACCAATATAGGTTAAAACAGTGGTTCTCAGCAAGCATTGATTTCGCACCCCCCCCCCAACACCAGGGGGCATTTGGTAACATCTGGAGATATTTTTGATGGTCACAACTCGGGTGGGGAAGGGATCGCTGCTGGCGTCTAGTAGGTAGAGGCCGAGGATGCTGCTAAACATCCCCAGAGCACAGGAGACCCTTCTCCCCCAAACAAAGAATTATCCAGCCCGAAGTGCATAGTGCCAGGGTTGGGAAACCCTCAGCTAAAATACACTGCTCCTTCTGCCAAACGCTCAGGGCTGTGCCCACGGGACTGCTTTGCAGGTCAAAAAGGGCAGGAACTGGATAGACATCTACAAAGCCTCCAACACTATGGCCGTTGGGGTGACCTCCTCCGTGCCCTGCCTGCCCCTTCCCAATATCCTCCTCATGGCTAGTGTCAAATGGCACCAGGGACAGAGCCAGACATGGAACAGACCATCTAAAGCCCCAAACATCATCCTGAAGAGGTAAGCAACACAGAGGGGAACAGAAGAGGAGTAGGGCGAGGGGCAGACCCAGAGCGGGAGGCTGCTTTGGGACTCAACTCAAGATGGGGAGAAGCAGAGAAGTCATTGGCAGTGATGTTAATTTTTTAGGCGACGGTAGCCCAAGCCCGGGTGCACTGCGAGCATCAAGGCTAAGGGGTGGGGGGCAAAGGGAAGTGTTCTGTGGCCGGTAATGAGAAGCGAGTCAACAGCCCACTTCCCTTCTTGCTGCACTCACCGCGCTGAATTCATAGGAAATCTCTCCGCCTTGGGCCGAGCGGCAAGGAAGCACTGAGGTCCAGCAAATGGAGCACCGTTTGGGAGAACACGGGTTCTAGTCTTTGGTATCCAACCGACTCCAATAATTTTTGAGTCACAGGTTATTTGCTGCCTCTCAATGTTCCTGCTAGTAAAATGAGCGGAACCAAGTCTCACTTAGAACCGTAACATACAGGGACATCACACCCCTCTGGGATGAAACAGGTCTATGTGATGTTTGGACCTCTCCAAGTAATCTGTAGGATATCTCAAGAATCCCTAGATCTTCCCAGAAATCCAGGTAAACGCTTGATGTCTCCCTGTTGACTCAGTGACAAACCTCGCCTTTATGTTCTGCGTGGGGCGATAGCCAGCCCCCTGAACTTTAGCCCCATTGCGAAGAGTAGTTGAAGCATTAGGGTCGATGAATGTGCCAACTCTGTGGCAGAGGAGGGAAGTCCCCTGCATGCTGTCAAGGAGGAAACTAAAAACCCTCTGACCCCAGCCACCTTACTCCAGGGCTGTCTCTCTCAAGCAGGACCCCAGGGAACACCGGCGTGAGAATCACGGCAGATTTCAGGGCCACACCCCAGACCTGCTGAATCTGAGTTTCGGGGGCTATCTTCAGGCGTCTTCATTTTAATCAAGCTCCCCAGCTTGATCTCTCCAAAGTGGGAGCACCACTGTGCCAAGCCCTCTCTCTCCTACCCCCCAAAGCCTCAGTCCTGTGGGAGACGCTCCTCATTTTAACGAAGAGAGGGTTGGCTCAGAAGCAATAGGGGTCGCCCATGTGTGTCTTCCCTTGTGGCTTCAGGATACTCCCCCTGAAGTTTGTGGAGCTCCAGGTCTGTGACCGGCTTCAACGCATCCTGCGGTTGAGGACAGTCACTGAGAAGATCTACTACCTAAGGCTCCACCCTGACCATCCAGAGACTGTCTTCCACTTCTGGATCCGACTGGTTCAGATTCTGCAGAAGGGCCTGTCCATCACCACCAAAGACCCTAGGATTCTTGTCACTCACTGTCTGGTCCCCAAGAACAGCTGTAGCCCCTCGGGAGACTCGAACGTAAGTGGGCACCAGAGCTGGCCTGTGGAGTTTAGGTGAGCTGGTATGTGAGGGTGATCCCTGCCTTAGGCCTTTGCTAATCAGCTTTATTGAGGTAGAGTCTACAGTCTATACTACAGGGATACTTCATCACCCTAAAAATGTCCTTGCTCCCATTTTCAGTCATTCACATGTTCCCATTTCCTGCCCTAGGCAGCCATTGACCGTATTCAGTCTCTATAAATCCATAGTTCTTGGACATTTCATATATATGGAACCCTACACTCTATAGTCTTTTGTGTCTGGCTTCTTTCACTTAGCGTGATGTTTTTCGGGCCCATCTGCGTTGTAGCATGAGGCCAACTCTGGCAGAGTCAGACTATCAGTATTTTCACTGCTGAGTCACATCCCACGGTACAGATATAACCACATTTTGTATGTCCGTTCATCAGTGGGTAGACATGAGGATTTTGTCCAGATTTTGACTATTATGAATGATGCCGATATGAACATTTGTGTCGAAGCGTTTGCGTAGACGTGTGTTTGATGTGTCTGGGATACATTCCAAGGAATACAATAGCTGGGTCATATATTTATGTGACTTAAAAGTAAGTTTCTATTTAACTTTTCACAAAACTGACGAACTGTTTTTCAAAATGGCTGCACCATTTTACATTCCCATCAGCGATGCATGAAAGTCTCCATTTCTCCGCATCCTCACCGACATTGGTGTTATCTAAGTTTTTTAGTAAGGCCATTCTAGTGGATGTATGGTGGTTTTCATTTGCGTTTCCTGAATAGCTAATGATCTTGAGAGAGTTTCTCATGGGCTTATTAGTCATTTATGTATCTTCTTTGGTGAAGTGTCTATTCAAGTCTTTTGCCCATTTTTAAATTGTGTTTTGTCTTCTTGTTGAGTCTTTAGAGTTCTTTGTGTATTCTAGATATAAATCCTTTATCAGACAGATGTCTTGTAAATATTTTCTCCCAGTCTGTAAATTTCTTTTTCGTTTTCTTAACGGCGTCCTTTGTGTAGCAGAAGTGTTTAACTTTGATGAACTTCAATTTATCAATTTTTTCTTTTATGGATCAGGCTTTTGATGTTGTAGCTAAGACTTTTTTGTTCAGCCCAAAGTCACAAAGATTTAATCTATGGTAAGAAATATTTACTAAAGGTACTACAGTAATAGCTCAGTCACTTGCAATCATACGTTGCTGTTTTAACGTGTATCCATTTTTGAGAGAGCACGAGCTGAGGAGGGGCAAAGAGAGAGGGGAATAGAGGATCTGAAGCAGGCTCCACACTGAAAGCAGAGAGCCTGACACAGGCTCAAACTCATGAACCAGGAGATCATAACCTGAGCCAAAGTCGGACACTTAACTGAGCCACCCAGGTGCCCCTAATCTATCTTTACTTATAGAAGTTTTATAGATATAGCTCTTCTATTTAGGTCTATAACCTATTTTGAATTAATATTTGTGTATGGTGTGAGGTAAGAATCTAAGTACTTTTTTTTTTTTTTTTAACTTGTGGATACACAATTGTCCCAGCACCCTTTGTTGAATGTTTCTCCATTGAATTGTCCCAGCAGCTTTCTTGAAAATAAATTGACCATAAATTTAAGGATTTACCTCTGGGTCCTTAATTGAGAGTTCTACTGATCTTCTGTTTGCTTATTCTTAGGCCAATACCACATTGTCTTGATTAATTTAACTTTATACTACATTTTGAAATTGGGTGATGTATATTTTCCAAATTTTTTTCTCTTCCAAATTATTTTGGCTATTCTAGATCTTTTGCATTTCCATATAAATTTTAGGATCAGCTTGTCAATTTCTGCAAAACAGCCTGCAGAATTTTTACAAGAGCATGTTGAATTTACATATTAACTTGGAGCCAATTACCATCTTATCGATATTGAGCCTTCCAGTACATGAATATGAAATGTCTTTCCATTTATTTTGATCTTCTTTAATTTCTCTTAATGTTTTTGTACCTTTCAGTAACATGTTTGCATCCTTCATTGATAGTATATAGATATACAATTGATTTTTGTGTATTAATCTTGTTCATTAGATATAGCAGGTTTTATGGATTCCTTGGGATTTTCTACACACACATATACACACACATACACACACACGTGTCATTTGCAGGCAAAGACAGTTTTACCTCATTTCTAGTCAGGATCCATTGGTTCATTGCCTTACCCGGAATCTTCAGTGCAATGTTTGTTAGAAGTGGCAAAAGTAGGGACACCTGGGTACCTCAGTCAGTTAAGCATCTGACTCTTGATCTCAACTCAGTCCTTGATCTCAGGGTTGTGAGTGCCAGGCCTGCATTGGGCTTCACACTGGGCTTGAAACCTACTTGGCTTGTTCCTGATCTTAGGAAAAAACATTCAGCCTTCCGTTAAGTATGATGCTTATTATGAGATTTTGGTTGCTGCCCTTTATCAGGTTGAGGAAGTTCCCTTCTATTCCCCGTTTATGGAGAGTTTTTACCATGAATGGGTATTGGATTATGTCAAATGCTTTTTCTGCAGCTTCTGAGATGACCACGTGGTTTGTCCTTTATTCTATTAATACAGTGTCTTGCATTACTTGAGTTTTAGATGTTAGACCAACCTCATGTTCCTGCAATAAATTCCACTTGGTCATGGTGTGTATAATCCTTTCTCAATGTTATTGGATTTGGTTTATTAGCATCTTTTTAAAATGTTGATTTTTATTTATTTTGCGAGAGAGAGAGAGAGAGAGCAAGCATGAGCAGGGGAGGGGCAGAGAGAGAGAATCCCAAGCAGGCTCCCCGTTGTCAACGCAGAGCCCAACATGGGGCTCGATTGCTCAAGATTATGACCTGAGCCTAAATCAAGAGTCGGACGCTTAACCAACTGAGTCACCCAGGCACCCCGGTTTTTGTTAAGGATTTTTGCATCTATGTTCGTTAGCGACATTGGTCTGTAGTTTTCTTGGGACACCTTTGTGATACTCTGGCTTTGGTCTTAGGGTACTATCAGCCTCATTGAATGCTTTTGGAAGTGTTCTCTCTCCCATCTATTTTCTGAGTTTGTGAATAATTGGTATTACCACTTCTTTAAATATTTGATAGAATTCACCAGTGAAGCCACCTGGGCATTGCCCCAGGCCTTAAGATGTGACATAAGACCAATTTGAGCTGGAACATAAACTCTTTGAAAGCAAGGGTTTTTCTCTGTCTTCTTAGCACGATCCCTAGTGTGTGGCACACAGCTGACATCTAATACATACTGAATGAACGAACGAACAAATGAACGTGAGGAGTACGAACAGCTAGAGTGCCTTTGGGGACATCACGGGCAGCAAGAAAGAGGGCAGTTTGACCCTCGTGTAAAAAGCAGCTCAAAATGGGATTTTTCTTAGAGAAATTAATTTTTAAACCATTCATTAAATTCTTACAACAGGTATTTGATTCCCCCTACATTTAAATATAAAAACAAGTAGCAAGGGACACCTGGGTGGCTCAGTCGGTTAAGCGTCCAACTTCGACTCAGGTCATGATCTCACGGTTCATGAGTTCGAGCCCCACATTGGGCTCTGTGACGACAGTTCAGAGCCTGGAGCCTGTTTCAGATTCTGTGTCTCCCTCTCTCTCTGCCCCTCCCCTGTTCATGCTCTGTCTCTCTCTGTCTCAAAAATAAATAAACGTTAAAAAAATTAAAAAAAAAAAAAAGAATAGATTATTGGGGAGCCTGGGTGGCTCAGTTGGCTAAGCATCCCACTTCGGCTCAGGTCACACACGATCTCACAGTTCATGAGTTCAGGCCCCGCATCCCGCTCTGCACTGACAGTGCGGAGCTTGCTTGGGATTCTCTATTTCTCTCTCTTTCTCTGCCCCTCCCCTACTCTCTCTCGCAAAATAAATAAATAAACTAAAAAAAAAAAAAAAATAGATTATATACCAAGCACTAGGTTAAGTGATGAATCACTAAATTCTACTCCTGAAAACAATATTACACTGTGTGTGAACTAACTCGAACTTAAATAAAAATTTGAAGGAGAAAAAGATGAAAAAGATTATCTACTAGATGATGTCTAAAGTTTTCAATGACTATAGTATCCTTAAGGCACCAAAGGATATTTACAAGAATACAGGGAGTATAAACAAACAGATACGGCCTCAGAATTGCCTCTCTGAGCAGCTGACACGGCAGCCCAGTCGAACAGTTTAAGCCCCAACACTCTCAGGTCCGGACCACGATTAGGAAAATGCAGACACCCTAAGGCGTTAACCACCTGGCTTTGCTTTTTTTCTGCATCCAGTTAGCACAGAAGAAACCCCAAGCCTCCCAGCCCAGCGAGAGCCTCATGCAGCTGATGGCTAAGGGGGAAAGTGAAGCACTCTCTCAGATTTTTGCCGACTTGCACCAGCCCCGCCAGTTAAGGTACGTGACTTAAACTGGGCCAGTCTGACACCCCTTCTGTGGCCCAGATGGCCTGGGCCATGAGATCCAGAAACCAAATAACTTGGGAAAGGAGCAGAGGGAGGAGCGTGGAACGCTGCACTCAGGACCCAGGCTTTACCCTTGACTAGGGCCAACCTTTGGCCAGTTCTCTTTGCCTCATTCTCCTCCACACAGCAAGCACTGTAGGCTTGACTCCAGAGGAGGAATGTTATAAAAAAATAAAAAGTAACTCTTCAATGATAAGAATACATTAGTAGCACAGGTGGGACAGCAAAACCTTGTTTTGAATCCAGTTCCTAGTTCTACAGAGAAATAACTAAAACATTGTTTCAAACGTTATCTACTCATTGAGTTCGCCTGGCCTCTGCTGGGATTCAGGGAGCCTCTGTGGTTGTTTTCTAAATGTATAATCTGTTCTGGAAAACTCCGTGGTCCAGGCCCATCTTATCCATGCCTGAGGAAATGTCCCTGTGTTGTGCAGGTGACTTAGGATGTAGTCTTAAGATTGGTTGACGTGAGACAGGCGTTGAGGGCACTTAGATCACAGGGTACCACGAGCAGAGCACAAAGATAACGTGGGAACCGGTGTCCTAGAGAACCGAAATCAGTTGCTAAATGTCACCAGAAGAGAAAAATGACGTTTTAGAAGATTTTTGTCACAACAGGGACCAGCAACTCAGAGACACAACAGAAAAAAAAAGAGGCTTTTTTCCTGAGTGCTGGGGGTAAACCAGTAGAGTTGGAGGGAATAATCTCTTATGGCGATTAAGAGCTCGTGCAGCCCTGGGCACAAGTCACTGCTCTGACCGTGAGCCCTTGGGCACATTGTTTCATTTTTCTGGTCCTAAATTTTCAGATCTGCAAAATGGAAACTATGATAGTGCCAACCTCATCCAGATATTGTAAGATTAAATGAGCTCATACACATCAGTACTTGGCAGGGTCCTTAGCAGATTTAGAGGCAGACATAAGGAGATTCTCAATATTAACTTGTATCATTAACTTGGGCTGGAAGCTGTAAAGTATTAACACAAGAAAAAAACTTGTTAGTTGCCCACTGCTAAAGAATTTATACTGGAGGTTGTCATGCTGTGTATCATACAGAGATCTGTAGTTAAGAAATTTCTAGGTAAAATGTAGCATTGCTGAGCTGGTGACCCCCTGGACTCTAATAGAGCAAGATAGATTGAAACAACTTTATGACTGTCTCAAAATGTCAAATCATGGATTTTTTTCTTTTTTCGCGGAAGGATAGCTTTTGTTTATATTCATGGCCGCAATTCAGTCGCATGGCCATACCCAACTACAGGGGAGCTGGGAAACGCACTCATCATTGTGCATAGAGTACATAATCATGTGCCTAATACAAAATTAGATGCTCTGTCCCCGAGGGAGAAGGGAAGAAGGGATACTAGGGGTCTATTGGCCAATTCTGGCACAGGCAGCTTTTAATATTTCCAGAAGGTCAGAGCAGTGTAGGAGCATTAGGCACTAACCAGATAAAGGGTGGAGAATGCTGTGCAGGTTAAGGGGACAAACAAGGTTCCGTCCTGAGGAAGAGACTTGGTGAGTTCGGAGAAGGAGAAGGAAGGGCCAGTGGGGAAGCAGCGGTGGCAGAAGGACCTAAGTACAAGTGGGCAGGGTCTGGGGCACCTGGGTGGCTCAGTCGGTTAAACGTCCGACTTTGGCTCAGGTCATGATCTCACGGTTCGTGGGTTTGAGTCCCGCGTCGGGCTCTGGGCTGACAGCTCAGAGCCTGGAGCCTGCTTCTGATTCTGTGTCTCCCTCTCTCTCCACCCCTCCCCTGCTCACGCTCTGTCTCTGTCTGTCAAAAATAAATAAATGTAAAACAAAACAAAGCTAAACAAAAAACAAGTGGGTAGGGGCCGAGCGTTTGCTGGGAAGCCATGTGAATGAATTTAGACTTCAGTGTAATGGGAGCCTTAGCCTCATTTTAAACTGGGAAGTGATGTGATCCAATTTACATTTTGGAAAGGTCATGCTGGCTGTTCAGTGACAGTTGGTTTGAAGAGAGGGAGAGTAAGTGTGGAGAGACCAGCCAGGAAGCCGGGGCAACCTAGTCTGGCTTGTCATGTCCCAAATGGATCAGAGAGATGTGAGAAATAGGGGGAAATGACTTCTGGCTGCACTGTTATCTCAACCATTTCTTTGTGCAGGCATTTGGTTTCTTCTCTTTAATTTCCCAGGACGAGGCCCCGAGTGATGATTTTTCTCCTCATTCAGGCAGGTTCTAGTCTGGTTGCAATTATATCAGTTTTTGCACATTGGCAACAACAAGCAACTCACAGCAAATAAAAATAAATGGCTGAGACAAAGGACCAAACAGATGGAGTCACACCCATTCCTCCTCAGCAGAATCAGCGGCATGGATTCTGCTCCCCGTCCCAGCTCCCCTCCCTCTTCTCCCTTCCCTATTTTTTCTTCTGGTACTTTAACATGCGTCACACCCACCCAGTGTAGCCACAGCTGGCCTTTTTCATATTTATATCTGCCTCTCAAGCTTTGGCATCAAGCAAAATAGAACCAGAGACAAGATTTGAAATGAGAGTTTCATGCTCTGTTCTTTTCCTTTTGACCTTCATTTCCTTGATCCTGAAATGGCTGGAGTTCCAGGAGCAGCAAAAAGACACAGACCAAAAGGGACAGCCCAGGTAACGGAGGGCACGGGACGCCCATTTCTTGGAGAACTTTCTGCTCCACAGGTGTAGGAATAAGTCCCCCCTCCAGCTCCCCACCCCAGCTTTCCTGGATCTCTGTCTTCCTTCCGTACCTTAGTGTGAGTTCCTCTAGGCTCTTTGGCCACCAGAGTCAAGTTGGCAGCAAATCTTTCCTATTTCTTCCTTTGAAGTGTTTCTCCATATTCTTCAGTTCTACTCCCGCGGGTTCTCCCATAGTCCACCTGGTCAGCTTATGCCTGGCCTGCCGTCATTTTCCACTAGTGCGTTCCTTTCTTCATTCAGAAACACGCAGTGGGCACTTGGTAAGCGCCAAACACTGTCGAAGGCTTCCGATCACAATGAAGAAAGAGACACGGTACCCCCCTGGAAAGCGTTTACAATTTGGTGGAGTCAGATGGGTAAATTCTGAAGTCACAAAAACTCTATTTCTAGGCAACATTCAAAACTCACCCCTGGGGTCCCTCACTCCTCCCAGGAAGCTGCTCAGGAAGGCGGGGGTCTGAGCTGAGTCAGGGAGAATGAGTACAAGCAGGGCTGGCCGAAGCGGAAGAGGCAGGGCATGCTAGGAGGAGACAGAGTCTGTGTGAGAGAGCACGACACATTCTGGAAACACAGCCGGTTCCCCATGAATTTCCAGGTTCTAGTTTACCCCAGATCCACTCATTTTGGCATGCATGACCCTGCATAAACTTCCCCTCTTACCCATCTCACCCAATCACTTTCTCCCCCTCAAATAGAAGCCCCGTCCGTGCCTCGTCTTCTCCAGCCCAAATCTGTTCCAGTCAAGCCTTGGCTATGCTTCTCTAAGCCTTATTCATCCCGTCTGCTCCACCCTAAATCCTACCTGTCCTTCTGGATAAATCTTTCCTTAGTCATAACCTCTCTTACATTATTCCCTAATTGCTACATAGGCTTAAGTCTTTTTTTTTTTTTAACATTTAATTATTATTGAGAGACAGAGTGTGAGCATGGGAGGGGCACAGAGAGGAGGAGACACAGAATCTGAAGCAGGTTCCAGGCTCTGAGCTGTCAGCACAGAGCCTGATGCAGGGATTGAATTCACAAACTGAGATCATGACCCGAGCCGAAGTCAGACGGTTAACCGACTGGAGCCACCCAGGCACCCCAACATAGGCTTAAGTCTTATCTCTTCAACCAACATTCATTCTTTTCATGCCTCTGAATTATTTAGCTGCCGTGGCAAGCACAGGGCTAAGAACACAATAGGGCTTCCATAAGTATCCGTGTACCGTACCACTAATAAATTATGCCTCCACATTGGCTCAGAAGGCAACCGGAATATCATAGTTAGGAATTTAGAGAAGCGTGTAGATCCCAGAGAAGCTCTAACAACTTTCGTCCAAACCAGGGATTACAACTCAAACGTCTGGAGAGTCTAGGTGTCATATAAGAAATGGTTGACTTACGGGGCACCTGGGTGGCTCAGTCGGTTAAGCGTCCGCTCAGTCGGTTAAGCGTCCGACTTTGGCTCAGGTCCTGATCCTCACAGCTCGTGAGTTCGAGCCCCGCGTCGGGCTCTGCGCTGACAACTCAGAGCCTGGAGCCTGCTTCTGATTCTGTGGGTCTCTCTCTCTGCCCCTCCCCTGCTCACATCCTCTCTCTCTCTTTCTCTCTCAAAAATAAATAAACAGTAAAAAAAATTTTTTTTGAGAAATGGTTGACTAATCTCTCAACTCCACTGTAAGTTAAACAACAGCTGGGCTGACACCTGGAGGTCAGCACTGAGGAGGCAATAGGACATGGCAGGGACAGTGACAATGACAAAGTGAAGGTTTCAGTGGAGCCTTTAATTGTCACCATGCTGGAACACAGATCTGGTGTTGCCAGATACCCTGAGTTTTCAAGAAAAGCCCCAAATCTGGATTTTTATGTGACCCTGCCCCATAAAAATGCTAAAGCACAGCATGGGCTGACAGTGGGTAAACTAAAGGTATCTGCAGACCAGATTCAGCCTGGAGGCTGCCAGTTCACAGCCCCTATTCTAAATGGTGAGTAGAGCTGGCCCACGTTTTCCCCAAGGCTAAGAATGCTGTCTCCTGTCACGTGACATAATACAACGGTGATGCATTGTATTGAATGTTTTCACACTTACAATCACACACCTACGCTCAAAACATACCCCATGGGATTATGGTTGAGGAAGACAGAATATTTCAGTTTCAGAGTCAGAGGATATGTGTGCCATGGGAACTACCACTCCCAAGCCGTCCCAAGGCTGTTTTCGATGAATTATCCTAGGATGTCCTCAGGACCCTTCTCTTTCCTTGAAACTGAAGAACCGTCTTTCCTCCCCTCCGTGGGCAAGGTACCATACCCTTTGCGTTTGGAAGGATAGTCACACTTCAGCCTCCTGGAACTTCTGGATGAAAAGAAGGAGAGAGCTACATTGGGAAAAACCAACATCCCAAAGCTTACCTGTGTGGCTGAACCTTTCAACTCCCCATCGGTGTGGGTGGTGGGGCGTATTGCGGGGCTTCCCAAGCTATCACGTGTGAATAGTCCCCAGGGAATCTTGTTAAAAATGCAGATTCCGAGTCAGTAGATCCGGGTGGGCCCGAGACTGTGCATGCTCCCCGGTGATGGCAAAGCTGCTGGGCTGCAAGCCACCCTTTGAGTGGCTGAAGCCAAGTGGACCAACAGGCTCTGGCCTAAGGCCATCTGGGTTCCAGGCCATTGCCAGTTCAGCTAGCTGAATCTCCTGGGGGAAATTCACTCAATGATCCTCTCCAAGCCACATGGGTTCTCTCCTTTTACTGGCACTGCCTTGTCCAAATGGTAGGATGGTTAAAACATGGGCTCTGTTGCCTAGCTTTGAATTCTGGCTTTGAATTCTGGATCTGACTCCTCATTACATGACCATAGGTACGCAAGTTAACCTCGCGGGGCCTCAGATTCCTAGGAAAATGGAGACTAGAGCAGCACTGACCTCTCGGGGTTGTTGTGAAGATTAAAAGAGCATTAATACATGGGTTTGTTTGGAACCATATCTGGCCCATAATAAGCACCCTACACGTGTTGGCCATAACCCGTGAGACTGCTCTGTGAATTAAAGTACAAACAAATGCATTCCCTTTTTGACCTAGAGAAAGATACTCCCAGTGAAGACAGCATCCCTTGTACCCGAGACCTCAGCTGGAGGGACTCGTTCACTTATGGAGAGTGGGAAAGAGAGAACCCCTCGGGTCCACAGCCCCTTTCACTCCTCAGCACCCTGGCAGCCTCCACGGGGCCACAGCTGTCCCCACTCATAGGTAAGGTGATGGGACTAATCTGACCGCCTTCGTGGGACAGGCCTAGGGTTCCACCTCAGGCCTGGGGTCAGGTCCTAGGATCCTGGGGGTGATTCCAGGAGGCCGTGAGTGGGAGTGGGGGTGCCAGCCAAAGGCAAGTCCACAATCTTTGTTTCCGCCCTGTTCTCTACCTCCAACTGGGCTGAGCGGAAACCCTAAATGTGGCAGTTGCAAAGCCCGCAGAGGCCCCTGGGAATTCCTGCAAGTGGCCCTGAAGGGACAGAGACCAGGACATCACAGTTGTGGCTAGCCCTGCTTTCTCCCCCGCTGTGCGGGGGGAGTGCCTCTGGGGCTCTTCCCCTGAGGGAGTGGGAAGCTGGCTCTCCCTTTGCCTTTCCAGAGCTCTCGGGGAGCCCCAACCTTCTGCAGAGAGTGAGAAGGAGCAAGGCCAAAACGGGTGGGGTGGAGGTGATACTTCTCTGGAGCCCAGCTCTTATCTTTCCCATGTTCCAAGGCTCGTCCATGCATCCATATATTCATTTGGCAAATATTCATTAAGTACTTCCCATGTGTCTGCTTGACCAGAGATGATCCCCAAAGAAGGGGGGAGTGGTTTGTGTTTCCTCAAGTCAAATATTATTAATAAAGCACTAACTCTTACAAGTACTTGTTATTAATAGTTGACAATTTAAAAAATAGCATATCTACATGCCCATAGAAGAGCTTTTTAGGCAAGCTATTGCTCATTGGACATCTTTCTCTCCTACACTAACAGGAAATTGTATTTGAACCACCCTTTTGTTCTGGGGAGAATCTATGCAATCCTCACCAATGCCACTCTGCAGCCTTCAGCTTTCTGAGGGACTCTATCTGGATGTGGAGGAGGAGAAAGCTGCAACTAAGGAAACACTAGAATCATCTCACGCTGATAGCACAGCCTTTCCTTGGAGAACCACCTGCGAGCACGGCTCCGGGTGAGAAGCATTATTCCTGCATCGTTCTAGTATGTAACTCCACGTACTCGGGGTCCGCACCGCCACCTGTCACCACACCTAGCCTCCATCCCACCACCAGAGCGAGCACAAGAAGACATGCTCTCAGAAGGGCCAGGGCCAAGAGGTGGAGAGAAGGAAGGAAAGGGAAGCAGGACCGGAGGAGACGTGGAAGAGACCAAAGTGGAGGCGAAGAGAGGGGGTGGAGGGAGGAAGTCCGAGAAGAGGGGAGATCTCGCAGCGAGGCGGTAACAGAAGGAAACAGAGGGACCTGAAAAAGAAGCTGGAGAGGATAAGAGAAGAAACACACCACTGAGAGATGCCTCACCAAGCTTCTACTTATCTAATTTAAAACTTGAAAGTAAGGCCATAAACCAAAAGAGAAATGTCTTTTCTCCTCTGTCCAGATTACTCGGGGTAAATAGGAGGGGCCAGAAACTCATTCCAGCCAAGAGCCTCTCCTTAAGTTTCCTTTTTTTGCCAGTTTTTGTTGTTGGTGGTGGTGGTGGTGGTCATCATCGTCGTCGTTGTCCCTCTTTTCTGATGCAAGCTTTGCACCTCCTTCGTTAGGACTTGCTAGCCTAGCCTTGGCGATTCAAGTGAAGGTTTGGGGTTGAGACTGCAGTTTCCTGCAGGAGGCAGTGTAAGTGTGTGAGGTGGGGGGAATTTCTCTTTTTGTGGTCAAACTTTCTAAGTTTGCTGTTGTGCCTCAGTCCTATTAGCACCGGCTCAATTTCTTTTGCATATGACACCCCCATGCAACGTCGACATACCTCGTTCGTGCTTATTAAACTAGCGATTCCACGGAGAGGAGGTACAGCCTCAAAGCATGGGGAAGTCAGAGGTTCCAGGGTCAAAGCAAAGGTAAAGTCAGAGGTTCACAAATCATAGGTCAAGGGAGACACAAAGGAGTGTCTGTCAGCTGGCCGATGGACTGGCCTCTTTGTTTAAAAGGTACAATATTTCATATTCAGTAAAAAACAGGCTATGAGCATTTCCAAAAAGCTGCCCAGACTTCCAAGTGGAAAACTTTTTTCAGGTGTCTTGCTTTGTTTTAAGATATTCTAGGAAGGTCTTTTCCTTCACTGGAGTAATTTTCAGATTGAAATGGTCGGAGGGCTAAAAAGTCAGTTCCTGGATCACCACCGCTCTTTCCAATTGTTTTGTCCTAATTCTTGGTGATTTCAATATCCACCCAGATGATTCCCCCCCCCCCCCCCCCATGCCCTGGTCACTGTTCCTTGAGCTGCCGCCCAGTAATCCCGCCCACTACTCTCATCGGCCCCTGACTCCCATGATTCTATCCTGGAGTCTGTCATTAATAACTGCACTCCTCCCCCATTACTCCCACTCTCCACCTCCACTGCCTCCCCTCTTTCCCTGAGTCCAATAATCCTTCCACCCACCACAATCTTCCGCTCCTTCTGGGTTTCCACGGTTCCTCACCCTCCTCGTGTCCTCATTTCCCTCCCCTCCAGCCTAGATTTCATATTCCATATTCAGCGTGCACCCTCAACACCTTGTGTCTCTTCCACTTTATTTTATTCACTTGGCTAAGTCCACTTCTGCCAACTCCGTGCTCCCATCATGCTGCAAAACTTGCTTGGAGAAAACCATGGGACATACCCGCCAGTCTTACCTCCAAGTCGTCATCTCAAGTCTCAGGAGGGTCCTTAATGTTGCCCAGAGATCATACTACGCGTCCCTGATCTGTTGTGACTGCTGAATGGCTACTTCATACCTCTTGCCTCACACACACCCCCCCAGTGCCTTCGGATGACCCAGCTTCCTTTTTATTTATTGTTTTATTTAAAAAAAATGTTTTATGTTTATTTATTTTTGAGAGGGAGAGAGACAGAGCACAAGCGGGGGAGGGGCAGAGAGAGAGGGAGATTCAGAATCTCAGCCCCAGGCCCTGAGCTGTCAGTGCAGAGCCCCGAGTGGGGGCTTGAACCCACAGACTATGAGATTATGACCTGAGCTGAAGTCAGACGCTTAACGACTGAGCCACCCAGGTGCCCCTCCTTTTTTTTTTTTAAAAGTTTATTTATTTATTTTGAGAGAGAGCGAAAACCAGAGGGGGTGGGGGGCAGAGAGAAAGGCAGATAGAGGACCCATGTGCTCACAGCAGAGAGCCCGATGTGGGGCTCAAACTCACGAACCGTGAGATCATGATCTGAGCCCAAGTCGGACGCTTAACCGACTCAGGTACCCAGGCACCCCTCAGCTTCCTTTTTCACCGAGAACGTAGTAGCTAGCAACTGAAAGAGAACTCCAAGCTCTCATGACCATGTCCACCACTTACCAGGCACCAGACCCGTAGATCTAGTTTCTTTCCTTGTTACTATGGAAGAACTATCTGAGTTCTAAGCAAAGTTCAACTCTTCCCCTTCAGTACTAGATCCTATCCCATCTCTTCTACCCAAGGACACTCCTCCAGCAATTCTCCCTTTTTCTTACATCAGTTTTATCCTTGCTCCTAGATCCTTCCCAACAGCAATAAGCTGGTATTGCTTGTAGAAGAAAATAAAACAAAACCTCTCTCGGTCCCTCTCCCCCTCTGCTCCAATTTTCTCTAGCCCTCTAAAGCAAACTCCTTGAAAGGGTCTCCAATTTCTTGCTTCCTATTCTGTCCTGAATCCCTCTAGTAGGTTTTTGAACCCACTTCCCCACCAAACCTGCCCCCCTATTGCTCAAGTCAGTGGCTAATCTGTCCTCATGTTACTGTTACCAGCATGTGACATATGTAACTACTCCTTTCTCTTTGAAATACTTTCTTCACTTGGCTTCTAGAACACTGTATTCTCTTGGCTTTCCTCCTTCACTGACTTTACTTCTCAGTTTCCTTTGCTGATTCGTTCTCATCAACACCCTTATACCATCTCCAAAGCAAAATCTGTGGTTGCATATCACACATAAACCAATGACTCCCAAGTTTGTATCTCTAGTCCAGATCACGGTGGCTTGTTTCTAATCTCACCCTCTTCAGCCAAATGTAGCCTCGTGAAACTCTTAGATCATGTCATTTTTCTGCAAAACCTTCCAATGTCTTCCCATCTGCATCAGTTAAGGAAACGCTAGCTCTGTAAGAGATAAATTCTAATATGTCAGTGGCATAAAATAGCCAATAGAAGTTTATTTCTCAGAAAAAGTCCCCAAATGGCGTCCCTGTTCAGTAAGCAGGTTTTTTTTTTTTTTAAGTTTATTTTGAGAGAGAGAGCACGCGAGCAAGCATGAGTGGGGGAGGGGCAGAGAAGGAGAGAGAGAATCCCAGCAGGCTCCGCACTGTCAGCGCAGAGCCCAATGCGGGGCCCGAACCCATGACCGGTGAGATCATGACCGGAGCCAAAACCATGAGTCAGATGCTTAACCAACTGAGCCACCCAGGTGCCCTCCGTGAGCGATTGTTTAACAAGAACCTGGGCTCCTTCCATCTTGCGACGGCCCATCTGCAATACACGGCTTCTAGGGTTGCCACAGAAAGAGAAAGAACTTGGGAGAATGGCATGCGGCAGGTTTGTACGGCAAGGACTAAAAAGCAGACATCGTACCTGCTACTTTGCCTTTGGCCAGATCTGAGTGACCTGTGCACACTGCAGCCTAGCTGTGTCCACAGAAGGAAGAGGAAAGAGTCTGGTAAATAGCCAGTTCAGCCACAGGAAAAGGGAAAGTCCTTCCAATAGCCTAAAAGGCTCTACATGGTGTCCCTCTCCTCCTCACCGCCGTCTCTCCTGTTACCTCCTCTCCGACCTCATCTTCTCCACTCTCCTTAATTACCACAGTCCAGCCAAACTGGCTCCTGGCTGCTTCTCAAACACTCCAAGCATGCTTCAGGTCAGGGCCTTTTACTCTTGTTCCCTTTTCCTGGAATGTTCCTCCACCACCTTCGGATGTTCACTTACATGTCCCTCTCTTTATGACCCTCACTTGTTCTCATGGCTCCCTCAGCTGCCTCCTGGCCAATGACCCTTCTAAGGATCTCCTCCAGCCTATCGGCTCTCTCTCTTTAGGTGTTCTGCCATCATCTTAGATTTCCCATGTCTTGAGCTCAACTCATTTCTCTTCCACCTACCTAGCTCCTTCTCCCTGTTTCCTATGACTAAAACTTTACATTTCTGGGTGCTTCTTCATTTCTGTCATCTCAGCAGTCACTGGGTCCAGGACTTGTTATTTCCACTTTAAGAACTTTTCTCGTATGTAAGAGTTCTTTCCTACTTTCCTTGCTCTGCCTACGCAAAGCCCTTACCCACGGGGATCTCAGGGTTGCAGGGCCCCATCCCCGGCAGAGTCCCATTACCTTACCCACCTTCCTCTAGAACACTTCCGAGATGGGTGGCTCTCCCACTGGTCTGCAGTTCCGTGAGGGCAGGGGCCATGTCCTATCCATTGTGGGTTTACCAGCACCTGACTTCAAGGAGTCACTTTTTAAAGTTTTTAAATTACTTCCTGATGCAGTCAGTTCTGTAGTTAATCCCGATTAGGAGATATTCCTCCTAGAAAGAACCACTTTCAATCGCCTACCTCCCACACAGGTGCAAGCTTAGAAACCTTCAGAAGACCGACAATTCCTACTGCCTTCAGCTCAGGCTCCTCAGATTAAGACTCTGCATTACTTTGAGAAACTTATATCTGTGTTCTCTCCTCATCTTCATGCCCTTCCCCCACCTTTTTTACACTTCTCATCCCCAACCTGGCATGAAAATTTACCTGCTCCTCGGTTCCCCACTTGCCCTTGTTCCTGTTACTGCTGTTGCTGAGTATTTGCATTCAAGAATTCCTTAGTCCAAAAAAATAACAAATAAAAAATTCCTTAGTCCAGCCTGAGCCACACCTTCTTAGGAAGACCTCTCGGGCTACCACCAAGGGTCACTGTCACTCCTGTGTCTGAATTCCCAAAGCATTCAGTCAGCCTCTCACCTCGGCACTTAAAAGTATATTAACTTGCTTTGTATTTAACTCTCTCATCAGCATACTATGCGTTTCCATTGGCTTTTAAATTATAGAGGCTTTGCTAAGAACATACGTTTATGTTCCATTTGTTTTGCAAACGTAGTGGCCCTCATTTAATGCTTCTTTGAATTTCATGACATGAAAATGAGTAAGTGAAAATTTTCCTATATTCCTCTTAAATCAGGGAAATACTATGGGTACCGCCCATTCAGTTTACTTAACATTATTAACCATTTACTCTGCACTGGGCAGCAAGGTCAGAGCTGTAGATAAAAAGATGAGGAAGTCCTGTCTCTGCCCTGGAGCTTAGCCTAGAGGAGGACATAGGGATAAGCACCTTTTTATAGCAAAATTTGGCAAAGTGTATTGAAGATACAAAGTGTTAGGAAGGCAAATAAAGGATTATTATGTCTGGTGGGGTCAGGAAAGACTTCTAAAAAGCTAACCGGGACTTCTATTGACATTCATAACGCAGAGAGTCAGGAAAACGCACTTCGTCCAGGCGGAGAAGGTCACTTGAAGGCAGAACACCAAAAAGATGTGAAAGGGCCAGCCAGCTGTTAGGTAACACCGAGATAATGGTGGACAGAGCACAAAATCTGTGAGAGGGAGTAGTGAGATAAAGCAGAAAGATACACTGGAGCCAACGACTGAAGACCCTCTCGTAGGCCACCCGATCAGAGCAGTAGGAAAGAAATTGGTATTGTTCAATACAGCTGGGGACTGATGGCAGGCGAATTAATTCGGTCCTACGTGCTAGTGGGCAAGGAGATAACTAGCAGAGTAATCCAAGAAGGCCTATGGAGGCCGAGTCATGCGCTGTGAACTGGGACGTGGCTGCCAGACAGCCGCGCCCACAAGCCGCCCGGAGTCGGGGGCTGGGGCTCATCACCCCACACCGCCGGGGACCAGCGTCGGGCGGGAATCCGGTCCACGCACTCGGCGCGCTCGCGGGGACGTGGCGCTTTCCAGCCAATCCCGGCTACGAGACTGTAGGACCAATGGGTGTCCGGGGAGGCTGTGCGACAGCGGCGGGCTCGTTGATGATTGGTCAGGAGGCCGCCGGCGAGGCGGATGGGGGCGGGGCGCGGAATCGCTTCCGGTTGGGCGGTGCTTGCGCGCGTGAGCTGACCCCGTGGGTGAGAGGCGGCCGTGGCAGCCTGGGCTGGGGGCGCTACGAGGAAAGGTAGGTGTCGTGGCCCTCGGTACTTTCGCACCATCGTGCTTTTTCGCTTTCTATCGGTCCTCGCTCTCGACGCGGCATGGGTCCCCTTCGTTCGGGCCCCCTGTTTCTGCTAGCGCGGGGTTACGGGCCTTGAGCCTGCTCACGACCCCCGAGCCCTCAGCGCGCAGTCTGAATCGAAGGCCGCCGCTCGCCCTCCCGCGCGCTCTGGGAAGGGGCCTGGGTCTCGGCGAACTCCGGCTCCCGGCTTTGCGTTGTGTGGGGTACTGTTTTGTGCCTGGCTTGCCACGTCCGCCGTCCTTGGGTCCCGTCTCTCAACGAGTCCCTCGGACTAGAGGGTCACTCTTGTTTGCCAACTGAAGGTCGGAGGGCAGTGGAGTAGTATTATTGTAACAGTTCTCTGCCACCTCCCACTAACCGGCCTACCTACCTGTGTCCTCCAGCTCAGCCCCAAGGCCACATCCCGAGTGCGTCTGCCAAGAAAGTCGTGTTCACCGACTTTGAGGGTGTAGAAACGGGGCGGGGGGAGCGGGGAGAGAGCGGGAAGACATTTTGTGATTTAAAATAAAACTTTGTGTAATTTTAAAGAAAAGCCGACTATTTCTAGCCTTCATGTTTGGCTGCATCGTTCTGTCAGCGACAGAAAAGAGTTTTTAAATCTTTATTAGGGAATTGTAGCTTTTACCTTGTTTTGTTGCTTCTAGGTGCAGACCCTAGTTCTGTTTTTTGGCATATTATGTTCAGAAGTAAACTTAATGCCCTGTAGCTGCCCTGATTAAGAGCATAGTTGGTGGTCGATAGTTTTGAGAGCAGCTTTTGCATCAAGGCAAAAGTTTCCTGGGTCTCTTGCTAAAATTTTAGGGCCCTTGATCTCAATTACTGAGCGTATAAATTCCCAAAATAATGTCTCTGGGAGTTGAATTGCATTCACTTCCTGGCGGCAGGGACCATAAAGTCAACGTTAATGAATTGGCAATAAGGTTGCTTCTAATACGGTTTTATAACTGGGAAGTAGAGAACGTATAATCTCTGATAAAATTTTTTTGCCCTGGAGTGGAAGACACAACACAAATGCATGTCTGACCTCATTCAGTAAATTTAGTTAACCAAGTAACAAACGATGGTCATCACTGAAGAATTTAAGTAGTATAGTACACATTTACAGTACAAACCTGTAAGTTGTAATTGTGTGTAGAGGATAGGTTGCCTAGGCCTTATCTGAGTTTTACAGTGATTTAGGGATGTCCAATAGGATTTTTTTTGAGGATTATAGCCAGGAGGCCCATGAACCCATAAAGATGAATTGGGTATGCCTGAGTGGATGGTACTGGGTTTCAGCTGTGAAATCAGTTCGTCACTCTCAATATAATTGTTTGCTTCCATTCACCTGGTGATGTGTCAAGATACTGGTGGCATTTTATTTACATTGCACCGGTATCAGTATGTTGATATTAACATCAAATTTCTAAAACATGGGTGTGGCGGGGGTGTTGGAAAGACAGAGGTGTAGCCAGGCCTAGACACTGGAGATGCTAGGCCATAACATCCTAGATCCTCTGTGAATTCTTAAATATGGGTGTTGTTGATGGTGTAATTTATTAGAGTTAAAACAGCTGAAAGGCGCTTTTCTGATGGCCAGATCCGGTAAGGGGAATTGGGGGTTGGGAGCAGGCAGGAACTGCTTTTCTGCTAAGTACTGTCCAGCTAATCCAGTAAAATGTATTGGTATATAAAAAGTGCAAGACACTGTATTAGGGACATAGAAAGATATCAGTTTCGGGGCGCCTGGGTGGCTCAGTCGGTTAAGCGTCCGACTTCGGCTCAGGTCATGATCTCGCGGTTCCTGAGTTCAAGCCCCGCGTCAGGCTCTGTGCTGATGGCTTGGAGCCTGGAGCCTGTTTCGGATTCTGTGTCTCCCTCTCTCTCTGACCTTCCCCCGTTCATGCTCTGTCTCTCTCTGTCTCAAAAATAAATAAACGTTAAAAAAAAATTTAAAAAAAAGATATCAGTTTCTATTAGCTGAGAGTCCTGCCTTTTAAACATGTAATATTTAGGAGCGCCTGGGTAGCTTAATCAGTTAAGCGTCTGACTTCGGCTCAGGTCATGATCTCGCGGTCCGTGAGTCCGAGCCCCGCGTCAGGCTGTGTGCTGACAGCTCAGAGCCTGGAGCCTGCTTCGGATTCTGTGTCTCCCTCCCTCTCTGCTCCTCCTCCACCTACACTCTGTCTCTCTCTTAAAAATACATAAAACATCAAAAAAATAAAATTAAAATATAGTATCTACAGGGGAGCTAAGGAGACAGCTTAGAGTAGCCTATGATCTGTTGAGGAGTGGTACAAACAAATTTTATACAAGTTGGGAGTAATTGGTATAGATTACTTCCAGCAGGAGTAATCATAGTAGGTAGATCTTTTCATCTAGGACTTTAAAATTATTTATAGACATTTGGCACAGAAGGGAGGTTAAGCTAAAATAACTACCAAATTCTCAAGGACTTTATGCATGTTAAACATGCATGGCAAAATTACAAGCAGAAAACAAAACTCCCGTGGCCACTTTGCAAAGCATTCCTGCGGCAATTAATTATGTTTTAAAGTTTCATCAGCCCCAAAAGAAACTTTTTTCTCTCAGAATTTTCTGGAATTTTTTCTTAAATTTTTTCTCCATAGCCAGAACAATGTTAAATTTGTACTCTGTCGCCCTGGGTGTAGAACTCATGAAGCCTGAGTAATGGTTTGTCATTCTTAAAGCTGTTCTATTGCCAAATTTTGCAGTTTTCTGTTCTCAGCTCTTATAAATGTGTGCTCTCAGTACCATAAATAGTGTAATCAAAAGGTGTTTGGCTTGGGTCATGACCTCACTGCTTGTGAGTTCAAGCCCCAAGTCAGGCTCTGTGCTGACAGCTCAGAGACTGGAGCCTGCTTCAGATTCTGTCTCCATCTTTCTGCCTCTTTCCTGCTCGTTCTGTCTCTCTCTCTCTCTCTCTCTCTCTCTCTCTCTCTCTCTCTCTCTCTCTCAAATATAAAATAAAAAATATATATTTTAAAAAGGTGTTAATGAACTGTTGTAAATTTGTTTCATCACTAGAAAAACATTGAATAAATGGCTGTCATAACTTATCAGATCACGAAGGATGACATTATTCCTTTAATGTGATAATGCATTGGTGGTACTTGTACTAAAGTCGTAAGTAAAGAATGTCAGATAACCAGATAGCTTTAATTTCTAGATTTCATAACCTGGGCCTTATTATAGGCCCAGGCTGTTCCCCTAATTCAAAATTGAAGTCGTCACGAAGGATTGCCTTTTTTGCTGAATATCCAGCTCAGAGAACGGGAATTTTACTGCCACACCCATTTCTCTCACTTGTTAACTTTGAGCAGTGGGTCTTTGATCAACCAGAATATCTGTGGGATCATTCAGTGGTAATGTTCTTGAGAAGTTGTATTTAATCCAGGCATCTAAATTTCCTTGAAACAATTTAAGTATTCTATGACCAATGACTGGGAAGGAAGGGAGGGAAATAGCAAGAATTAGAGCTTTCAAGGAAATTTTTGGATGACTAAAATAAACTGATTCTTCAGGCTAATCTTTGTTATTGAAAGAAATTCAAGCTTATGATATTAATCTTTTCTCCTTCTAAATTAACTGGAGCAATTCATGAAAATAACTTTGCAGAAGACCCTTATTGGTGACATACTTCAAAACGATGATAGTTACTTGATATTTTTTCTGTTCTATTTAGTTTGTGACTAACATGCCACTATCCAATAAAAATACAGTACAAGTCACATGAATACATTTCACCTGAAATTTTAAAGCAGGTTAAATTAATTTAATAATTTATTAAATCCAGTACTTACAAAATATCCTTCTTTCTATGTAAAGTATAACATATATCACATCTTAATTCACACTAGCCACAGTTCAAGTGCTTAGCAGCCGCATGTGACTGTTATTGTCCTGAACAGTACCAGTCCAATTTTTTTTTTTTTTTTTTTTTTTTAATGAGAAAATACTAGATGTTACCCTTGGTGAGGGAGGGGCAGAATTTTAGAAAAAACTTATAGGTCATTTAAGAAATAGATGGGGAGATGCTTTTTGCACAATCATTGATTTACCTTCTAGATCACATGGTAAAAATTCATACAACTAAGTCCTTCATTTATGTTTTCCTGATATCTTGTTATCCATTGATGTGTAGCTGTGATGAAGAGGGAAGGAGAAAAAGAAGGGCCATTTCGTTTTCTATCATTTGGTTTCAGTTTGGTTGAAAAGAGAAAGATGCTTCAGAAATTAACGGCACTAATGTAGTTCTTCAATACCTCGTGTAAGAAGTTGTACTGTTCTCACATCTTCCCACATAAAATATCCTTTGTCTTGGGGGATAGTCTTTATTTCTACTTGAACATTTTTTATATGCTATATGGATTTAGATAAATCTAGTACAGTCTTTTTTTAGTATCTATATTCATGGGACAAGAGGCCTTTGTAAAGTTTCTAATAACCAGGAGTTGATATATGTGAGCACAAAGAGTGTATATTAAAAAAAAAAGTTATTTTAAGTGCAGGGCTTTTCATTGCCCACTGCAGAGAGATGAAGGTAGGACCATAGGCTTTGTCCATCGAGTGGTCTTTGATGACTTGTTAAAGCAGTTGCATCAGTGGTAGATAGCTAGATTTCAGGGTGGCAGTAGGTAGTGAGGAAGCAGAGATAGCAGCAGAGACACTCCTACCGGTGAAGGAAAGGGAAGGGCAAGCTTGAGTGAATAGCAAGGTCTGAGCAAGACTGATTTTAGATTTTGGAGACCTGAGAAGTATTGATTGACAGAATGGTGGAAGGAGACTTTACAGGGGTGGGATTGGAAGATTAATTGAGAGAGGGAAAGGAAAAAGTTGGATAGATGATAAAGCAGGAGCTCTTGACTTTTACTCTGGAATTCTTCTCTTGTTGTCAAGATGTTAAGCCTGATGGGGCGCCTGGGTGGTGTCCGACTCTTGGTTTCAGCTCTGGTCATGATCTCATGGGTTTGTGGGTTCAAGCTCTGTGCTGACAGCTAGGAGCCTGCTTGGGATTCTCTCTCTCCCCCCCCTCCCTCCTCCCCTCCCTCCCCCTCCCTCCCCCTCCCCCTCCCCCTCCCTCCCTCTCTCCTCCCCTCCCTCCCTCCCCCTCCCCTCCCTCCCTCCCCCTCCCCCTCCCCCCCTCCCTCCCTCCTCCCCCCTCCCTCCCCTCCCCCCCCCCCCCCCTCCCCCCTCCCCCCTCCCCCCCTCCCTCCCCCCTCCCCCCTCCCCCCTCCCCCTCCCTCCCCCCTCCCTCCCCCCTCCCTCCCCCCTCCCTCCCCCTCCCCCTCCCTCTCTCTCCTTCCCTCCCCCCCTCCCTCCCTCCTCCCCCTCCCCCTCCCTCCCTCCTCCCCCTCCCTCCCCCCTCCCCCCTCCCCCTCCCTCCCCCCTCCCTCTCTCCTTCCCTCCCTCCCTCCTTCCCCCTCCCCCTCTCCCTCCCTCCCCCTCCCTCCCCCCTCCCTCCCCCCCCTCCCCCTCCCTCCCCCTCCCCCCTCCCCCTCCCTCTCTCCTCCCCTCTCTCCTTCCCTCTCCCCCTCCCCCTCCCTCTCCCCCTCTCTCTCCCCCTCTCTCTCCCCCTCCCCCTCCCTTCCCTCTCCCCTCTCCCCTACTTCTGTGCCTGCACGGGTGCTCTCCCTCTCAAAATAAATAAATAAACTTTAAAAAAGAAAAGAGATGTTAAGCCTGAAACTTAAATGTTTTCCCTCTAAATCACAGTGAATCAGTTACATTTCTCTATGTTACATGTATCAAAACTTTGCAGGTATCTTTTCCAGGCCCTGGTAATGAGCTTAATGCATTTATTCATATTGTAACATTTAGTGTTTGCAAGAGTTGTTAAGGTATTATGCCAGAATTGTTAGGGTATTTTACTCTGGGGATGTAATCAGTCATTTATAAAACTTTTCTAAATGTGAGGTTCCCGTACTAATAGGCATAAGGAAAATCTGTTGCAGTGACTTGATTTTACTTCATTTTGTAAACCTCTAGATACTGTTTGGATATGTAACAAAATAACAGAAATTTGTTGTCTCTGGAGAGTTTTGTCTCAAGAATTGTTTCTAGTTTGAGATGGAAGTTTTATTTTGCCCTAAAATAAAGGCATATTCACTTTGGCATTTAAGAGAGCCACTAAATCTCTAGTTTTCTCTTTACTGTTCCACAGATTTGATTGATCAGTTGAATTATTGAAGGGTAGCCTGAAGTTTTATTCTAGAACAGCATGTTTTACTTTAAAAAGTTTGTCTTAAGAGTAGTTGTTTTTGCTTCAGTTTCCTCTTTCAATCTAGAGAAATGGCTTGAAAATGTTTGTTTTGCAATACTGAAAAGAGTTTTTATAATATTGTTTAAAAACACAAAGGGGTGCCTGGGTGGTTAAGTCGGTTAAGTGTCCAACTCTTGATTGCGGCTTGGGTCATGATCTCACGGTTCTTGAGTTTGAGCCCCAGCCTGCTTGGGATTCTTCCTCTCTTTATGCCCCTCATCCCCCCACTCAATAAATAAACCTAAAAAAATATAATACACATAATACACATGAATGTGTATTCATTTACAAAATATAGACAACAGAGTACGGTATTAAAGTTCACTCCAAGCCAGCCTCACTACCCCACCCCATCTCTTCTCCCCTGAGCCTGGGGTTACCACCATTTACAGACAGATGTTTATCCTTCCATGCCATTTTTGTGCATATGTGTTATATTGTATACAAATGTAAACAATCTGGGAGGCTGTTTGGTTTTTTTCTTTTTACGTAAATGAGATCTTGACATTGATTTGCAACTTGCTTTTTTGTTGTTCAACTTAACATGTCGGTAGATTTTCCATTTCAGTGCAGACTGATCCACCTCATTCTTTTTAACCTTTGCGTACTGTTCCATAATACAGATTTAATGTGTATTTACTAGTTCTCTGGTTTCGTTTTCCATTTTTTTATCATTATAAACTGTCATTGTTGAATATCTTTGTGCAAGTGCCTTTGTATACAAATTTGGGTGTTGATGGAATAGCATGGAACAGAATCCTTATAAGCTTCCAGAAGCATATCTGAGTTCTAACATTGGTGGGAACAGCTTAAGTACCACCTTCTTCCCGTTTCTCTGAGTCTCTTGTTCTTTCATGTTGCTTCTTCTCATGGGTTTTCATCAGTCTTTTTTATTTTTATTTTTTAATGTTTATTTTTGAGTGAGAGAGAGTGTGAGTGAGGGGAGCGCAGAGAAAGAGGGAGACACAATCCAAAGCAGGCTCCAGGCTCTGAGCTGTCAGCACAGAGCCCAGTGCGGGGCTCGAACTCACAAAGTGTGAGATCATGACCTGAGCCGAAGGCGGTTGCTCAACCGACTGAGCCACCCAGGCACCACGGGGTTTCATCAGTCTTAACAACCATCAAGTGAAAGTACTTTTGGGGGGGGAATTGGCATTCGGGGGAGTGACTGCCTTCCATTATCTCCTTAGCTGAGTTTCTGTTTGACTTCTTGGCAGTGTCCTGTTTACTTTCTACTCTATTGACAAATCCTCCTCTGCCATTTCAGGACCTTCTCACCCTTCTCCACTGCACTGCTTTCCCAGGTGTCGGAAATCCTTGTATGCATTTATAGGCTGAAAGTTATTCATGGAGGCCGCAGGTTTTGCTTTTGTATAATCAGCTCTCTAGGTTGTATTGGGATTAAACATATTTCTCCTATTCGCTTTCCTTCTGCTTTATATAACATGCTCACCAACGGCTGTGGTAAACATTTTTTAGTTTATTGAATCCAAAGGACTCTAGAGGTGCTGACTCGGTTAAATGTCCCGACTCTATTTTGGTTCAGTGTGATCTCAGGGTTTTAAGATCAAGCTCCGCATTGGGCTTGTTGGGCTCCATACTGAATGTGGAAGCCTGCTTGGGATTCTCTCTCAGCATCTCTCCCTCTCTCTCTCTTTAAAAAAAAAAAAAAAAAAAAATCTCTCCCTCTCTAGAAGTAATTTTTATTTTTTTAAATTAAAAAAAAATTTTTTTTAAATTATTTTTGAGACAGAGAGAGACTGAGCATGAGCAGAGGAAGGGCAGAGAGAGAGGGAGACACAGAATCCGAAGCAGGCTCCAGGCTCTGAGCCGTCAGCACAGAGCCCGATGCGGGGCTCGAACCCACGGACCGTGAGATCATGACCTGAGCTGAAGTCGGACACTTAACCGACTGAGCCACCCAGGCACCCCAATTTTTAAAAATTAAAAAAAAAAATTTTTTTAATCAAAGAACTCTGTAAATCCAAGGTAATGCAATGTAACTTCCTTTACTGCTCTTTGGAGGTTACAAGAAAGATAATTAAAATACATCTAATCTGCTGGCATATTTAATTTCTTTATCCCCTGGAGCAATTCATTCTGGTTCCCAAAGTTTTGAGGCAGGATCAGATATATGCAGTTTGTTTATTTTAAGTATACTTTCAGGTCAAACTTCTGAAGATATCACTGTGGCTGTTTGAGAGGTTAATTAAAATAGTGGTTCACAACCTGACTGCCTTTTAAAAATGTTAATAGGAGTGGGACCTAGTGGTCATATTTTCTTGAGTTTTTGGGTAATACTAGGGTGCAGTCAGTCTAGATTGAGAACCCCACTGAGTTAAGTTATGCTGAAAGAATTTTCATGTTTTTAAAAATATTTACATAAAAATTATGAGCCCTTGGACCAAATGGTTCCACTAGTGACATCCTGTGGAAAGCGAAGTCTGGCTAGTTTAATCTGCAAATTAGGATAAGGTAATGTGTTTAACTTTCATGTGATGCACTGACCTTCCGCATACTGAGCCTTTTGTTACTTTCCTCGGACTGCTGTAACAAATTACCACAAACTGGGTGACTTAAAAGTTCATATAGTCTCTCCTAGTTCTAGAGGCTAGAAATTAGAAATCAAAGAGTTGGCAGAGCCATGCTCTATCTTTAGGCTTCAGGGGGAGGATCCTTCCCTCCCTCTTCGTAGCCTCGGGTTGCCAGGAATCCTTGACTTGCAGATGCATCATTCCAATCTCTGCCTCTTTTCATAACTTGGCATTCTCTTCTCTGAGTGTCTGTCCAAACTTCCCTCCTTTTATAAGCATATCAGTCATTGGATTAGAGCCCACCCTAATCCAAATGACCTCATTTTAACTTAATTACCTCTGCAAAGATCCTGTTTCCAAATAAGGTCACATTTGCGGGTACCAGGGTCAGGACTTCACATCTTTTTAGGGAGACACAGTTCAACCCACAACAAGCTTCATTCCTAATAACCACCTGTCTACCCAGTAAGGGAGCCATTAATCGCAAACGGAAATGAATAAGAGATTACATGAATTTACAAAAACTTAACTGCAGGGGGAAAAGCATTCAGAATCCATATTCTACTGGTGAAAGGTTAGTTAAAATACAAAAGTTGGGAAAATCTTTCCTTTTGATTTTTAATTTTATAGTTTTTTCTCTAAGACCATAACCTCTCTAGACAATACTGAGGGGTATCTGTAGAGTCTGATAAACAAGTTGCCATCCTGCAGCTTCTCTGCAAGTTTTTTTTTTTCTTTTTGGTATTTTTATTTAATTTTTTTAAATTTACATCCAAGTTACTTAGCATATAGTGCAACAATGAATTCAGGAGTAGATTCCTTAATGCCTCTTACCCATTTAGCCCATCCCTTCTCCCACGATCCCTCCAGTAGCACTCTGTTCTCCATATTCTTTGCAATTTTTAATCATTTTTCAGTAAAGTGTTCCAGCCTTGTGCTTGTTCATTAGAATCACCTGTGACTGCCGAGATTCTGACGGTTGGACTAGGACCTGGGAACCTGTACTTTGAACAGCACTCTAGGCTGTCTTTATGCCCGGGCAAGTTTGGGAAACACAGTATAAGGAATGCTGAAGCAGTTGTTATCCATCACTGTACCGTCTGAATGGTTTGATCTTTGAAGATGATTTGAGATTGAGCATAAATAATGAGAGACAACTTGGTGCTATATATAGGAGAAGGACTCTGCTCAAATATTTCATGGTTTCTAATCTAATGATTATCAGAATCACCTGAGAGGCATTTAAAACTACAGATGCATTCATTCAACTTCAAAGATTCTAATTCAATAGGGGGAATTTTATTAAAGCTTCTTAGGTGATCCTAATAACCAGTCAGGTTTAAAGACCAGACCTCTGATGTAGTACAAAAAGTAAAGTTGTTGGGAGTCAGTAAGTTAGTTTGAATTTAAATGTTGGTTCTTTGACTTTTTAAAAGGATTAATATTCTACTTTGGTGTTTTTTAAAGGGGGCCTACTTACAAGGTGGATATTTTAACTGATTCCTTGTCAACTTCCAATCAGATGAAGGAAACTTGGTGAAAAATTCTTACCATAAAAATGGAAAGTCTCATATTCTACCATTCTTATTTTATGGATTAAGTAGTAATATTTGGGGTGAAATCAAATTAGTAACTGGATGTAAGCTTTTAATTTCTTGTTTAATTACAAAGCACACTGCTTCTGGAATTAACTAATCTTTGTTTTTCTTTAAGATCTGATTATCATGGACCTGCGACAGTTTCTTATGTGCCTGTCCTTGTGCACAGCCTTTGCTTTGAGCAAGCCCACAGAAAAGAAGGACCGTGTACACCATGAGCCTCAGCTCAGCGACAAAGTTCACAATGATGCTCAGAGTTTTGATTATGACCATGATGCCTTCTTGGGTGCTGAAGAAGCAAAGACCTTTGATCAGCTGACACCAGAAGAAAGCAAGGAAAGACTTGGGTAAGGTGCCAGCTCTCAGGGGGCTAAAAGTAATGACATTTCTTTATAAGCCAGCTCATTCTTTTTTTCTCTTTTGGCTTGGCAACCCAGTAAAGTTGTTTGGAACTACATCTTCTGAAAGCTAGCCACAGGATTGCTACCACTAAAATTTAATTAATTGCTTGCTTTCATACATTTCTCCACTGAATAATGGTTTTTACCTCATTCTACAAAGCAAAGTCATTTTTGCACAAAAGCACCAAATGCTACAGGACCCAGATTGAATTGCGTCTTGTTCCCCGAGGAACATTACAGGGGAGGCTTCTCATCCCCGATACTTTTAATTTTTAAAAATTATCTGTGACCAAGTATTTATTGTGCCCCAAGCCAAGCCATTGAGTGGATAATAAACTGCAAATGAGACCCCTGGGCTAATTTCTATAAAGTTGATGATTTCTGAGAATATCCTTTATCCTCTTTGTTTTCATTCTCAGATATTTGCTTAATTAAAAACAAAAGCAAACGAATCATGCCTTTTAGAAGAAATGGTCTTAATGTCCAAGTATTAATTGCCGTTTCAGTAACAGCTGGGTCATAGTTGGGTTCTGTGATCTTAGCAGGCATCTTTGTGCCTGGAAAATTGATGGTATACCAGTTGATAATTTCTGCGCATCTGAGAATGTTTTTGTTTTGGGTTGTTTTGTTTTTTGTTTGTTTTTGGCTCTCCTAAAGCCTTGTTTTTTAAGGAAATGCAGGTTATTTGTTTTGAGAGGGGTAGGGGGACAGAGGATCTTAAGCGGGCTCTGCTACTGACAGCAGAGAGCCCGACGTGGGACTCAAACTCACAGACCGTGAGATCAGGACCTGAACCAAAGTGGGATGCCCCCAATGAAATGCAGGTTAATTTAGTGAACATTTTCTCCTTAATGAGCACCATTGGTGTAACTTTCTGAACTATATTCAAGAGGTTTGTTTGGAAAGTTGTACCACAGAGGAATTTCCAAAAGTATTTTGCCATCATGGATAGTGCTTTGATTAGAAGACATTACGGGGTTTGTTTGGGGGTGATACTTCAGAATAAATTTTATCCTTTCATTGGATTATCTGCTAACTGATCGGTACTATATTTTATTCTTTTAAGAGTTTAAAAAAATTTTTTTCTTTCAACGTTTTATTTATTTTTGAGACAGGGAGAGACAGATCATGAACAGGGGAGGGTCAGAGAGAGGGAGACACAGAATCTGAAACAGGCTCCAAGCTCTGAGCTGTCAGCACAGAGCCGACGCGGGGCTCGAACTCACGGACCGCGAGATCATGACCTGAGCCGAAGTCGGCCGCTTAACCGGCTGAGCCACCCAGGTGCCCCTTAAAATTTTGTTTTATGTTTATTCCTTTTTGAGAGACACAGAGATAGAGTGTGCATGGGGGAAGGGCACGAGAGAGAGAGGGAGACACAGAATCCCAAGCAGGATTCAGGCTCTGAGCTGTCAGCACAGAGCCCGACATGGGGCTCAAACTCACAAACCGTGAGATCATGACTTGAGCTGAAGTCAGACACTTAACCTATTGAGCCACCCAGGCACCCCGAAGAGATTTTTTTTTAACATTTATTTTTTTTGAAAGACAGAGTGTGAGTGGGGGAGGGGCAGAGCGAGAAGGAGACACAGAATCTGAAGTAGGCTTCAGGCTTCGAGCAAGCTGTCTGCACAGAGCCCAGTGCAGGTCTTGAACCCACGAGCTGTGAGATCATGACCTGAGCTGAAGTTGGATGCTCAACTTACTGAGCCACCCAGGTGCCCCCAATATTTTATTCTTAAACACTGACAGAAATACTCAAAAGATTTTGCTATGTAGAATGAGAAACTATCTCCAAACATTTGAAAATAGGAAAAACAAATACATTAAGGACTCAGTCTTCTGTTAGGTTGCTTTTCTAATTTTAAGAGACCATGCTCACTTTTAATCTTATAACTATGCTAACATTTGGGCTAAAAATAGGGGTGCATGAGAGTATTCTCGGTCTTCATGTCTCACCTATTAATAATGTGCATGTCTGACCCATATTTGGGTCTGTACATGGCTCTTCACAGACTTACTCTTAAATAATGAAGGGCCTTTAGACTTGGTGTTAATCAGTGTGTTCTGGCTCTGTATAGGTGGTGGAGTAGCTCTGCTGGCAGTTTTCAGTAGAGACAACGTTCCTTTTTGTCATCAGTAAATAACAAAAGTTCAACACACATGAGCAGACTCCACATTTGATTAGAATAAGATGGGTAAAATCATGTTTTTCGTAGAATGTATGAACAAGTACTATATGCTTCTCCTAAATTTTGGAGATAATGACAAATGAGGTAATATACTATTGTAAGCAAGGATTCCAGATGAACTTTTTTTTTTTAAGCTTCCTGTGGCATTTTAAACATTGTTTTGGTAGGTGACTATATACCAGAGGTTGGGAACAACAGATTCTCCTCCTTTCCATCCATATAGAAAGCAAGTGATGGACAGAAGATCATTGTTCATACCTGTAGTTGCAAAAATTCACTACTATTTTTAAATCTTTAGTAATATCTAAAAACATTTTAAAACAGTTTAATATAGTTTTCCCTTTTTCTTTTTAATTTTTTTTTAATGTTTATTTCAGAGAAAGAGAGAGCACAATCTGGGGAGGGGCAGAGAGAGGGAGACACAGAATCTGAAGCAGGCTCCAGGCTCTGAGCTGTCAGCACAGAGCCTGACACGGGGCTCGAACTCACGAACCATGAGATCATGACCTGAGCCGAAGTCAGACGTTTAACTGAGCCACCGAGGCGCCCCTAGTTTTCCCTTTTTCTTAAGAATTTTGACAAATAGAACATACTTATGTGTGTATTCTCCCCCAGTCACTCACAGTGGTCTTAAGTCTACTTAATTTTCATTTATGTGTCCTTCAAATGAGGGTTTGTTTGTTTTGAGGTGGTGATCCTAAATATTAAAAAGTTCTCACACTTGGTGTAGTTGCTTTAGAAATGAACTAGAGCAGTTCATCATCCTTTTTTTTAGGTCACAGGTCAACCCCTTTGAGAGTCTAAGGAAAGCAAAAGACCCTTCCTCAGAACAGTGCACGTAGGAATATATATAAGATTTTGTATGCTGAATATTTCAGGAATATTATGAACCCTCCTGGAGCCTACTTACTGATTTGTTTTTTGACTCTTGAAGAAAGTAGAGTAGAGGCATATGTTACCTCTTAGGAGAAATAACATAAGGTCCACTAAGTGCATTGTGTCTACCCTGGAATAAATGCTTACTTGATGGCATCATAACTACATCTGTAGGTCACAGGAAAACAACACCATTAGCTTCATAAATTTGCACCGGCCTTTAGAGCTAGTGCCTAAAATGGGACATACCCACTTCCAGTGTGTTTTCACAGCTGCCTGCAGGCTGGATGGCCAGCAAGATAAGAATGGCTTTTATATTTTTAGATGGTTACTAAAGTATAGACATATGTGACAAACCATATGTGGCCCACAAAATCAAAGCTATTTACTATCAGTCCCTTTTCGGAAAAAGTTTGCCAACATCTGGGCTAAACCATTTGAGATATTTCTGTTGGAATAAATAGAATGGCATTCAGCCAACTTCATTAACAAAAGCCCCTCTTGAGCAGTTATGTGCTCTTTATCTGAGAGATCCTTATCTGAGTGACCCTCTTTAGGCTGTTTAAAATTTTCATTTGAGAATGGGAGGCATTCTGATACCTTACCTTTTTTTTCTTAATGGTACAGTAGCACTATTGCACTATTGGTAGTTAGTACCATTTGGACGTAAACTAGGTCCCATTATAGATAATGCAAAAGTTTTTAATACTGGTATAACTTAATGTGTTAATATTTTTTAAAATTCCAGGGTTAAAGTTACAAAAAAACTTTTATGTCCGTGTAGATAGAGGAAGGTATTTAAGAGATAGCTTCTTGCTGCTTTACCTTTTCTATTAATACTTTAGAGCAAAAGCTGAAAGATTACATATTTCGTGAAGGAGTATGCTTGTTAAATTAGAGAGTTTAAGTACTAGCCAGTTAAGGCTAACAACATACCAATATCAAGATGATATCATACGATATCTTTTCATCGTATCACTAGTAGTCTGTGATTTTAATCACTTTCCGATGTTGTATTCATGAAATGAATGCAGACTGGGAAAAGACATTATTTGCTACCAAGTGACAGTCTTTGTCCATCCTGCAAATAATAGAGCATAGGAGTATGCCAAGATTTCACTTGGACATCTTGATTTGAAGTTCCTATTCCATACTGGGCCACTTGGTTGACTTTTCATAGGTTGTCTTAGCCTTTATAAGTGAGCGGTTGCATCTTTAGGGATTTTCATATCATGCACTTATTTTGAAATTCTTAAGTTAAACTGAGATGCCAAGCCTGGAAGAAAAGCTCATGAAGGGTGAAGTATATTGATTCTTTAGCTTTGTAGTTTTGCTTTATCATCTGTATTCTCACCCTCTCAACTTATTAACATTCTCATAATCTCATGTATGTCAGGGGTGGACATTCTTACCACATCATTTCCTCAAAGTTCTCTGTTTTTGTGGTTCTATGTGAAAATCCAAGTCAACATAGTATATAATTAGCTGTTAGCTATTTTTTATAACAAGCATGCATCTGTCCTTTTGTCTTTGTGTACCTGTGTTGTTGTTTTTTTTCTTTTTTGGTTTTGGGGTGTTTTTTGTGTATGTGTGTGGGTTTTGGTTTTTTGGCTTTTGTTTTTTAATAATCTTGAGGTATAAGTGATCCCAGAACTATCTTTGTTATCTTTATATTTTTAACAAAAGTGTTTTGTTTTTTTTTTAAAGCAGCTGAACTTTTTAAAGTCTGGTTTACATTTTTGAATTTTTAGAAAACCCTATCAGTGATTTGTGATTATTTACCAATAAATTGAGATTCTCCTAAAGCAATAAAGAAAAGCATAAGGATTTGCTTGTCATGCTCGCTTCGGCAGCACACATATTGGAACGATACAAAGAAGATTAACGTGGCCCCTGCACAAAGGGCAACATGCAAATAAAAAAAAAAAGATTTGCATGTTGTTTGATACAAAGAATGGAGAACCCAGATAGGAATGGATATTCACTCCTGGATTCTGACCATTGGCTGTAACTGACCCCTAAAAGGATGAGACTGGGATTGCTTTTGCGTGTAAGTGCACCAGCCATGGACTGTACTTGCCTTGTCTAGATGGCTCGTTACCAGTAACAGGCCACTTAAGAGAAATATTTTCAGTTGCTTATCTGGAAGGTTTTTTTTTGGAGACAATTTTTATGTCCATGCTTTAGCCCTGGGCAACACCTGTGGTCACAACACACACCTGGCTAAGTCTGGAGCCTTGTGTCTTTTTAACCTCTTGCTGGATTTCTCTGCATTTTCTACAGAAAGATTGTAAGTAAAATAGATGGCGACAAGGACGGGTTTGTCACTGTGGATGAGCTCAAAGACTGGATTAAATTTGCACAAAAGCGCTGGATTTACGAGGATGTAGAGCGACAGTGGAAGGGGCATGACCTCAATGAGGACGGCCTCGTTTCCTGGGAGGAGTATAAAAATGCCACCTACGGCTACGTTTTAGGTAGGTCCCTACTATCTGGGGGAAAAAGCCTTGTGGAGCTGGCACCTTGAAACGTAACTGTTTTGTCTTGTAGAATGATTGTAGATAAAATAGACGTGGATAAAGATGGGTTTGTGACGGAGGGGGAGCTGAAATCCTGGATTAAGCACGCCCAGAAGAAATACATATATGACAATGTTGAAAACCAATGGCACGAGTTTGATATGAATCAAGACGGCTTAATCTCCTGGGATGAGTACAGAAACGTGACTTATGGCACTTACTTGGGTAAGGGGCAAGATGTCAGCCTGATAGAGACCATGGTCTTGAGTCAAAGAAACAAATGGGTCACACAGTGAAGGAAAGGAAGAAATTGTGCACTTTAAAAATAGTCCAAATGCTGTGAACTGATTTCCCTTTATTAACTTTAAATGTGTATATTAAGTATTTTAGTTTTGTAAGGTCCGGCATCTTCTACATCTTTAGCATTTCAGATATTATTTTAGCAATTTTTCATTCTGTGATCCCTCAGATCATTTTTGGAGCAAATCTGCTCTAAAAGGCATTGTTTCAATAATGCAAAGCAAGAGACTTTGAAATATCTCTTGACGTGGTCACGTTAAAGTGGTGACCCTGAAATTCAAGCTAGATTCCTGTATAACTGGTGAGAATAGGAAAATTACTGACCTTCCATAATAAAATAAAGATCAAATAGCTTTCCTTGATAAAATTTAACAATTTTAGTATGTCTGCTTACTGAAGTTTAGAAAAGAAAATTTCCCATTTGTTTTCTCTGGCACATGAGTTTATCAGCCTGCTATGCAAATGCTTCAAGGCAAATGTGATTGCTTTCTGTTGATTTGGTAGCTTGTATGCTTGGGCCACCTGTTAGTAATCTTCTTTTACTTATTACACTTGCCTGTTGTTGAATGCTAGGTGGCAGTCTTACTGAGTTGATGATTAGGGTGTTTTTGTTATGCGATTCCTCTTCGTAGTTACAATTTGAGATAAGAATGTATAAATGTCACTTCTTGCATTTTTATCCTGGAAATGAGGCAAATTTCTGGGTTAAAGCAGGCATTCTCCACCACTGATTAACAAGCAGTGAGTGTATAATGGTCCGTTTCCCCCACTGGATAGCCAGCTGTCTGTGTTAATTACAGGACTGCATGCATTTCTAGTGAAGAGACTTTTATTTCTGTATTGAGCTTGTTCTCATTCCTAAGACGAAAGTGGCAATCTTTCTTCATGCTTGACACTTAGCCAAGAACCAAACATATCCTTCACCCAATTAAGAACATGTGTATTAAGAAGTCAGTGCAGATGGAGAGGCACCCGTGTTTCTTGCTTTCTGGCTGAGACTTAGCACCCTCCTGATTTATTTGGACTTATAAATACAGAGCAAAGGCTAGGTTATTGGTGATCTAAACAGAATGGTGTGTTAATAAATCTCAGTTCAGACCTAGGCACTTACTTGCTACCCAAAATGAATTTTAAGCTCTTTGTATGATTATGTGCATAAAAATCTGTTGAGAGCTCCATTGCGCTCTCAGGTCAAATGATTCAATGTAATGGGTATTTCTGCTGAGACTGAATAAGCTGAAGCACTGGCTAGAGAAGCAATATCTTTATAAGGCATCTTTCCCTGGAGGCATGTGGGTGGATAGCACTCGGGGTAATGAGGTGGCTTACAGAAGCGCTGAGGGTTTTTTTTTTTTTTGGTGAGAGTATGTTCTTGATTTAATCTTGAGTTCAAGTATAAGTCATCTTAGCTTTTAATTAAAATCTGTCTTAATGAATCTGCTTTCCACAAAAGGAAGGTTAACACTGTTTCTGCTACAAGCAAAATATGGAATACTAAGATCCATCCTGGCTATCCCAAAACTAGATCAAGAGCCTGCTTGAAACTGCAGGCTGGCTAGCACAATAAGCTGGTACTTAGGATAGATATGGCACCCCAAACAATGACAGCAAACACATGAATTTAATTATTTAAAATAAAATATTTTATCTTTTGTGTGCATGTTATCAGGCTACTTGATTCCAGTCACCACATTTTACCCTGAGGTGGAGAGAAGGGCTCTTAGTTAAGAATCTAGTCTTGTTGTGTCAGTTGTCTTCTGTTACCTTTATTTTGTTACGGAGTCGGTACTGAAACTTTGTTTAGAAGAGACGACTTAGTATCTTTAAAAAGTGTATTTTCCTTAAATTCTCCATCTTCAACCTATTATGGTTTTGAGTATCCTGTATAGTCACGATTCAATAAGCTGTCTTACTGAATTTTGACGCTCAACAAAGAGTGAAGTTTCAAACTGCCCAAAACTCTCTCAAAACAGAGTGGTAGTTTGTTTTTGTTTTCCAAACCGTGCTTGAAATTTGGAAGGACTGAACTTTGGTATCGAAAGTCAGCAGTGTGATGTTATTGTTAAAGGGGCCTTGTGGGTTTTTTTATAACACTAGTGCCATATCTTTCTTTATTTAAGCAATATGTTCTAGGAACAATTGTTTCTTAGCTTGATTGTGGTGTCTTTTACATTTCATGATATCTTCACATGCTTTCTTTTGGTCCACACAGCAGATTGAAAAGGTTTTTTTGTCCATTTATTTTGGGCTTTTTCCTACAGATAACTCCTTCAACTTAAACTGAATTTCATTCTTCTAGAGACTAAATAGCTACTGCTTATATAGTTCAACATCATAACAGATGGATAGGTCCAGAAACAGTTTGGTTGTAATCTAATGTTTACTTTTTGTAACAGCTGTATTGAGGTATAATTGGCATATATAGGACACTGCACATATTTAAAATGCACAATTGATGAGTTTTGACATAGGTATATACCAGTGAACCCATTCTTACAATCAAGATAAATGAACTTATCCATCACCCGAAAAAATTTCCTCATGTCCCTTCATAATCCGGCTTACCTTCCCTATCCCCTATCCCTAGGCAACCTCTGACCTGTTTTGCGTAACTCTAGTTTTACATCCTAGAATCTTACATAAATGAGGGAGAGGGGTGGCAAACGGTACCTGTAATTCATGGTAGATAATCTGAGTTGGCTGAAAAAACTGAAGTGTGACTTTTCAAAGGGTAATAATTCTGTTGCTTGAATCAAAGTGACCTTAATATGAGATAGAAAACCTTTGATATCTAGCTTCTCGGTGGGAGTCGAATCTTTAATAAAAATAGCAATAGCTAACATTTATTGAAAGCCAGCTATATGCCAGGCACTATTCTCAGCACTTAGATTTATTTGCTCATTTACCCTCATAGCAGTCCTATGAGACAGGCACCATTATTACCTCCATTTAGATTGAAGCACAGTTACTTGTCCACAGTCACACAGCTAGGAGTGGTAGAGTTAGGATTCAAACCCAGATAATATGATTTTAAAACTACCACTGCCTCTCAGATATAACTAGAAAGCTGGAACCCTCTAGTAGCCTTAACACCAAAAATAGTGAAGCAGTACCTAGGTTAGCCAAGGAGCCAGGGTTCCATGTTGGATGGCAAACATTTACATTCAACTTGGACCTGACTTTGATGACCAAAACTAATGTTTTCACACTGTTAACAATTTTACCTGTGTAATCACGTTGTTTCTTCATTGCTTGGTTTATCCTTCTTGGAAATTGATTCCTCAGCCCATACATTTTCATGTTTTGTGGAAGTCTGTTAAAACTTGACCTAAATGTTTTGTTTTCTAGATGATCCAGACCCTGATGATGGTTTTAACTATAAACAAATGATGGTTAGAGATGAGCGGAGATTTAAGATGGCAGACAAGGATGGAGACCTTATTGCCACAAAGGAAGAATTCACAGCTTTCCTGCACCCTGAGGAATATGATTACATGAAAGACATAGTAGTACAGGTTGGTGGAGAACAGTGATTCTCAGCAGAAACTCAGTTTCTCTTTTTGGGAGAATGGCTATATTTGGGAGAATGACTTATTTAAGTAAGCTCTAAGCTCCAGGGTAGGGCTTGAACTCAGTGACCCCGAGATCAAGAATCCCATGCTGTAATGACTGAGCCAGCCAGGTGCCCCAGGAAAATCCTTTTTTTTTTTTTTTTTTTTTTTAATGTTTATTTATTATTTTGAAGAGACCGAGAGTGAGCAGGAGAGGGACAGAGAGAGAAGGAGACACAGAATCTGAAGCAAGCTCTGAGCTGTCAGCACAGAGCCCAGTGTGGGGCACGAACCCACAATCCTCAAGATCATGACCTGAGCTGAAGTTGGACGCTTAACAGACTGAGCCACTGAGGCGCCCTAGGAATATCCTATTTTTAAAAATATCTCATAACCAGGACACCTAGGTGGCTTAGTCAGTTAAGCATCCAGTTTCGGCTCAGGTCACGATCTCACAGTTAGTGAGTTTGAGCCCTGTAGGGGGTTCTCTGCTGTCAGTGCGAAGCCCACTTTGGATCTTCTGTTCCCCTCTTTGCCCCTTCACCACTCAACCAACCAACCAACCAACCAACCAACCTCCCTCCCTCCCTCCCTCCCTCCCTCCCTCCCTCCCTCCCTCCCTCCCTCTCTCTCTCTCTCTCTCTCTCTCTCTCTCTCTCTCTCTCAAAAGTAAACATTAAAACAAAATCCCATAACCAGTGATCAGACACTACTGAAGAATTGTCACAGAAGGCAGTTACCAATAAAACATAAACTGTAGACTTTATAGTTTTGTAAACATGAAACATAGACTACATAGTTACAGACCTACGGGTCATATCTGTTAGAATGACTTCATGACTAGGGCTACTCCACATCATTATCGGCTTGGTGGGATAGGTCATTATTAAATAATGCCAGTGTTCCTCCAAGAAGATTCATAATTATTTAGGGTTGAAGCATAAAAAATAGTTAATATTTTACCATTTTTTCGGCTAGAAAAACAGCAACTTCCTATGCTTTAACCATACCCACACGTGTACATGTTTGTTTTTAAAATTTTTTTTAATGTTTATTATTTTTGAGAGAGAGACAGAGTGTGAGCAGGTGAGCACAGAGAGGGAGGGAGAGACCTAGAATCCGAAGCAGGTTCCACGCTCCAAGCTGTCAGCACAGAGCCTGATGTGGGGCTCGAACTCATGAACTGTGAAGTCATGATCTGAGCCAAAGTCAGATGCTTTAACCGACTAAGCCACTCCCACGCCCCTAACCATACCCACATGTTCATGTGTGTTTTTAATGAATGATAAATGCCTAAACTAATTCATCCAGATACTAACTTTAATAGTCTTTTCTTACTCTCTTTTGTCCAGGAAACAATGGAGGATATAGATAAGAATGCTGATGGTTTCATTGACCTGGAAGAGTATATTGGTAAGTCTGTTTCTCCTGTTTTTCCTAGAGGAAGCTGAGAAGTTGTGGAAGTGTGTTTGCCCATAGAAATAATTTACCCCTGGGTAGCTTCGCTGGTTGAGATTCTGACTTTTGATTTGGCTCAGGTCATGATCTTACCATAGTGAGATTGAGCCCTGCATCGGGCTCTGCGCTGGGTATGGAACCTGCTTGAGATTCTCTCTCCCTCTGCCCCTCCCTGTGCACCCCACAAGTCTGAGCTCTCTATTTCTCTCTGAAAATAAACAGGGGCGCCTGGGTGGCTCAGTCAGTTAAGTGTCTGACTTAGGCTCAGGTCATGATCTTACAACTCGTGAGTTTGAGCCCAACATCAGGCTCTGTGCTGACAGCTCAGAGCCTGGAGCCTGCTTCAGATTCTCTGTCCCTCTCTCTGTCTGCCCCTCCCCGCTCATTATGTCTCTGTCTCTCTCAAGAATAAACATTTTTTATGTTTTTTATATTTGAGAGAGAGAGACAGAGTGTGAGCAGGGGAGGGGCGGAGAGATAGAGACAGAATCTGAAGCAGGCTTCAGGCTCCAAGCTGTCAGCACAGAGCCCAACATAGGGCTCAAACTCACAACCATGCCGAAGTCGGTGGCCCAACGGAATGAGCCACCCAGGCACCCCTCAAGAATACACATTTTTTAAAAATTAAAAAAAATTTTTTTTAAATGAAAGAAATTTTTTTTAATGCAAATTTAAAAATAATTTGGGGTGCCCGGGTGGCTCAGTCAGTTGAGTGTCCCACTTCAGCTCAGGTCATGATCTCACAGTTGGGGGTTCGAGTCCTCCATCAGGCTGTCTGCATTCAGTGTGGAGTCTCCCCTTCAGATCCTCTGTCCCCCAACTTTACTCCTCCCCTGCTCGCTTACTTGCTCTATCTCTCTCTCTCAAAAATAAACATTAAAAAAAAATAATAATTTACCCCATGGGTCAACTCTTAGCACATCATTAAGCCAGACCAGCATGAGGAATAGTGGGTCATGATAAAGTGTCTGTAGCAGCACTGTCCAATCAAAATGTAAATGTGAGCCACATGATATATTTTTACTTTTTAAAAAAAATTTTTTTAATGTTTATTTTTGAGAGACAGAGCACAAGTAGGGGAGGGGCAGAGACAGGGAGATACAAATCTGAAGCAGGTTCCAGGCTCTGAGCTGTCAGCACAGAGCCTGCAGTGGGCTCGAACCCATGAACCGCGAGATCGTGACCTGAGCCAAAGTCGGCACTTAACCGACTGAGCCACCCAGGTGCCCCATGTTATTACTTTTCTAATAGCTACATCAAAAGTTTTTTTTTAGGGATTCCTGGGTGGCTCATTCGGTTAAGCATCCAGCTCTTGGTTTTGGCTCATGATCTCATAGCTCCTGAGTTGGACCCCTGGGTCAGGCTCTGCGCTGACGGTGTGAAGCCTGCTTGGGATTCTCTCTCCCTCTTTCTCCGCCCCTCCTCGGCTGGTGTGCACGTTCTTTCTCAAAATAAATAAACTTAAAAAAATTTTTTTAGCATGATTAAATATATTTTATTTAACCTAGTAATCTAAATTACTTTCATCATGTTATCAATATAAATTATTAAGAATTTTTTTCATACTGTTTGCAGAAGCATCTTTTATACTTACAGTACATCTCTGATCAGACCAGCCATAGTTGAAGTCCTTGATAGCTCCATGTGGCCAGTGGCTGCCATATTGGATAGCACTGATACAGTGCATTCCAGATGCCCATGGAATTGACAGTAAAGAGTTGTAGGGAGCCTAAACTGGTGTTAGGAAACCCAAGAGAAGAATATAGGGAATAGGATAAGAGATCAGTGGGTGACCAAGTTGCCAATTTCTCTTAGAGTATTTCCTCATTTCTACGATATTCTGTTTGTATTTTCTGTCTAGGCCCTCTGTTCCCTTTTTTTTTTTTTTTTTTCCACCTGTCCCTTGAATTGAGCAAGTTACTTTTCTCAGATTTTATCTAATTATACTTGCTCTTTATATTTAGGGTTATTCCCATTGAATTACTCCCTGAATATTTACCATTCTTCAAAGACTCAGTGATGTGTTCTGAGTTTTTTTAGAGAAAAAGGAATGAGCAGTGGAAGATCTTCCTTCCTTCCTTCCTTCCTTCCTTCCTTCCTTCCTTCCTTCCTTCCTTCCTTTCTTTCTTTTTCTTTCTTTCCAAAATGATTCTTTTTAGTGGAGTTCATCAGCACAGAGGAAGTAAATGTCTGGCTGCATTTACTGAGACTGCTTCAAAGTTGACTGTTTCTACTTTTAAATATTTTATCTTTTCATTCCTGGCTTTTGCCATTTTATCACTATTGCTAAAACTGAGGAACTCATTTGAACCTCCAGAGGAGAGGAATTAAGTTTTATAACTGGTAAGTACCATCATTTATCAAGCATCGAGGTCAAATAAGGAGATATTTCTTTCTACCTCTCCATCATACATATCCAAGGGCAGAGGAATTGTATTTTGAAACTGTTAAACCAAGTGTGTGTGTGTGTGTGTGTGTGTGTGTGTGTGTGTGTGTGTGTATTTCTTTTGCAAACCATCAACTAACATAAACACTTACACCAGGGATACTGGACTTTGTAAACCTAAAAGTCCCCAAACAATATCTTCCAGTTTCTAGGGATATGCTAGTTTCTGCCCTATTGAGGAGAGAGATCATAAACAAATGGTCAGTGCCTGTTACATTTAGCATGAGTTATGCTGTTGAATTTTTTATTTAAACTTGTTGTAGAACATTGCAAACATGTACAAAATTAGAATTCCATGTACCTGTGCCCAGCCCTAACAGCCGTCTACTCATGGCCGGTCCCTTCACATCTGTAACCAATCCATTTCCTTACTTTTTTTATTATTTTGAAGTAAATTCCAATCATCATCTCATTTCATCTCTAAGCATTGCATTATGTATCCTAAGAACATTTTAACGTAATCTCAAAAAAATTAATTTTAGTGTCATTATACAGATTAAATCCTTTTTAAATAGAAATTTAAATAGTATTATTTTTATCCTTACTCATCTATCTTTGAAATGCACTTACATTACATTGTATATTCTAGTTTCTATTAAAAGGATGTCTTTTGGGGGGCTTGCGTGGATCAGTTGGTTAAGCGTCCGATTTTGGCTCAGGTCATGATCTCATGGTTCGTGAGTTTGAGCCCCACATTGGGCTCGGTGCTGAAAGGACCTTGCTTTGGATTCTGTCTTCCTCTCTCTCTGACCCACCCCTGCTCATACTATCTCTCTCAAAAATAAACATTAAAAAAAATACTTAAAAAAAAGTATGTCTTTTAAGCACACATTTATTTCCTCTGTAATTCAGAATTTCCCCATATGTGTACTATGAAAGGTCTCGACCCACAGGACAGCTAAGGCAGGGCACTGGCCCGGTGGATCATACAAATATTACATTTTCTGAATGTGCTGTAGCATAGAAAAAAACAGGCAAGTCCTGTCCTGAGGTACTCCTCCTTTGTTTAAAACAGAAGTAGTTCGGGGCGCCTGGGTGGCTCAGTCAGTTAAGCGTCCGACTTCGGCTCAGGTCACGATCTCACTGTCCGTGGGTTCAAGCCCCGCGTCAGACTCTGTGCTGACTGCTCAGAGCCTGGAGCCTGTTTCGGATTCTGTGTCTCCCTCTCTCTCTGCCTCTCCCCCGTTCATGCTCTGTCTCTGTCTCAAAAATAAATAAATGTTAAAAAATTAAAAAAAAAAAAAAACAGAAGTAGTTCTACTCTTAGCCCTCAATGTTCAGGAAAATGACAGTACCGACTGTCAGGTGACAATAATACATTTTAGTAATGAGTTCATCCTTTATTCAAGGGAAAACAGCCCATAGACTGGGGATCATTGTGCCCAACACGCAGTGGAGCGCTCTCTTCCCAAGGGATTTTGGGCAAGAGCCGAGTTTTATAGAGCATTAGAAGCAGCAGCGTAGAAACAGCATGACTGGCTAGCAGGTCCTATTTTCTAGGGTCAGGTAAACTAGCTGAATCTGAGTTGGAGGATTGTGATTGGTGTACGTTAAATTTCCTTGGCAGTATGGTGTTTCCTCTAAGTGCAGGCTAACTTGTGTTCAGATTTGTGACTTGGGCCGTCTCCATTTTGTGGGTTCCTACATATAAAACCTTTACCACAACTAAATACCTTTGCTTAGAACTGCTGGAAACCATTTAGACGTATATAAGGTATGCTCCCGTACCTTGCATACAATGCACATACACTGATGTATACCTCAGGAATCTTCAGACTTTTTCATTCACATAATTCTAAAAAAATTTTGACGAAACAGTATTTTATTGCACATTTTAAAATTGGTATCTTTAAATAGCTGTAAAGAAGAATCTCTGTTGGTTGTAAATACTGAATTTCAAAGTACCTTAACTTTTAAATCTAGTAAAATTCAGGTATACAATACCAACTTCTTAGCCACCAGCATTCATAGAAGTAATTTGAACAAACTAGCTTTAGAAGATAATAGTAAATTCAGATTTGGACTGAGTATTCAGTAATACCAAAAAATTGATTTTGTGAAACATGATAATGACATTATGGCTATATAAGAAAATACCCCTTATTATTTTTAGAAGTAGGTTCTTAAAAAAATGTTCTGAAGTATACTTAGTAATTGGTAGACAGTTTGGGCTTCTAGTCTACACTTCTCAAGTTTTCTTGAGAATTTAAAATAGCACCTTTCTAATACCAATAGTCAGGTTTAACTAGTTACCTTGGATTGAAAAGGAATGTAGGAAACAACTATCTTTTGAAAGTTAGCCTTTATCTTTCTGGATGTTAGTCATCTCCCTTTATTTTTTCAATTTTTAAGGGCTAAGGATTCTTTTTGGACTCACTAACTCAAAATCAACAGCTGGAAATATTCTTAAAGGTCATTAATTAAACCTCAGGAAAATGCCTTGCTTTCTCAGGCCTCTCTGACCTATAAAATAGCCTTGTAACTGCTACTACGTTCCAGATGGGGGAAAAGTTAAGCCAGATTAGCATGTGGCAGTCTTGGGAAAAATACTCACCTTTTGTATTACGTATGTCTATGTACGTAGGTGACATGTACAGCCATGATGGAAATGCTGATGAGCCAGAATGGGTAAAGACAGAAAGAGAACAATTTGTTGAGTTTCGAGATAAGAACCGTGATGGGAAGATGGACAAGGAAGAGACCAAAGACTGGATCCTCCCCTCAGACTATGATCATGCAGAGGCAGAAGCCAGGCACCTGGTGTATGAATCAGACCAGAACAAGGTAAGTCTGGCCAGGCCCAAACAACCTAGCAGTGATCAAAGTCTGTTTCTAGGGGATTACCTAAAACATTCCTGTTGAGGTACACAGAGCATGTAAGGTCTTAATTAGTCTAAGTCTGCTGCAAATCTTAAGTTGGCGATTGAAAACTTACAGGGCAGTGCTAGCTATATGATCTCATTTTAGAAATCCCTTTGCCCAGTGTTCACACCATTGGAGGCATTTGGCTTCAGCAAAGAGCCTCTGTACGTAGCCTGTGCCCAGCATGCTTCATCTGTTATCTTTGGATCCCCAGGAAATTTTCCCTAATTTTTTTTCCCCATTATTTCCTTTGTTCTTTTACCTATCATAGGCTCATTTTCCCTACTCAAAGTTGGTCATCTCCCTCTTTTTTTTTATTTTTATTTTTTTTTATTAAAAAAATTTTTTTTTTATTAATGTTTATTTATTTTTGAGAGAGAGAGACAGAGCTCAAGAGGGGAAGGGCCAGAGACAGAGGGAGACACAGAATCTGAAGCAGGCTCCAGGCTCCGAGCTGTCAGCACAGAGCCCAATGCAGGGCTCAAAGTCACGAACCGTGAGATCATGACCTGAGCTGAAGTCAGACGCTCAACCGACTGAACCACTCAGGCACCCTGATCATTTCCTTCTTAAATATGCTTTTTAAAACTAAATTCTTAGTAGTTAGGTTGTAAATCAGCTTTTCTCTGGAGCCTGTTAAAATTGTCCTCAATCAATTATCTGAGGCATTTGGTTCATTAAAAGAGTGGTATTATCACTAAGCCCTGTCACCTTTTCAGCAATATGAATGCTTTGCTTAGAGTGAGCTGAAAGTCAATCTAAAGACAGGGGCGGGGTTTATATTCTGAATATTTCTCCTATCTAAGCCTGTCTTCTGTTTCAAATGCAGTGTTTTATCATCAAGCCTTTTTAAGGGTCGGTCTGTTTTGAGTTCTTGCTTCAGTCACTTAAAGTAGCCAAGTGCTATGTCCTGACTGAGCTATGTGAGAAAAAGAAACTCATAAGGTCAAATCTTGGGAATCTGGCTTACGTAATGTTTGAGATGAGTGTCTCAGCCTTCATTTGGGGTTATGTCTGGAATCTGATTGGTGGCTAGAGTGTAGTGGGGGTGAGGACTATGTAAGGATGTTAGCAGATTTCATTGTTCCTGTGAGGCAGTGACTTGATTCACTTTATTTTACCCAGTTCTTCCTATCTCTTACCTATACCTAGAAGATGTCCCACATCTTGCTTGACATATCTCTAGCATTAAGTTATTGAGCTATATTATTTCCATTCTTCCAGTTTTAACTTAATAAGAAAAATGTATTAATTGTTGCTTTCTTCCCTCTGTATGTGGAAGGGGTCAGGGATGAGGATTGAGTTCCCATTTAATTTAGTGGAATTAGAATCTCAAATCCTAACCCCTTTTGTTCTATAGCAGGGTTTCTAAATTTGAAATGGGAAATCTGTTTTGCTGCAATTCACTCTTCTCTCTGGTTTCAGGATGGCAAGCTTACCAAGGAGGAGATTGTTGACAAGTATGATTTATTTGTGGGCAGCCAAGCCACAGATTTTGGTGAGGCCTTAGTACGACACGATGAGTTCTGAGCTGCAGACAGAAGAACCTGCATTTCTTCAAAAGTAATTTATTTTTACAGCTTCTGGTTTCACATGAAATTGTTTGCGCTACTGAGACTGTTATTACAAACTTTTTTTAAGACCTGAAAAGGCGTAATGAAAACCATCCCGTCCCCATTCCTCCTCCTCTTTGAGGGACTGGAGGGAACCGTGCTTCTGAGGAACAACTCTAATTAGTACACTTGTGTTTGTAGATTTACACTTTGTATTATGTATAACATGGTGTGTTTATTTTTGTATTTGTTCTCTGGTTGGGAGTATGATATGAAGGATCAACATCCTCAACTCACGCTTGTAGGCAGATATTAGCCCTTCACTCTTTCTCAACCCTTGCCATATAATTTTTATAATTCTGACTTAACTAATTTTTTAAAGCCTGAGATCAATGAGAAATGTTTAGGAGAGAGAAAAGGGAAAAAAAAATGCCCCACAATTAATATTTAGAGAGAACACTTAACCTTGCCTGTTGAAAGTATGTTTTATAAGTAGTAGGGGCCACGTAGTCCATTCAGTTGCTATAGGTCCAGCAATTGATCGTGGCATTATCTGGGCAAGGACAGATCCCTGTGCTGTCAGGAAGCTTGGCTCGACTTGATTTTGTTCATTTTTTTTCTTCCCAGTAGGACTAGCTGTTTGCTAATTTTGCTGGGCACAGCTGTGGTGGGAAGAGTTAGGGCCAGTGTCTTGAAAATCAAGTAGTGAGTGTGATCTCTTTACAGAGTTATACATAGAAACAGCTGGAAAATTAAGGGAAAAATACAAGTGTTTTCAGGGCACACTTTTTTCTGGGTGTGCATCTGTTGAAGTGCTCAAGACTGTCTTGCCTATTGAATCACTGTAAGTGCCCCATTCAGCTCCTATCTCCCCAGGTGTTCTAGGAATTAATCTTGCTTTCACTGCAGTCAAATTGTATTCCTTTCCAATTATGTCATTGAAAGTGCCTTTAACAAGAGAAATCACTGAATGAGGGTTCTGTTAAGAAACCCTAAAATAGATTATTTGGACCCCCTTACATGAAATGAAGCTTACAACCTCCCAATGTATTGGGGACTTTTTTTTTTTTTTCCTTTCCTTTCTCTTTCAGACAGTGGTTAAATAGCAGTATTAGTTAGGAGCTTGGTTGCAGTGTTCTTATCTTGTGGGCTGGTTTCCAAAAACCACATGCTGCTGAATTTACCAGGGATCCTCATACCTCAGAATGCTAACCACTTACTACCAGGCCTATTTCTGTGTCAGCTGAAGAGCTTGAACTCAGACTCAAAGATGAGAGGGCCTACATAGAGGACTCTTTGGTTTGAGGACCATTGCTCAACCTTCTTGCCTTTGACCCAACACTCCCTTTGCCCCCATTTCCCCTTCTCCCCACTGCCCCCAAAAAGTTTATCATGGATCAGCAGATTGCCAATCCTTGTCAAAGAGGGACATTGTAGAAAGAGCTGAAGAAGCCACCTTCTGTTCCCAACACACTTTGCCCATATTTTATGTAATACGAATTCTGTCTTTTTTGGTCCCTTTCTTACAGATGGACCTCTTTTGAGAAGAAGAATTGTATTCCAAACTTTTTTAGCCCTCAGGTTATTAAGATAAATATATGTATATCTAACCTTTATTATTTCATGTATCTTTATGGATAATACATTCAGGTGGTGCTGGGTGATTATTATAATCTGAACCTAGGTGTATCCTTTGGTCTTCCATGATCATGTTGAGGTGGACTACTTGGCCTGGTAAAATGCCGGATTATCATGTAACTTCATCCTGGCCTTTGCATTGAGCTCTTGAGAGTAGATAAACTCTTTTAAAGTTTAACCCCAGCATAGGGGAGTGGAAATCTCTGCTCTCCAGATTCCCCATTTTTATTGTTAAGATCAGAGATAATAATGTCAACTGGGATTAAAGAGAGCACATGAGTTGTGTGGCAAGACAGCCTCACAGCTCACTAGGTACAGAGAACCCAGGCCTTATGTTAAAGTTACTCACTTAGAAAGCAAACCTTCAATACGCTAAAATGGCAACTTCTGGATGCTGGGTGCTCAGCAGCAAGTGTTATACTCTAATCTCTAATGATCCCCCTGGATTATCTTTTTGGTTTAAGTCAAGCCTGAGGCTGGTGAACAGTGGCTACACACCCACATTGTGTGTTCTGTGAATGCTAGCTCTCTTGAATTTGGATACTGGTTATTTTTTATAGAGTGTAAACCAAGTTTTATATTCTATAATGCAAACAGGTACCTATCTGTTTCTAAATAAAACTGTTTACATTCGTTGTGGGGTACATATGTCCTTTATTCTTTTAAGAAATGGAACTCTTGCTTAGAATTACAGGTGCTATAAAATGTCAAAGAAAAGGAGGTCTCCCAGAGGTTTACTGTACTCCCTCCCATCCCAGATAAGTTCTGCCTTCTCCCAGATTAATTACCCCTTTCTTATTTCTGAAATCTTCTGTCATCCTTCTCACTACAGCTGTACCCCTTCTCTGCTTTCCTTAGGCTGTATAACTGGAGAAGAGCCCAGCTGCTCATTACATAATTATCTGATACCAAACACAAGGCATTCCTGAATGTACACACGACATTTATCTTGATTTTTATTTCAAAAAGGCTTTTACAGGGGGAGCATAAAGTACAAGGTAAAACAGTTTTTTCAACACTTTTTGAACATTATAAACTGTATAAAGGTGTGTAAATTCATTCTGAGAACGTGAAGAGAATTAACTATTAATACACAGCTTAAGACAGATATATAGGTTTAGCCAAATTGGGTGGGGAGCACCTGGAATAATTCATGCTGGCTCAGGAGCTTCTGGACACAGCTGTCCCTGTCAGAGCTATAGTGATGATTGGCGGTAATGGCATAAAGAAGTTCTTTCAAACCCCTATTTGGGGCCTACTTGAGGTTTAGTTTGTTCTTTCTATCTCTCTCTCCCATTTCTAAGATGTTTATGTTTGTTCTAATTCAGATTGTATCATCTTAGAAGAGAGCCCCAGTAAGGGCGGGGGAAAAAGCTATTGAAAAGGAAGATAATTGTTACCCATACACTGAAAAATCAGCCATACTCCTTTATAGTTGCCCCATATGTAGAAATCAGCTCTCGGGTGCTGTCAATGGTGCCACTTAGAATTGGAGGATTGTTGACATGGCCTTTGGAGTGGTCTATAGTAGACCCAGCTGGAACAGCAGCTTTGTAGGCAGGAAAGGAATGGTAGGAAAATGGGAAGTTGATGCCCCAAATTTGCCATATTCCCCTTCCCATCTTCTGCATTTGTTAGTAGCTTGGTTTTTGAGAGAAAGAAGGAATTCCCTAAATGTGAAATCCTAGTTGCTGCAAATAAGCCAATATGGCTCCTTAGTTTGGGCCAACCTGGCTGGAAGAGAGAGCAGAAACTTCAGTTTTCTGGGAGCTGGACATTTCAGAATCATCTGTCATGGACTTCCCACACACCATCTCCATGATGCAAGCTCGGAACTGGAAGGAAAGGGCAGAATTGGAGTTAGTCCCATGCAGACCAGTACAGAAGAGATGACATCGGGAAATGGCAAGAGATCTCATTCTCTGTATCTCCAAAGCCTCGCACAGTGCCATATACCCAGCATCTCCTCGTGGTTTGGAATACATCTTCCCAATCCTGAGAGCTACTGCAGGGCCTACAACAGTAATCCCTCCACATTTTGGCTCAGAGGTTCCACTGTTGGGAAACCTCACAAAGCAACCTGCCTCAATAAGACACTCAAAAGTGGTGCCAGAGTAGGCCTACCCACCCACCCCTCCATTACTAGAAGGTGCTCCCAGTTGAAAAGGATTGCCAATTTTGTTTCCATCCAAGAGTTTTGAGTCCCATCTCTGAAGACGAAGGAAACAAAACAGCTATTAAGAATTCTCAAAGCAGGGGGTTTGCCCCACAAGATAGGAACTCTCCTAGATTCATCTGAGCTTGGGTTTTTTTATTAGCTCAGTTTCAGGATTTGGGATAGGAGGCCACCTGGTACCTTCAGATGATAAACTGTTTTAGAGACTTACGCATATGTTGTTATTTCTGTGCTTTGCATATGCTCCTGCAGGCTGGAAGTTGGGAAGGATTAAGAACTTGTGAAATGGAAGCACTAGGAATTTAGGGTGATGGTTAAATCTGTTTCTCAAGAAAACAAAACCCTTCCACTTCTCATCCTTCCCTTTGGAGCAACCTGACTTTTATGGCTCAAATTCTGTTTTCTCTGGGTTCTATTACATGGTTTCAATGACCAAGCCTTTCTCCCTGTGCTTATTACCGAGAGCTTCCCTTGTTCACCCCTAGAAACCTTTTGACTAGAGTCCAAGGTGCTCTGAATTAAAAGTCATTGGTGAGAAAAGAACCAGGTCTCATGAACTAGAGTCTCATAGGAATGTAAATAGAGAGCTTTACCTGCTTATTCATGAAGCAGTAGATGATGGGGTTGTATACACAAGCACTCTTGGAGAAGAAGGCAGGAATGGTGACAAGCCGTAAGTCCAGCCCATGGTTACGGTTGTTGACCATGTACATGGCCATCGCAGCGTAGGGTGTGTAACAGACACAAAAGGATCCCACCATCACCACCACCATGCGGCTCACCTCCCGCTCTGCCTTCTGGGTTGAGGCTGACTCCTGTTGCTGGGCTGCGACCTGGGCGGAGCACAGAGAAACATCCTCTTCCCGGCCCTCAACTCCCAGATCTCAACCCTTTTCCACCAGGGCGGCGTCCGCTCCCATTGCCTCTCTCTGTCCCAGCTTCTGGCCTAGCGCCTCTTGTTCTCCTTCCTTGAGGAAGACCAGATGGAGATGGCTGTCTGGTCTTTGACATTGGAAGGGATCACAAGAGTCTCTTGACACACATTTGAGCAGAGAGGACCCCACCCTACTCTTCACACCATTTCATCATTCTCCCTGCCCCCACTTCCTTCACTGCTTTCGGGTATCTCCTCTACCTGGCTGTGAACATTTCCAGATGTCAAACGTTCTTTCTTTTTTTAAGTTTGTTAAGTAATCTACACCCGACGTGGGCCTCGAACTCACGACCCCAAGATCAGGAATTGTGTGCTCTTCCGACTGAGCCAGCCAGATGCCCCCAGAGGTCTTATGTTCTGAAGCACTCACCCATTCTTCTCTCCCATCTTGGAGCCCCCGACCCCCTCCTCCCTGAGCCTCACACAAATCACTCACGACTCTGAGGGCTCCCAGCAGCTGCGTGTAGGAGAAGCAGATGAGGGAGAGAGGCACGATGAAGCAGAAGATGAAGAGGAACCAGGTATAGTACTCGCTGCGGTATTTGGTGCCCACGGTGTACCAGTCAGGGCCACAGGAACACTGCAGGCCCTCGGGGATGAACCTGCATGGGACCAAGCACTCACCCACTGGACAGGCACTTGCTCACCGCGGGGTTCACCACAGAAATGAGTGGAGTGGAGCTGAGATCCTGGATTATGCTCTCCACTTAGAACCCAGAGGATGCCCACGGACCTTCAGGCAGGGGCAGTTTCTGTCTTTACCAGCTGAGGCTATAGCAATTCCAACTGCAGGATAAACGTTAGCAGTTGCCTCCCACAGCCCTTGCCCTCACCTACTCCACCCGCTCGTTAAAAGCGGAGGTCAGAGACGAAGGTCATCCCCAATTCTTTCCACCCACGCCAACCTGAGCTCCTAGCTAAATTAGCACCACTGCCCTACACTCTCACCGGCTCCAGCCAAAGAAGGGTGGGATGGAGACGCCAATACCAATGGTCCAGGTAGCCAGGACCACCATCAGCGCGTGCTTGGAGCTGAAGCGGAAGTTGCCGAAGGGCTTACAGATGACCAGGTAGCGCTCAAAAGCCAGGAAGGCCAGTGACCAGCCTGTCACCAGACCTGTAGTGAAATGTGAGGGCAATTGGGGGTAGATGGGCCCACCCGGCCTGGCAGACAGAATGGAATACTAACAGGGTGGAACAAGCATAGGGAGACAAAGGGTTGGACTGGTGGTTGGTGTGGAGTTTGGGACTCAGTTGGTCAGATTCTAGTCTGTGCTGCTTTATACCCCGGTGAGAAAAAGCACCAAACTCCTTTTCCCCAGACTCCTCTTTAGGGGCCCACTCTAACCCAACAGTCTGGTTCCTGGTTCCAATCCTAGAGCAGTCCTTTGTCTTCCCCCCCGCCCCCCCAGTCTCCTTCCCCTGCGTACCTGCCGTACAGCCCATGAAGGCCTCCCAAGCACAAACATGGCGGCCAAAGATGAAGTATGCGTGACAGCTGGTGATGAAGACGATGGAGACCGAGGAGACGCAGTAGAGGAAGCCCCCCAGGGACACATTGACCAGAATATAGTTGAGTGGCTGTCGCAACTTTCTGTAGCGGAGGGTGGCCACCAGCACCGTGGCATTGAGTGGTGTTCCTACGAAGAAGACAAAGCCCATGAAGACCGCCTGGAGGCGGAAGGCCCAGACAGGGGCAATGTGGTACTGAGGCCCATCCCATGGCCCCACCAAGGAAATGTTCTTGAACAGAAAAAACTCCTCCTCCCCTGTCATCTTACTCATGGGACGCCCCCCACCCTCTGATTCCTCTTATAGAGTACCGTCCCGCCACTTCTCCCCCACCTTGCAAAGAACCCTCTCGCCAAAGCCACTTTTGGTCTCCTTGAACGATCAGTACTGATCCTAAGCCTCCTAAGGACAAATTCTGAGATTAGAGATGTCCAAGCCCCCACCTAAACCTCCTTTTGTGGGCCCAAAGCCGATTGCGTGTTGAGAGGATAAAAATATTGGGCTCAAAGAATCGACATGCAGTGCTGGGTGCCGGAATGAATAGGCGGAGTCAGCTCACTGCAACTGGGAGATGCTGACCCATATTTAATAGAGATGCTTCATCACTTTTTTGTGTGTGCGTTCTCTGAATGGCGCTATTGAGGGCGTGACTTTGCATTTGGCTTCTGGCACCACCACGTCCCTACAGGCTTCCGCACCCATCTGCTCTTTTGTGGAAGGTGGCCCCTAAGTCTCCCTTTCCAGAGGTCTTGGGCTCACGGCCAGCCTGGGAACCGGCCTCAGGCTGCAGGAAGGGGCAGGGAACGGGGAGCACCCAGGGAGCACCTTAGTCAACGGCCTTCACAGATGGGTACGGGGCATCTTGAAAATGCTTGAAGTCTAAGGCCTCCCTGGCTGCTTCTGTTTCTTCGTGTTGAGTCTACCCAGAGGATGTATGTTTTCTACTCAGACCCCACCCCGCCCCCAGCCCGTCTGAGGTTGCTTTGCTCACGGGCCCCCCGCCTTTAGCTCAGCAGTACTCAAGTTACCACGGTCTTGCCCTATCTGCCCTGGAGTCCTGCCGGGCTCTCGCAGCCTAAGTCAAGACCTCTTCCGTGCAGCGCCCCCACCCAGTGAGGCCAGCTGTGCTCTAAGCTCCACCTGTGCCTACACTCAACACTATACCTCAGCTCTGAATGTACCGTCTTCCCCACCTCCGCAGACCCAGAATGCAGAGATAAAGGTGACACACTTTAAATACTGATACGTGAAAGGATGGCCCCCTGATGGCATAGCAGTTTGTATCAGATGAATCCCTCCCGTGGGTAAAAATCATCAACTCCGGACAAAACGCGAAAAACCACTACTGGAAAGTGCTATCAAGTACCCCAAAGCAGGCAGAGATGTCAACGACCCAATCCTTGAATGACCAGAACCATCTCCATTAAAGTGGATTCTTTCCTGAGGGCACTCCCCAGTCTAGATGGCAAGGGACAGCCGGAATTCAAGCAGCAAGTCCCAGCCGTTACGGCTTACAGAGTCAGAGGACGGAGTCTGGGGGACCCCAGAGTAGCTGAAGACTGAAGGTGGGTTTTCTAAAAGGAAGGAAGCCACAGGAGAGGAAGCTTTCAACTCTGCATGCAAACTCCCCTCAAATGCTAGGCTGCCTGCTGAGCTACGCACGGAGGACTAACCGAGGAGCCCGGCAAAAAGCAAGAGGTGCTTCAGGTGTGAAGCCTGAGCAGATTGTTTCGGCTGCCATCCAGGGCAGCAGAGAAAGAGTTTTGAGTTTGATTCCCAGCAGGTTAGAGGAGCTGGGCAAACACTTCTGGCTTTCCATTTGGAACTCCAAAAGGCCACTTGGAACTCCAAAAGGCCACCCCTTAGGACTAAAGTCTATGTCCTTTGAATCCTGAGCTAGAAAGGCTAGAAGGAGTCTTGTCAGCCATTTGTGGAGACGACGTCCCCACGTACATGCGTGCATACAGACACACACACACTCCACAGACGCTCGCCCGCAGGTAGGATCCTGGCAGAGACCCGGTCAAGCATCCAGGAATTGCAAGGCCACTGGGTTTCCCCTGGGTTGCCTGGGTCAGCTGGTCCTCTGTCCTGGGCAGGCCCTTATGACCGGGACCAGAGGCCATCCCTAAGGCTCTGTCTACCTCTGGGCAGGGCAGGTGGCCCGTGAGCCTGTGCTGAGTGGAGCGAATCAGCCTCTGCTGTCTTCAGGGCTCAGCTGAGGTGCCCACCTCTGTACACGGTTCTGACAGGAACCCTTGGGCTCGGCCTGCCAAGGCAGCTGATGTAGGCCAAAGACACCCAGGCCCTCTCACTCGCACTACCCAGGCCAAGTGGCTGCACCCTTGGCCTCTCCTAGGTCTGTCCTGAAACCTTTCCACACAGTCCCTTCCCACCTTATTCCACACACCCTCAGAGGGAGGGGCAGTGGGCCCAAGCTGGGAGCAACCCAGCCCTTGGTGAGATGGGGCAGCTGCTCTGGGAGCCGGTGGGGGAGGGGCGGCAGCTCAGGCCAAAAAGAGCCTTAGCCAAGTACAGGGTCTTACTGGTACCTTCTACCCAGGGGACAACACGTTTTTGGAGTCCGGAAGCCATGGAGTAGGGAGCAGGAAGATTTTGAGGATGATGGCTGTGGTAAAGGTGGAGGGTAATGATATAAAAACTGAAGGCACATTAAGTACATTTAACATAGACAGTGCTCTTTTCAAGTTTAAAGTCACTTTATTAGTTTAGGAACATGATAATATATACTAAGGCTTTACACAAGATTATGTTAAGTATGTTTTTTTTTTTTAATTTTTTTTTAACGTTTATTTATTTTTGAGACAGAGAGAGACAGAGCATGAACTGGGGAAGGTCAGAGAGAGAGGGAGACACAGAATCTGAAACAGGCTCCAGACTCTGAGCTGTCAGCACAGAGCCCGACGCAGGGCTCGAACTCACGGACCGTGAGATCATGACCTGAGCCGAAGTTGGCCGCTTAACGACGGAGCCACCCAGGCGCCCCGGTTAGGTATGTTTAGACCAGGGTTTCTTTACCTCCATATTATTGATATATTGGGTCAGATAATTCTTTGTCGTCAGGGGGCTGTCTACTGGATTGTAGGATGTTTAGCATCCTATTGCCGCTGCCCGCTGGATGCCAACAGACCTCAGTCGTGATAGCGAAAAATGTCTCCAGACACAAATATCCCCTGAGAGGCCAAACCACCCCCTGCCCCCTCCCCTCCAGTTAAAAACCGCTGATCTAGATTTGGATGTATAAATGTCCAGAACCAAATGGAAAAGAGTCAAGAGGAAATTTGTTTTTCTAGTTGTTCTGATTGTCCAGAAAAAAAGGAAAGTCCTAGAAAAGGAGGATATTTTTTGAATAGTTTTAGCATATGGGTTTGTTGTTTTTTTTTTTTCTTCCCTATTCTTTTTAGGAGTTTATTCATTTATACGCCCACCTTTTCCGGAAATAGTTTCAGGGAGGTTTGCGGGAATATATGGGACACAACAAGAAGTCCTGAATCAAATGTAGAAGCAAAAGGAGAAAGAGAACAGCAGTGGGAAGTTCAAGAGTCAGAAATTGAATTGAAAAATGACCGCACATTCGTGCTTTCCAGCAGCTACACATTTGCAGAATTCAGTGTCCGGAAAATAAATGCAAACCAACTCTTCTTGGTTTTGTGTTCTTGGGATTATGACAGACAAGAATGACTCCCTCGGGACCTCACAAAGGAGACATCAGTGTCTTATGATAAACACTGTCCTCAACAACATTCCCGAGTAGACACAACAACCAGTTTCACAGGATTGGGTATTGAGTATGACCTCTCAATATGGACTCAACACAAAGCATAAATCAGAACTGGACATAAACCAGAACCATTAGGCTGAGCACCGAATACCCACTCTGCTGGGTTGCCCTGATCCCAAGGACCTTTTGGGTCCCTGGGGGCTCGAAATACATTTCTCCTTGCCCTCTCTAATCATTGCTTCTCAATGCTTAGATGTCCATAATTTAATTTCTGTTTTTGAGTGGATTATAGATATGTCCAAGACTGAAAATTCAAAAAGTACTAAGGAATATACAGTGAAAAATAAGCTTATTTCGCACCCAGGCTCCCAGACACCCAGTTCCCCGCTCCAGATGTGGCTTTTGCTGTGTCGCTGGCACGCAGGAGGTGACAATGAGCTTGAGATGATGTGTTGTGACAGTGCTGTCTATTAAATACTGACCTGTAAGGCCTCTCCAGACAGATGCTGAGATCAGAGTAAGGTCTACCCACTGTTGTAGAAATGAGGAATCGTCAAAGGATCTGCCTGACCGAAAGCCATCCCCTCTTGGGAGGAAAAGGAGGAAGCCCCTAGAAGTAGCGTCACCATTCTCCCCAGAGAACTCCATCTGTGGCTTGTTAAACGCAGAGTCAAACAAGTCACCGAGGGCCTAATGCCCCAGTGCCCACAGCAAGGCCGCAGTGATTTTAGCCCGGAAAAGAAATGTATGGTAGGTGCCAGTGGGTTCCCACCTGCCAGTGGGTCCTCTCCCCAGACCCCTGCCATCCTGGAGGCATTTGGAAGCGTGCGGGGCGGCGGGGGGCGGGGCGGGGGGCAGTGTTTTCCCACTGTCTCCACAGTGAAGAAGCGATTGCTGGTATTTAGTGGGCAGGGCACTCTTCCAGACAGGCCCCACCAAGAAGAATGATCCTGCCACAGATTCGAACAGCACCCCCAGAGAGAAGCACTGGCTGGAGTCCAACCCCTGTCTCATCCCTGAAACATTCTCACCCCCTAGGAGCCTCTTCTTGGAGCGACCTCACTTCCGGGCACATCCACCAACAGGAGCAATTTAGGGAATGTGTGCTGAGGTCACGGAATGACGCGCTGAGTGTGCTATTATTTATCAGCCAGTTTATAGCTGGGGAACAGCTACCCCAAAAAAGTCTCTACGGTTTTACAAGAGACGAGCTGTTGCCTTTCTCTCTGGCCACGATTAGTTGGAACCAGTTGCCTGGCCCGGCACTCCTGGATGGAGACCATGAAACTCCCCCCCGGATACAGACGCAGGCGCGCCGATCCTGTCCCTAAAGCCAGGGGCCATCCTTGCTGCCTATCCCAGAGAGGAGTTAGTTCATTAGGAAGCCTGCTTAAAAGGTCGGAGAGCAGGAGGGGTTCTTCAGCCTTGTGGTTTCTACTTGGAGCCAAGAGATGCGGACTGACCTGAATATCTGTTGCCCCTAGTGATTTTTTGGTGTGCTCTCCCGAGACTTTTCTTTCACGTACGCACTCACTCCTTCATTCATTCCACAGACGTTTGCTAAGCGATGTCTACAACAACAGTTGTGCTGCGAAGATGAGATGAGATCAATCTGGTAGAGTGATCACACAGAGCCCAGCACGCAGACGTGCTTGGGCGTCGCTTGTCAGCAGGACTGACAAGCGCCAGACGCGAGGCTGGACCCGGAGACCAAGAAGACAAGAAGACAGGGCTCTGCCTCCCGCGAGCAAGAAGGTGGTGGGGGGGGGGGGGACGGAAAGAAAGAGAGCCTGGCAGCGCCCACTGGGATCTTCCACAAGGCTCCAGGCTCCGAGCCTCCCCCTCACTCTCATTTGGGAAACTCCCAACCAGAAGGAAACCACCCAGGCCACACTTAGCCCGTTAGCGGGTTTTTCCTGCCGCGTCCCCAGGCAGGGGGAGCAGGGTAGGCTGGGGCGTGGGAGGGAGTGTGAGTATTTACAGGATGTTTTCCCACCGCCGCTTTGCTAGAAAGGCTGGGTAGCAGCGTGCACTGCTTTAAAACAGCCTTCGCATTTAGATAAATGTGCCTCTTGTAAGCCGAATGTGGAGAAGTTTCTTTTTCTTACGGTGGGGATGACACCTATCTCACAAGGTTGTTACAAGATCTGTAAAGCACAGAACACACTGCCTGGCCCATACTGAGCATTAAAGGGCAACTTTCCTATGATTTCCCGCCCCCGCCCCTTCACGTTGCCATCATAATAACCCCTCTGCCTCGCACAGCACCTTACAGTTTGCAGACTGCTTGCACAGACGTTGCCCCACCTGATCCTCAGGTGAGAATCACCCTGGAAGGCACACAGGGCAGGTGTCACTTCCCCAGCTGACAGATGAAGACACTGAGTGACTTAGCAAGCGTCATCTAGTCAAGGTGACCTGCGTCAGTCTTCCGCTTCCTCGTCGAGGAGGTTGATGGATTTGGAGGATTTTTTTTTTTTTTTTCCTGGTGATCTGATCAGGAGGTAAGAAAGAAGTGTTGTTCTTCATGGGGTGCCGGGGCTGCTAGACAGGCTCCCTCAGACCTGGGGCTCCCCTGGAAAGTGGAGGTCGCTGGACCCCGGCTTCTTCTCTGTCCTTTCCCACAAAGTCCACATGGTGGCCCTGGGGGAGAGGCGGCTGGTCGTGGGGAAGAAGGGGAATGCCTGGAGCGTGGGGCATCTGTGTGGCCCTGCTGTGGGCCAGGGAGGTGCGGAGAGAGCCACGGGAGAGGCAAGGCCCGCTGGAGCGCAGCCGGCCTGGGCTGGCTGCCAGCCTGGGAGAAGAGTCCGCCTCTAGGAACCACACACTGTGCCTGCTGCTGATGTGGCAGGGAAGGCACATCTGGCCAAGCACAACCATCAGTGGCTCGTTGGTCTAGGGGTATGATTCTCGCTTAGGGTGCGAGAGGTCCCGGGTTCAAATCCCGGACGAGCCCTGGCTTTTCTGATTTTTTTTTCCTGTACCCCAACATGCACATATTCAGTACTTGCCCTTTTTAGTGTAGAGGCATAAAAATGGCCTAGCGGTGAGTGAATAAAGGACCGTAAGGACAAGCTGCTGGTCTGTCTCTCCATTGGCCGTGCGTGGCCTGTATATACCCCATAATTTCCACTGAGGCCAAATGGGGCCGGAGGGGACTGGCATAGCATGGGGAGCTGAGCTGGAGAAGGTTAGAGCCAAAGGGCTGTGCTGTGTCAGGCAGGAGGAGCCTCTCTGAGGGCCTTACATGAAGAGCAAGTGATCAGGACAATTTGGGGGCGGGTCCGAGCTGGCGGTCAAGAAAAGGCAAGCTCCTTTTATAAACCCAAGCTATGAAACGCACTGGATTCGAAGTCCAAAAGGTAGGATTAAAGTTACAATTTTGAGTCTCAGTTTTCCTCTTGGTAAAATGGGAACAGTAATACTTATTTCTTAAAGTTGTTGGAAGGATTAAAGCAGAGATTGTATGTGAAAGCCCTTTGCAAACTATAATGTACCTCACAGACATAGGGATTGTTTGGAATAATGCTAAAATAAAGGAAATCTAGAGGCACCTGGCTGGCAGAGTCGGTTAAGTGTCTGACTCTTGATCTCAGCTCAGGTCTTGATCTCAGAGTTGTGAGTTCAAGCCCCATATCGGGCTCTGCACTGGGCATGAAGCCTACTTTAAAACAAAACCAGAAAAAAAAAAAAAAATCTAGAGAGGAACTTATGGCAACATGACAGACTGAACTAATGTAGCTATTTCCTCACCCAGTGCCCTCCTAAAACACAGAAAGATTGCATAGAATAGACTTAAAATTTTTTTTAATGTTTATTTTTTGAGAGAGAGACAGAGAGAGACAGAGAGAGAGAGAGCCCATGGGGGAGGGGCAGACGCAGAATCCGAAGCAGGCTCCAGGCTCTGAGCTGTCAGCACAGAGCCTGATGCGGGGCTCAAACTCACGAACTGCGAGATCATAACCTGAGCTGAAGTCGAACGCTTAACCAACTGAGCCACCCAGGCATCCCTGCATAAAATAGAATTAAAAAATTAATATCTAGGTTGGGCGTCTGGGTGGCTTAGTCAGTTAAGCGTCCAACTCTTGATTTCAGCTCAGGTCATGATCTCACAGTTTGTGAGTTTGAGCCCCATGTTGGGCTCCAGCCCCGTGTCAGGCTCCGCGATGACACATAGAGCTTGCTTGGTATTCTCTCTCTCCCTCTCTCTCTGCCCCTACCCGGCTCACGTGCTCACTCTCTCTCTAAAAAAGTAAATAAGTGGGGCGCCTGGGTGGCGCAGTCGGTTAAGCGTCCGACTTCAGCCAGGTCACGATCTCGCGGTCCGTGAGTTCCAGCCCCGCGTCAGGCTCTGGGCTGATGGCTCGGAGCCTGGAGCCTGGAGCCTGTTTCTGATTCTGTGTCTCCCTCTCTCTCTGCCCCTCCCCCGTTCATGCTCTGTCTCTCTCTGTCCCAAAAATAAATAAAAAACGTTGAAAAAAAAAAGTAAAAAAAAAAAAAAAAAGTAAATAAGTAAACTTAAAAAAAATTAATATCAAGGTGCCTGGCTGGCTCAGTGGTAGAGCATATGACTTTTGATTTCAGGGTCATGAGTTCAAACCCCACACTGGGTGTAGAAATTATTTTAAAAAATTAAAAAAAAACATTAAAACAAAATTAATATCTGAATAATGCAAAAAACTTATTTTTTTAAATGAAATTCCCAGGATTAAAGAAGGAATACAAAGCCAGAGAAAAGAGAAGAGGAGGCTGTCACAGTGCCCCGTGGTGGGTTTCAGACACAGATATATGCCCGGGGACATGGGGCTGTGTTTTAGTGCTTCTGGTTATAGGATATATTGCTTCAGTCCACCAGAGACAAAAAGCTGGGACTGAACACCCTGTTCAAGATCAGAACACCAAAGATCAGAACACCAAATATCAGACCGCCTGGATGGCTCAGTTGGTTAAGCATCTGACTTCAGCTCAGGTCATAATCTCGCAGTTCATGAGTTCAAGCCCCACGTCGGGCTCTGTGCTGATAGCTCAGAGCCTGGAGCCTCCTTGGGATTCTGTGTCTCCCTCTCTCTCTGCCCCACCCTTGCTTGTGTTCTGTCTCTCGAAAATGAATAAGTCTTAAAAAGAAGAAGAAGAAGAACACCAAAGATCTACCTTGTCCATGAAAAGAAGATGAAAATGACACACAGCAATCCAAGGAAGCAATGAAAAGGAACAGAAACACAAGTCAACTCGGAGAAACTAAAGTCCCAAGCCTGAGCAAATGCTTAAGTTGCTTCTGGATTTATGTTATCTACATGATGCTGGATCCTCAAGCAGTGAAATTAATTCTAAACCTGGTTTAGGATCCTTGGAATACCATATAGCCCCACAGAAAGCAAGAAAGAGCTCTGTCACAATGTTTTCATAACCCAGGGCAAATGGGACTCTCACTAAACAAACAAACACCTACTGCAGAAGAGCTCACGATAAAATATCATAAACTAGACAAGGAAGCAATCCACCATAAGGAAGAGTCAGCAGACACAACAAATAGGAGAATTAACATTCCAAGAACTGTGCATGATAGAAAAACATGAAAACCACTCTACAATAAGCATACTTAAAACTACCAAAGATTAAAGACAAGAAAATAAACCATAATGAAAACATTGCACTATTAACAAAAGCACTTTACTGAGGGAAAAAATAAAACCTAGGGAAAGACACACCATTGAAATTAGACTCAATGACCCATTAAACAGTAGACTGGATCCAGCTGATAAGAGAATTAGTGAATTGGAAGATAGAGCTGATGAAATCATTCAAACTATGGAGAGGGAGAAGTGAGGAGATTGAAGGTATGAAAGAATAGTTAAATGACACTAGGGGAAGCTTAAGACAGAATTAGCAACAAAAGAGTATAGAAAACAAAACAAAACAAAACAAAACCCAGAATATCTTCCAAAGGCCAAGAGAAAACTGTCAAACTAAAATTTTATGTCCATTAAATTTCCATGTAAATTATAATGATATAGGGGCACCTGGGTGGCTCGGTTGAACATCTGGCTCTTGATTTCTGCTCAGGTCATGAGCTCACAGTTTGTGGGATTGAGCCCCAAGTTGGGTTCTGTGCTGGCTGCACGGAGCCTACATGGGATTCTATCTCTCCTGTCTTTCTGCCCCTTCCTCATGCTCTCTCTCTCAGAATACATAAATAAACATTTAAAAGTATAAATCATATGAAGTTAAGACATTTTAAGGCAAAGATTGAGAATGTTCGACAAAGACTTTCACAAAAATACCACCAAAAGAGGTATATATTTCAGGGGTGCCTGGGTGGCTCAGTTGGTTAAGCGTCCAACTCTTGATTTCGACTCAGGTCATGATCTCACCGTTTGGTTCATGAGTTCCAGTCCATCGATGGGTTCTCAGCATGGAGCCCACTTAGGATCCCCTATTCCCCTCTCTCTCTGCCCTTCCTCTCTTGTGCTTTTGCTCTCTCTCAAAAAATAAACATAAAAAAAAAGATATACTTCATAAGAAGGGAGCAAATAAGAAGGAAGGAGTGAAATGCAAGAAGGAATGGTGAGCAGAGAAATTTATAAATATGTTAGTGAATCGTGAATCTAAACAAGCACTTGAAAGCCACTGTTAGTGGAATGTAAATTGATCCAACTACTTTATAGAGCAGTCTGGCAATAATCAATTTGCACATATTCTATGACTCCGAGATTCTATTTCTTGGTACCTACATTAGAGAAGTGCTTACCTATGTGCCTAGGAAGCACGCACAGCACTAACCACTAAGGTATTGTTTTCTAACACAGAAAACTCAAAACAACCTAAATGCCCATTACCAGAATAATGGATAAGTAGATTGTGGATATTCAAACACTGAAATTGTATTCAGCCGTTAAAATTCATGAATTGGGGCTAAATAAAACTTGGAGAAATGTTTAAAAAATTTTTTGAGAAAAAAGAAAAAAAGAAAGTTTGCAGAATTTTTATTTTATTTATTTTTTAAGTAATCTCTGTGCGCAAAGTGCGGCTCAAACTCACAACCCGGAGATCAGGAGCTGCATGTTCTACCAGCTGAGCAAATCAGTATTTTGTTGCTTGTGGATACATACATATAAAGAAAAACTGTAAAATAATAAATAGGAGGGCTATCTGTGAATCAAATGTGGCAAGAATGGACAGTTGGATTTCAGCGGTGTGTACGTGGGTATTTGTGGTTATACTCTGTACTGTACCTTTCTGGTTTGTTGTTGTTGTTTTAAATGAAGGGATCTTGGCATTTTAGAAATAAGGGTAAAGGGGGATAAATGGCTGCATCGATCCTCAAAGAGGATGATCTGATGGGATGGGATTAGGGGAGAGGCTGAGTCCAGAGTCCAGGGATTACAAGGATTAATTCAGATCATCCCCCTAAGCTGATTACTTGGCTGGCGCCCCCACCACTCCTGGCCCTTCAGATATGCATCCCTGGACCACAGTCAACTCCCCCTCCCCCCACTGCCTGCCAAGCCCTTACCTCCTGACTCCTAACTTCACCCCTACCTTCAACCCAGTACTGATGCGTCCAGGATTTGCCCAAATTTGGGCCCTGAAAATAGACTGGTTCAGGTCTCTCCTGAAAGCTCCCCAAATCAAAGGTGAATAGTGACCCATACCCCAGGAGCTAGGGAGAGATCAGTCCTAATACTCAGGATCGGAACTCCCTGAGGAGAGCCTGGATCACTGGATGTCACAGTTGACAACTTCCTCTCCTGCCCCTCCCTCCATGAACCAAGAAGTCAACGTTCAAGGTCAAATGCTAACTGAACTTGCTGGCTGAGCCAGGACTAGAAGGAGCTGTGTTTGGGCAAAACAGCTATTGGGGTTCCAACGTTCCAGTCTCTGTCAGTCTCCTGAACTCTACACCCCCATCCTGACACCTCACCACCCCCGTGCCAGTCATGTCCGGACAGGCCTGATATCTACCGCAGGTTCTCTGAAAAGGGTCTTTGTAGGTTTGTTCAACAGCCTTGCCCCACAAATGGATTACCTTGACCACAGGATCTGGGGTATAATCCTGTCCTCCGGGGGAGCAAATGAAATCTCCTTGATCTGTGCTCATCATCTCTCAGAGCACCAGGCTAGGGGTTTGAGAGGGAGAAAAAAAGGAGGGAGCGGGAAGAAAGAGACTTATAGGGCAACATTACAGTTAATAGGCAACATTTAACTCCCTAAGTGTGAAATCATCTATTACGTGATAAGACAACGTATTAACTGTGTAGTTAGAGATTTACCTCTCTCATTTATTGTGTCAGGTGTCAATGGAGATGCTAGAGATACAAAAATGACTAAGATACCTCCCAATCTTCCAGAAGCTGGGCAGACACAAGAGTCAATTGAGACCTCAAATTGACAGGCGCTGCCCTAGAGGGAAGGAGGCCAGGGTAGAGCCCAGCAAGGGCCTCTCCTGGTCCAGGGGTGGGCATCAGGGAAGGCCGCCTAGAGGTGACTCCCGACTGAGGGTTGAAGAATAAGTGGGGGGTGTCCAAGCAAAGAAGGGCTTCTTTCCTGAGGAATGTGGAGGGCTTGTGAAACTGGAAGCCTGTGGGGGTGAACACAGCCAACGTATGCCCATAACCTGCCGAGTGCACATGCAGGAAAAGGGATTGGTGTGTGTCCCTGGCTCAGAAATCTAACACTTTTCTGGGTGTGCTGGGACTGCCTGGTTCCCAAGTGTACCCACTTCTTTCCTGGCTGAGACCTGCAGAGACATGAGAACAACTCAAGATCCGGCGCCCGGTAGGAGTTCCTTGAATGAATGATTGAATAAGCGAAATAGGCTGGGTTTCCACATCTCCCATGTAGGAGAGGGAAAATCAGCAGTGCTCACTCTGAACAGGCTACGGGGGCAGGGTAGGTAGTGGTTCAGGCTCACAGCGCACAGGGTGTGGGGCCAGGTGGGAAGGCGCAGTGGTGGAGAGAAGAGGTCTTCAGGCAGCGAGGGCTGCGTGGGGTCAGGAGCCGCCCTCCTGAAAGGGTCGCCGGTTCTAGGCTTGTTGCGGGCGCGGGGGAAGCAAAGAAGGAGATCAGGGCCCCTCAGTCCGTATATCTCCGCCTTGGCTTCCCTCCTCCAGCCCTCACGCAGCCCTGGGACGCAGGAGGCCACCGCGCGGGAACCGGGACGGCGGCCGGGGGTCCGCGCTGACTGCGGAAGTGGGGGACGCCGGGTCCGTTTGGTGGGCGTGTGAGTTTCCGCGCGTTTGGAGGAAACAGGACCGGAGGATCCGTCCCGCTTTGTCCCTTTCCTCCCCCATCACTGCGCGGGACGGGGCTCTGACACCTGGCCCCGAGGGGTCCCCGCGCGCAGCCGACTCCGGGCAGGACCCTTCGCCAGAACCAGGGGATCTCGTGGCCACTCCTAGGGCAACCTCCAGCTCCGAATAGCTCCCGTCCGCTCCCCCTCTCCTCCACGCGGGCCCTGAGGTTTGTCTGGGGACGCGCTCCCTTGCCCTCGCCGCGCCCGCTCGCTCGCCTCCACCAGGTCTGGGAGCGGGGTGGGGGGAGGGCTTCCGGGCGGGGGCGGTGTCAGGTGGCCGGGCCAGGCCCCGCCCCCTCGGCCCTCCCTCCCTCCCCCTGCGCACCGGCTCCGGGCGCCCGGCCTCACGGCTGCGGCGTCTGCTCCGGGCGGCGGCGGCGCGAGCGGCGGCGGCGCGAGCGGCCATGGAGGCGGGCGCCGGGGCCGGTGCGGGCGCCGCGGGCGCCGCGGGCGCCGCGGGCTGGAGCTGCCCCGGCTCAGGTCAGAGCCGCCCCTCCCTCACCTCTCCACCGCCACTCCTTCCTCTTCTCCATCTCTCCTCCCTCCAGACCCCCTCGTCCTCCCCCCCCCCTCCCTCCGCTGCTCCCACCTTTCCCTCCTGTCTTCCTCCCTCCATCCTGCCCCCCACCCGGGCCCGATCTCCATCTTTCCGGGCGGGTCTTCCCCACACCGGCCTCATCCTCCCTGGTCGTCCCTCGCCCTGAACCCTCTCCACCCCAACTGCCCAGCCCTGGGGGCCCCAGACCCTGCACCCACTCCGCCCCAAAGGCGTCTGAGCGCAGGGCGAGGGTGGGGTGGACGAGGTCCAGTGAGAGAATGGAGGGGAGGGGAGCGGCTCCGGCCCAGATCCCCTTGCCACACGCCCCCGCCCCCCACCCCGCAGCCCCTCCCTCCCCTTTCCCGCACCACCTCACCATTTCAGCCTCTTTTTCCCAGGTTCCTGCCCTCTCTTCCATCCTTGCCGGTCTCCTCCCTGTCCCCTCTTGGCTAAAGAGGCACACACCCTTTCTGTCTGTGCGGGGAGAGGAGCCCGGAAAGGGGGTGCTGAGGGGGTTGGGCAGCGCAGGGCGGGGTCCCCGTAGGCCCAGCTCGAGGGGTGGCTGAGGGAGGGGAGTCGCAGCCTAGGCCAAGTGAGCCAAACACTTCCACCGGGATTAAGAACTCCAGGGCTCCAGAGGGCTGGAAGGCACGTCCCCATCTCTCTGCCCTGCACCCCAGTCCCAGCCCCCCCTAACATTCCCACAGTACCTCCTCTCTCCCTGCTTACAGGACCCACAGTGACCACTTTAGGCTCCTATGAGGTGTCTGAGGGTTGTGAGAGGAAGAAAGGCCAACGCTGGGGGTCCCTGGAGCGGCGGGGGATGCAAGCTATGGAGGGTGAGTTTTCCCAAAAAGCGTTCTTTCTCTCGCCTCAGCCAATTTCCCTTCCCTCCTCCTTCCCCCATCTGGCCCCCAGAACTCTGAGCCAGGACAGAGCCCTTCCTCCTGCTCACCTGAGCCCCCTCTACCCTTCAGGGCTGAGTTTGACCCCTCCTGGGGTCAGGCTTTGAGGGAGGCTCTGGGTGCATTCCCTTTGGGGCCCTGATCACCGGCTAACCAGGTTGTTTCCTCCCCGGGGGTGGGGGATGGGGGAGCTGCCAGACAGAGAAAGAGGCCTCGTTGGGCAGCTTTGAAGTAGCCTTTCAGCAGGGGGTTTGTTCTCACTGCCACCCGACCCAGATCCCAAGCTGTCTCCTATTTTTGAAAAGCAAGGAAGTGAGCCTGTGAAGTCAGCATTGTCTTTCTGGTGCCATCACCACTCACTTTGAATGTCAGCCTGTGGCTTTGGTTCTCTAGCATCCCTTAAGGCCTGAAAGAACGGCCTGGAAGGGGGCAGGTGAGAAGGCCAACCTCCCAACACTCACATATCACCACTGCACCCATGTGACTTGGCAGTTCCAGGCCCCTGGAAGGATGCTGTTCCATTTTCCAGGACTTCCTGTGAAGTGTCCCCAGGCCCCTACGCACACTGTGTGGGCAACCCTGCTCCCCTAAAGGTGACAGATGATGCAAGGGGTTCCAGACGAACCTTAGGCTGCTGTTGTAAGTAAGGCCAGGGATTCAGAATTTTAAAACAAAGCAAATAATCAGAATCCAGACAAAATTTTGCTATTTCAAGGAACTGCATTGCAGCAAAAGAGGGGGTACTCGCCAACCAGAGGCTGTGGACCAGTACACCCCAGTTTCTTGGCTCATTAAAATGGCAGGCTTTCTTTTCCACACAAGTCCAACCTCAGACTTCCCCTGAAAACTGCCCTATGGTCAGCAGGGGAGGAGGGCACTTACAGCACCTGGGGAAGGGGGAGGCCTCCTGACACTCAGCAGAGATAAGGAAGGTGGACCTTGCGGAAAATTTCAAAAATGCTTTATGATAAGAATACGTTTGAAAGGGGCCCGGGGTTTGTCCAGTAAAACATTTAGAATCATTTCATCCAGATGTTTTCTTTCTCTGCCTACGGAGAGCAACACTTTCTTACTATGGAAAGGCTAACTTCTCCCAAGCCACCTGGATACTTTTTTAACCGGACAAACCCCCCAAACTGTAACTCTTGCCCCATGTGGCCTAAAGACACACCCAGTGTCTGAATCTTTTCTTCTTCTTTTTTAAAATGTTTATTTATTTATTTTTGAGAGGCGGCGGGGGTGGGGGGGGGGGGGTGGGGGGGGGGGTGGGGAGGAGGGGCAGAGAGAGAGGGAGGCAGAGAATCCTAAGCAGGTTCCGTGCTGTCAGCACAGAGCCCAGTGCGGAGCTCGAACTCACGAGTTGTGAGATCATGACCTGAGCCAAAACCAAGGGCTGGATGCTTAACCCCCTGAGCCACCCAGGCACCCTGAATCCTTTCTTGAGTACTTGTCCCCCAGAGACCACCAGGTCTGGAAGAAGCAGGTGTCCTTGTACAAGCTCACATGGCTGCCAGCACCCAGCTGCTCAGTTTGCCCAAAGACAGTAATAGGAGGCCACCTGGTACGATATTGGTCCCGAAAGGGCCTGGGAGGGAGATGAGCTACCTCCAAATTTGACCCTTGCACCTGAGGACTCATCACGAGTGCAGGTCGAGCCCAGGAGCTCCTTGGGGGACAGCAGGTGGCACTATGATACCATCGCTGCCCTGGGACAATGAGCTTGAGAGCCTTCAAAAGACTCTGGAAAGGAAGCTGACTCTGACCCCCTGGTGGGATGGGTTTCTCTCCTAGGGGAAGTGTTGCTCCCAGCTCTCTATGAGGAGGAAGAGGAAGAGGAAGAGGAGGAAGAAGGGGTGGAAGAAGAGGAAGAGCAGGCGCAGAAAGGTGGCAGCGTGGGCTCCTTGTCTGCCAGCAAGCACCGGGGACTGAGCCTCACAGAGACGGAGCTGGAGGAGCTGAGGGCTCAGGTGCTCCAGCTGGTGGCAGAGCTGGAGGAGACCCGGGAACTGGCAGGGCAGCACGAGGATGACTCCTTGGAGCTGCAGGGTGAGTGTCCGGGATGGGGCCAGAGGGCCTGGGCTCGCTGGATCCCAGGATCACGTCTGCTCCCCCTCTCCCTGCAGGGCTCCTGGAGGATGAACGGCTGGCCAGTGCCCAGCAGGCAGAGGTGTTCACCAAGCAGATCCAGCAGCTCCAAGGTAATTCCCAGCACTTGGACTGGAGGGGAGGCGGCCATCCACCTGAGCGGTTGGCTGAGGCATAGCAGGCAAATATAAACTAATTCAGTATTTCTTCCTCATTTCCCCTTACTATGCTCACCTTTTCCTCCTTCTCTCTCTCCATTCTTTTCTTTATCCGATTGATGTTCTTTGCATCTCTGCCTGGCTCTTCTGCCCTTCTCTGCCCTTTCTTGCCCTCCCACTTCACATCTTCTCTCTCTGGCTAACACTCTCCCTTTTCTCTCCTCCAGACTCCTCCCATCACACCTGTATCCCTTTTTCTTTGCTCTCCAGGTCTGGGGGTAGGTAATCAGGGCTGAATTCCAAACCAGACTGCTTTTCCCTGTCCCTCCAGGGACACCATGGGAAGCGCAGTGAGCCAATGAGAAGTGACTGGAAGGGACGCTGCATCTTTTAAGGGAAGCAGATGAGAAGGTTTCTCTTGCTTCCCAGGACCAGAGCTTGGGGCCCTAAATCCCTTTCTTCTAACGCCCACATCGCTTTGTCTCTGGGAAGCAGCAAGGCAGGTGTCCCACATTCCACTGCACCACCAAATAAAGAAGGAGCTTTTGTTACTTCTGTGGGCTTCCAGAAGGTTTAGGGGAGCTGCCCTAGAAAACAGCAGGGACTCTCCAGGGAGAACTGAAATCAAACCAAAAGAAAAATATAAATGGAGAAAAAAGGAAGGCCGGAAAGCAGGCCTGAAGAGCAGCAAGCAAAGGTGGAAGAAGGGGAGGAAAAGAGAAGGGAAAGGTACAAGCCAAGGTAGATGCAGGGAAGTGGACAATGAATGGGGAGAAGGTAAAGGAGAGAAATGGCAGGAGATGTGTTGCACGGGGGAAAGCATGTGAACATTGGTCTCAGAAAACCTAGATTCTTGGGTCCAGTTCTGCCATGTAACAAGCTTTGGGGTCTTTGGCAAATCACATTTATCTTTCTGAGACTCAGTTCCTTATCAGTAAAATGAGGCTTTATCATTCATTTATTGAGTGCCTATATACTTGGAGGGCAAGCTATGGACAAGACAGACCAGATCCCTGCCCCAATGAAGAGTGCATTCTAATGGGGGAGAAGCAGAAAATAAATAAGTTCAGGTAGCAATAAATGCTAGGAAGATAATATAACAATATGATATAGAGGGGCAGCTGGGTGGCTCAGTCAGTTGTGTCCAACTCTCTTGATTTCTGCTCAGGTCATGGTCTCATGGTTTGCCTCGGTTCGAGCCCCCCATCGGGCTCCATGCTGGTGGCACAGAGCCTGCTTGGGATTCTCTCTCTCCATCTCTCTGCCCTTCCTCCAGTTGTGCTCTTTCTCTCTCTCAAAATAAATAAAAACAAACAAACAAAAAAAAACACGTTAAAAACAATATGATATAGAGAGATGGGGTGAGTTGGGAATTTATTCTATTTTACTTTATTATTTTTTATTTGAGAGAGAAAGAAAGAGAGAATGCAAGCAGGCGAGAGGGGCAGAGGGAGAGAGAGAGAGAATCTTAAGCTCCCTGATCAATGTGGAGCCCGACGAGGGGCTCAGTCACACGACCCTGGGATCATGACCTGAGTCAAAATCAAGAGTAGGGCGCTCAACCAACTGAGCTACCCAGGCACCCTGGGGGATTGATTTTTGATAGGGCAGTTAGAAAAGGCCTCTTTGAGAAGATGACATTTGAGCTATGACCCAAATAATGAGAAAGATCTGAGGGAAGAGCATACCAGGCAGAAGGAATAGCAACTGCAAAAGCTCAAGGGTAGGAATGAGCTTCACGTGTTTGAAGGACAGAACAAAAGTCACTATGGCTGAAGCAGACTGCATGTGGAGGACCCTGGTAAGAGACAGTTCTGAGAGGCAGGCTGCGGCCAGATTACAAAGGGCCTTGGAGTCCATCTGAGAGGTTTGGCTTTCATTCTAAGTACTGTATAGTAAAAAGACATGGCAGAGTCTTATATTGAAGGTGGAGCCCTTAGGACTTCTGATGAATTGAAAGGGGTAGGGCACGGGGATGGGGTTGGGAATCGGAGAGACACAAAAGATGACTTTGCCTTAAGAAACTGATTGGACAGTGCTATCGTTTATTGGGGTGGGGAAGACTTGGCAAAGAACAAGTTTGAGGGCTAGGGGAAACATTTAAGACACGTTTTTGTGTGTTGAGTTTGAAATGGCTATTGATATCTAAATAAATATGTTAAGAAGGCACTTGGATATATGAATCTAGAACCAGGAGGGAAATCAAGGCTGGAGATATAAATTTGGGAGTCATTAGCGTATACATGGCATTTGAGTGCCTGAGACATCACTATGACATCATATGGAGGGATATAGAAAGAAGAGGAAAAGGCCCAGTCCCAGGGATAGTCCAGTATTTAAAGGTCCAGTAGAGGAGATATGAACAAAAATGACTGAGGTAGGAGGAACTACAGAAGCGTTTCATGTCCTGGACACCAAGAGCAGAAAGTGCTTCAAAGAGATAATTAACTGTGTCAAAAGTTGCTAAATCAAATATGGCCATTGGATTTGGCAAGATGGAGGGCTCTGAGATATTTCAGTGAGGACTGAGCCTGATTGGATTGGGATTAAAGAGGAAAGGGGAGGTGAAGTAGAGAGGGAGAGTGTGGATAGTTACAGTGGTCATGCTCTGAAGAGAAGCAGAGAGATAAGGGAAGAGGAAATGAAGTCAAGGGAGAGTTTGGTTGGTTTGTTTGAGATAGGACCCACTACACTAGATTATGTTTGCATAAGGAAGGAAACGATCCAGTAGAGCAGAAAAAGGCCTTTGCTTGGAGAAGGGACCTACTTCCTTGCAAACAGGGAAGTCAGTAGAGATGCAGGTAGGCAACTACTTGGGGAAACGAGTTCTAGAGCGACTCCTCACTCATTAGGGTGTTGCCAACTGGGCAATGGATCACGCGCCAGCAAGCTAGGGGCTACGGGTCTGAAGAAGACGCTCAACTCCCCGCCCCCCCCCCCACGGCAGGAAATAAAGACCGTCCTTGCGCACGCGCGCTGCCCGTTTCCGCCAAGAGGGGGCGCGCGCGGCCTCAGAGGTAGCTGGTATTGAGAGGCCGTTCCGGCCTCCACAGCCCCGCGGGGGCCGGGACCGGCCGGCCGGCGGCGGGAGGCCCCCCAGAGAGACCTCTTGCGGGGGAGCCGACAAGATGGAGGCCATAACCAGTAAGTAGGAACCCACTTTTTTGCCCCGCAGCCCAGTTCCCAGGCTCTCGGCTTCGCCCTGAAGGTCCCACGCCCCCTGGCAACAGGCGCTGCCTCTCTGGAAACCGGGTGTGGCCCTTCCAACTCCCAGCCAGGGTCCGCCCCGCCCAGCTTTTGGATAAGCTCCTCCCCCTCGGGCCTGCAAACCCTGGCCCTCACGGTGGGCAGGCCCTGCCCCTTTATGCTCCAAATTGCGAGCGCTTTCGTGGCTGAGAGCGACCTTTCTCCATTCTCCAGTGGATCTGAGAAAGCGTTTTTTTGTTTGTTTGTTTGTTTGTTTGTTTGTTTGTTTGTTTTAGGACCAGACCCCAGAGGGGAACCTAAGGGAAATTTGAACCTTAGCATCAAGGATGTAGTGGGAAGTGAAGGTCATAGCCATATTTGGTTATCATGTGATGAGCCTGCATTTTAATTTCAGCTGTGAACTCTGTACATTATTTGGGGGCCAGTACTTCCCACAGGCAGTTCATGCGAGCTCGGAGGCTCTGTAATGTCTAAGGTTCCAGACTGAATAGATGAGAATAGTCTGTGTAAATTTTTTTAGACAGGGAATTTTTGGAAAGACGAGGTGCATCAGTAAAATACTGTCAATTAGTTTTGGTCTTCAATGTAGACGCACCTAATACTTTTTGTTTGCAGTAGCCTAAGGTGTTGCTTTGGTGCCAAGCCTCAAAAATCTCCCTTTCTACTGCACCTTACTTACCACATTCACTCTTCTTAGGTATTCCCTCTATTCCATATCAGATGAAGCTATACTTCTCTAATGTGCTAGAGAGTAGGTTGAAAGTAGTTTCCAGATAATAAATAAGTCTGCCTTTAACTTTCTGCCTCTAGAACACGATAGATGAGTTTACTTACCCTCTTGACCGTCCCAACCTTTGGACTTTGCAGGTGAGCTGCGGTCTCTACGAGAGGAGATTTCCCTGTTAGAGCGTGAGAAAGAAAGTGAACTTAAGGAAATAGAACAGGAGTTGCACATAGCCCAGGCTGAGATCCGGAATCTGCGGCAAGCAGCAGAGGATTCCGCGACTGAACACGAGAGTGACATAGCATCCCTGCAGGAGGATCTCTGCCGGATGCAGAATGAACTCGATGACATGGAGCGTATTCGGGGAGAGTATGAAATGGAGATCACCTCCCTCCGTGCAGAAATGGAAATGAAGAGCTCTGAACCATCCAATAGTTTAAGTGTCTCAGATTTCTCTGAGATGCAAGGTATGAGAGGCCAAACCCTCTTCCTGGTCTGTCAGTAAAGTCAAGCAGAGAGAGTTATATGCAAGAAGATGGTGGAAGGTAGTCTTAGACCATGAATTGGGAACCTCTAGAAAAAACCTCCAGGTTGAATTTAAGGGAGAAAGGGAGAACTATAAGGGAGAAAAACTTACCCAGATGTCACACAACCAGTCAGTGGTGGTATAAGAAATAGCACTATGGAGATGTACCCTGAGAATTCTTCTTCAGAGAGACATTGGACGTTTGTTGATTTGACTGTGGGAAGGCCCTTCCTGAGAAAGTTTCCAGTTCCGGGATGGGAGGATGAGGGGCCTGTCATCTTGGGAAACTTCTTGCTGCTCTGGCATCATGATGATTGCCTGGACTGCTTTATGGGGGGCCTCCAGTCCTGCTCCCAGGTCCTAGGTTGCTAATTTTAGGCTCCTTTAGCCCTGTCCAATGTAGAAGCTTTAGGGGACAACAAATCAGAGCACAAGACGGCTGGAGAGGAAAAGAGGTTATTTCCAGTAACACATGAGGTACTAAAAAGCTTAGAGCTCTGCTTTCAGACAATGAGTCTCCCAGCTAGTTGCTAGGATTCATGACATCAGAGAGTTTGCCTTTATTCTGAGGCTAGATTTATGATCTGGGTATAATGGGAGGCCCTGTATTAGGCCAGGTCAAGCAGAGGCAATCAGCAAGGAATCAAAGAACTGCAAGTTTTCCCAGCTGTAACAAGCTTCTCAGAAGAGCCTTTGGACTGGTGGTGCCAGGAGAGGGCGGCCAGCACAGTGGGAAAGCTTGGGTCAAAGTTAAACAGAGCTGAATTCAGAGTCTCAGTTCTGCTAATTAGCGAGATGAACTTGGCTTGGTTATTACCTCTCTGAACCCTAGTTTCTGTGTCTATAAAAATGTTGGCTAATAAAACTTTACAGCCATAGGGGATCCTGGCACAGGGAAAGGACCTTAGAACAAATGGAGAGAAATCTGTTGATGCCTTAGTTGTGACACATGTACTGTGGTAAGATGTTAACGTTAGGGGAAATGAGGTGAGAACTCTCCCAGGGAATTTCGCACTATCTTTGCAATTTTTCTGTAAATCTAAAGCTATTGTAAAATTAAAAGTTTATTTAGGGGTGCCTGGGCGGCTCAGTTGGTTAGGCATCCAACTTCGACTGAGGCTGTGGTCTCAGTTTGTGAGTTCAAGCCCCACATTGGGCTCTGCACAGTGTAGAGCCTGCCTGGGATTCTCTCTCTCCCTCTCGCTGCCCCTCCCCCACGTGTGTGTGTGTGTGTGTGTGTGTGTGTGTGTGTGTGTGTTCATGCGCATGTGCACACTCTCAAAAAAAAACTTTAAAAAAAGAGAAAGAAAACCTTATAGTGCTATTTTTGGGATTAAATGAAATGCCATGTATGTTGAAGTACTCATACAGTAACTGAATCTGAAGCTGAAACCATCAAGTCTAATGCTTAGCACGTGGTTGCCTTGTATTAAAGATTAGTTTCCTTCCTTCTGTGGTAATCTGCAGTATTCTAAGGAGTTTTGATTGAAACAAAGAGGGGACATTAGAAGTGAATTTCAAGGTGTTGAATCTTACATAGGTAAGATAGGCCTGTGTTCTAATAGAGCAAGTTAATATTCTTTAAATATCGGGGGAGTTGGTATTCTAAGAGAAGTAATTTTTTTTTTTAATTTTTTGAATTAAAAAAAATTTAACTTTTTTTAAATGTCTTTTTTTGAGAGAGAGAGAGAGAAAGAGAGAGAGTCCGAGTGTGAGTGGGGGAGGGGCAGAGAGAGAGGGAGACACAAAATCCAAAGCAGGCTCCAAGCGTTGAGCTGTCAGCACAGAGCCCAATGCGGGACTTGAACTCACAAACCATGAGATCATGACCTGAGCCGAAGTCAGACGCTAACCGACTGAGGCACCCAGGCGTACCCCCGAAAGAAATTTTTTTTAAGTTTATTTTGAGAGAAAGAGAGAGAGCGAGCATGGGAGGGTCAGTGAGAGAATCCCAAGCAGGCTTCACACTGTCGGTGCAGAGCCTGATGCAGGGCTCGAACTCACGAACCATGAGATCATAACCTGGGCCAAAACCAAAAGCTGGATACTCAACCAACTAAGCCACCCAGGTGCCCCATAAGAGAAATAATTCTTAAATCAGGAAAAAACAAAACAGAGGTGTTTGTATAATTGTAACTTTAAAAAGTATTGGTTCCTGGTACTTAGGGACATGTTCTGCGACATTTCAACCAGATCTCTGCTGATGATTGAGGAAGATATGTGGGTCTGGTTGGGATGGGCTCTTCTGTCAGCAGATAAAAGATCATTAGAAAGAATTCTTGATTGCATGTGGTCCAGTGTATTTAGTGTGGTGGTGAAGTAAGTAAAAGAATGTTCAAGATGCCTGGGCTGTCTCTGAAAGGCCAGGACTGGCAGTGTGACATCTGGCAGTTCACATCCCTCAGCTTTTGTACTAAAAGAGTAATAGGAAGGTAATCATAAACAGTTTGATGGAAACTTGAAATACAGTGATCCAGAAATTCAACTAAAACCTTCATGAGCTCCTGAAATGTCAAGACTACCTTGGTTGGGGTTTTGAAGATGGGCACACAGGGCAGATCTGGGAAGGTGCAAAGAAGGGCAGCTACCTGCAAGAGGACAAAGACACAAAGCAATGTGGAATTTTCAGGGCCCTGTCTTCTAAGCCGCTGCATGTGGTGTCTCTTCTGTCTTTAGAAAAAGAGAAGCTGTCAGATTTCGAGGCAGGAAAATTGGGGGCTGATCATCTGCGCTTTCCCCCTAGGATCTCACATCTCTCCATTTGTCTTCTGCAGAAGAGTTGCAGCAACTGCGGGAACGCTACCGCTTCCTGAACGAGGAGTACCGGGCCCTGCAGGAGAGCAACAGCAGCCTCACGGGGCAGCTCGCTGATCTGGAGAGTGAGAGGTACAGCCAGCAGGCTGCTGGGCCTCCGTAGGACCCTGCTTTGGGCTTTTGCCTGCATAGAGTCGGTGAAGGCAGATGCCAGGCTAATGAATGTCCCTAGAGAGCTGGTCCTTTCCCTGGTATCCAAAGGGTATGGATGCTGCCTAGAAGCAGGCATGGGGATCCAACTGTCTCAGCACTCAAGTCCTAAAATTGAGTTTTCTTTCATTCTGGGAATTGGGGTCTGGTTTGCTCTCCCTGGAGTAGATCAGAAATGATTCCTTTGTGGTCTGCGTCTAATGGTGTAGGGCCTCCAGATTGGAGCTGGCCTGACACAAGGCCCGGCCTTGAGCCCAACTGGACTAGAACTCTTAGGTCTCCCAGAGCCAAACATGCCTTGATTGAGGTGCTAGGACTTTTACTTCACCTGCTCAGCACGTTCATTTGGGAGATAAATCACAAGAGAAGGCTCTTACCATCTTTTGCCTAAAATAAAGACATCAGGACCGAGCACATCCGGCAGGTGATGCCAGACAGAACACTTTCCCAAACATGGCTCTGGGGTTCTGGATTACAGGACACGAAGAGCAACGGAAAAGTGGCTGGAGTCCCAAATGGTAAAGAATACGATGTCAGCAGAGTCTCAGACTTCAGAAATGGATTTTCTAGAACCTGACTCTGAAACCCAGTTGTTGCGACAACAGCTTCTGGGAGCTGAAGAGCAGATGCATGACATGCAGAACAAGGTAGGGGGACAGGCGCCTTCCTGCCTCTTTTACCCTCTCCTGGCCTGTGGCAGAGACCTCTCCTTAGGCATAGGGCTGACAAAGGAGGCATGTGCTATGGCAGGCGGTGGCGCTCTGGCGTCTCGCTGGCCTGCCTGATGTAAATATTTCAGTGAAAAGAATGCCATATTCTTCTGAGCCTCTTCTTAAAGTGCCTGTGGAACCTATACTCAATCAGCCCTTCCGTTCCATGTCCTGCACAGTGTAAGGAATTGTGTTGTGAGTTGCAAGAACTACAGCATCATCGCCGGACCAGTGAGGAGGAGCAGAAGCGGCTGCAGAGGGAGCTCAAGTGTGCACAGAACGAGGTGCTTCGGTTTCAGACTTCCCACAATGCCGCCCAGGTAAACACGGCTGGGGGAAGGGCATTTGGGGAGGGCAGGAGGGCCTACGTGGAGTTGCTGCATCAGGGAAGGATGAACGCAGAGCACGGCTGTGCTCTGCTGCCTCTTGCCCTGCGATCAAGGGTACGGTCTGCTGGAGACCGGTTGGAGAAGTCACGTAGCATTGGCATCGCATTCTAGAAATGGCAGTCATCGCTGAGTGTCTGCCTCAGAGAAGAAATCAAACCATAGACCCGTGGGAGCTCGTCAAGGTGTCTGCGTCTGGAAGGGAACCAAACTGGTCCGTAGAGGGGTCTGCTGTTTCTTGAGAGTAACTGTGCTACCCACATCGTCCCACCACAGAACGAGGAGCTGAAGACCAGACTCTGTGCCCTTCAGCAAAAGTATGATGCGAGCCAGGACGAGCAGAACGAGCTCTTGAAGGCACAGCTACAGCTTCAGACTGAGCTCCGGCAGCTCAAAGTCATGAAATCCACAGCCGTAGAAAGCCCGAGTGAGAAGGTAACAACAAAAGGAGGTGAGGGGCGACTTAGGTGCTAAGAGGTTTCGGGGCAGGTGGACCAGAGCAGAGAGTCACGGTAAGTGCCGCTGCCACCTGTGCGGCGCCGGTGACCCTGCGGCCGCCCTCGAGTACTGCGCTAGATGAGAGGACAGCAGGGGGCGGGGACAAGTCGGGACTCGGGCAGAACGAGCGGGTTGAGGATCCCAGAGGTACTGCCCAAAGCCCCCTCCCCCGCAGGAGTTAATGTGCCGGCTACAGAAGCTGCAGCTCCAGTACCAGCACATCACGTGCGAGAAGGATAAGCTGCTGGACGTGCAGCGACAACTGTGTGGGGACCTGCGGTACCATGAGGCGGAGGTGCAGCGCCTCAAGGACGTCGTGGCCTCCTTCCAGGAGAGCAGTGAGAAGGTAAAAGAAACTCCAGGTGAGGGAGAATGTAGCCAGGTGGAGTCTTCTGTGAGAGCGATACTACCGAGGAGGAGGGGGCATGGTAGGAGTTCTGTGGTACAGCCATTGGCGGGGTTGGGGAGGCGGGTAAAGAGGTGCTTAGTAGAAAGGTGATCTCAGAAGGTCATGGTGCTTTCAGCTTCCTTTTTTTTTTTTTTGTTTAAAGTTTATTTCTTTTGAGAGAGAGAGAGAGTGCGACTGGGGGAGGGGCAGAGAGCGAGGGAGAGATGAGAGACCTGTGAGATCATGACCTGAGCCTAAATCAAGGGTCGGACGTTTAACCGACTAAGCCAGCCAGGTGCCCCAGCTTCCTTTGTTTTTAAATCAGAAAATCAGCCTATAAAAAGGAAGCCCTCTTTCTTTCCCCACCTCCCCCAAAAGGAAGCCCTAGAAGGTCTCTGTGTGGAGCCCATTAGGGTCTGGTCCATCTTGGGTAGCACCCATTGGGATGAAATTGGGACTGGAAGGGACCGGGTAGGATCCCTTCGTCCCTGTCTGAGAGGAGAGAGTGCAGCTGCAGGGGCTTCTGGGATGATGGCGGGGCCTGCCTCCCCTACCCCAGAACGCAGAGATGCACACCCAGCTTCAGGAGATGAAGCGGCTGTACCAGTCCAGCAAGGAGGAGCTGGAGCGGCAGAAGCACATGTATGATCAGCTCGAGCAGGACCTCCTGCTCTGCCAGCAGGAGCTGAAGGAGCTCAAGACCACCAAGCCCATCCCAGAGGACAAGGGGAAATGTGCTAATAAGGTAATTGTGATCAAGAGAGGTGAGCTCTCCTGGGTACTTCCTCTGGAGAAAGGAGGTGTAAGAGCAAAAGTGAAGTCATCCAACCAAGGGGCTTGCTGAGCTCCCGGTCCAGTCACAGCTGAGCATGCAAGGCAGGAAACAGAGGCAGAGTCTCGTGCTGGTAACTTTTAAACAGTTTGCCTTGATCTTGACTTTGAGTCCAAGCCACAGCTTAGTAGGAGCAGTATAGCTGGATCCGGTCTGAACACCTGAAGGTTTTGCACTTGATTCCATGTGTGTAGACATTTATACCTTGTTCTTCAAACTGTAGTGGTATATTATCTTATCATTTGTGGAGAAGAACATACACAAAAGCCCCTACACACAACTTTTGTCACCGGACCTAGAAAGGGAAGGTCCAGTTTTCTCAGGCAGAGGGCAGATGTTCTTGTCAGATGACACAGTCTTGTGCCCCGAGTGCTGATTGGGTATTAGAAGGACCTAGGTTCTCCCAGGGTTTATGCTGTGACTTCAGAATAGTGAAGTTCTCTAAGCTTGAGTTTTACTCTCTTTAAATTGAACAGAATACTGCTCTTTTCTCACCTCCTTTAGTAATAAATCATGGTAGTGATAAATAAGGCCTTCTTTACTCATTTTTTCTTTTTCCATAGTGTGTAAAATACGGGTCATTCTCAGTTACCCTGTGTTGAGCACTTTCAGCTCCTGATCACTGATAGGAAATGGAAGGTGTTAAAACGTGATGGAGAAAAGGCACAAGATTCTCCAGAGATGGTGGAGCAGGTCACCTTGTGCCAGATGACTCGGTGGCTCTTTCCTCTGCCAGCAGCAGGCTGTGTCCCCAGAGAAAGGCCTCAGAAGACACAGAATGGGGAGGCTATGTGGGCCACTCCAACAGTCTGCCTGCCTTTCTGCGCCCAGGCTCGCATTTCCTTCTTCCATTCCTACTCAGTCTAGAGGCCCAGCTTGTCCACGACTTGCTCATCCCCTCCTCTCCTAGTAGAAGAGACTGTGGGGAGGGAGGAGCACGCTGACACAGAGGCAGCTTTTCCCCTTGTCCTGAAACAGCAATGAGATGAGTGTGGTATTAGAAGGTTTGGGTTTTTGGAATCTTGGGATAATTTAGTCTTCTGAACCCAAATTCAGCAGTTGCTCGTATTTTTCTAAAGATTTAAAAAGCTGATTATGAAAACAGAATGGGGACAGATAGGGTAAAGTTTTTATTGGTAAGAAGTATAATTAGGTATAAAACCAACCGGGGATAGTGACAGTGACGGGAACTAGAACTCCCAGCAGGGCGGGAGAACAGTGTGCACCGAAGGGAAGGGCCAAAGGAAAGGAAGGTGGGGAAATGGGAAGGGAGGGGTGGCGATAACCCTCCCCTCACAGGGCTCTCGGGGACCGGGATACAGAATTTACAGCACAGCCAAACGCTTCTGAGCGGCCCGCTGGGGCTTCCCGTTCGGTGTCGAAACCCGTATGGGTGCCACGTGGCTTGGGACGGTCAGTCCAAGGGGACCGCATGGGGAGGGAGCCCCTGGCGAGCCACAAGAGGCAGGAGAGCACGGAAGGGCTCTGCTAGGCACAGTGCCGAGAAATACGTCCGAGTAACCGCCGTCCGCACCCGCCCCGCCCACAGTGTGACACAGTGCTGTCCAGACTGACAGAATTGCAGGAACGGTACAAGGCCAGCCAGAAGGAGTTGGGGCAGCTGCAGATGGAGCAGTGCGAGCTCCTGGAGGATCAGAGGAGGATGCAGGAGGAGCAGGGCCGGCTGCAAGAAGAGCTGCACAGGCTCCCGCTCCCGTTCCCCAGAGCTGGTCTCTTCCGTAAGGTAACCCCAGCCAGGGGACGGCTGCTGACTCTGGAGAGGCTGCTTTGAGAAGCTTCCCAGGTGCGACTGTACTTGGGAAAAAGAACAGGGTGGGGACTGAACCTTTTCGGAATCAGCCACTCCTTACTTGGTCACCGATCTCTTCGAGCCAGAAAGTTCGCTCTAGCCGATTAGGGTTTTAAAGCTTAAAATACGCGTTGTACCCTGAAACCTGTCCAGCTTTCTATTTAGAGTTTTAGTCCGTCTGGAGAAAACTTACTCCGAGTGCGCTCTGTAAACTGCAGAATACCTGCAGACTTGGGAGATCGTGACTAGTCAGCCAGCGGGTCTCCATAGAAAACCCACTCCCCCACCCTGACCCCGTCCCAGACGGCCGTTAAGAGACCACTCAGAGACTCCCAAGGGAGGGGTCCCCGGCAGGAAGGAGGCATGGGTCTTCCCATGTGGCCCCCACAGTTCCTGCCCGCTTCCTTCCCACTCCACCTCACAGAGTCAGGAGCTGCTTACAAAGTTACAAGACCTGTGTGAACTGCAGCTGCTCTACCAAGGCATGCAGGAAGAGCAGAAGAAACTGGTACGGAATCAAGAATGTGTGCTCAGAGAACAGTCAGACCTGCACGAAGAGCTACATCTTTTCAAAGAGGCTCGTTTCCAGGAAGTCTTCAAGAATCCCGATGATTCCAAATTGTCTAAGTCCTCCAAGTGTGGTCCTAACAAGGTAACCAGAACAAGAGGCAGGGGGACAGTTCTGGGGACGATAGCATGGTAGGGAAGAGGGTTCCGTGGAAGGGTCAGAGTTAGGAAGGCCTGTCTGGCCAGAAGTAAGAATGAGACTGAGGCCCTGTCCTTCTTCAGCCATGACCACCCACGGGCTCATTAAGATGTGGCTTTAGCTACGGCCTGAGGACCTCAATCAGATACGTGCCTAATCGAAGCGCTGTCAACACTGAGAACCAGGTGACCTGGGAATCTAAGCGTCTGATAATTTGATGCGGCCCCTCCAACATACCATTTTCCAGATTTATAATATCAGCTTAGTATTTGTCTGGATTCTTTGAGACTGACTCTAAGCATGTCATCCTTTTTTTAGAAGCCGGCTGATAATTGACCAGTGCACTTTTCAGTGACCAAAACCTATGTTGGTATTCTGCATGAGACAGATCTGGGGCCATTCATTCCCGAGGGAAGAATTCCTAGCATGTGGCATTCTTGCTACTGACCACACTGTCTTCATGAAAACTTTGGTAGCAATAAGAGCCACGTCAAGGGGGTTGGACCAAAGAATCCATGCATCTCAAGCACCAGGAAGGGGTCACGCCTCTGAGGTCATGCTGGTGGAGAGTTCCACATAAGTCTGTTCAGGATTATGGGATGCATTTGGTCTGAGGTCTCAGGGTGGGCAAGGAAGAGCAGGGGGACAGTTTCAATCTAGGCTAGATCTGTTCATTCAAATATTAGCCTGGATAGGGAAAACAAGGGAATTGCAGAAGTCCAAGCTGAGATTTGGTCAGATTCAAGGGGCATCAGATTTCAGCCTGGGTAACACAGACACCAGGAACCAGGTATAAAATATTTCCTTAACTGATCAGATCTCATCCTGGGCATCAGCAGCCAAGAAGCCAGGCCCAGAGGGCCTGGGAAACATGCCCAGAGGCCAGATTCAGAATTGGGGCAGGAGGTACAGGGCCTTGTAGTGAGACCTTAATTCCAGGTCCCCATCTGCTGAGGGAGGAATTCTTTGTAGGCTCAATTCAAGGCCGGGGCTGATTTTAGACTTGGGGGCGGGGAGGGGACTGAGCCCCAAGATCAGCCAGACTGCCCCGACTGAGAAGAGGGTAGGGTAGGGAGCCAGAGTGTTCCTGCTACCCACTCAGCCCTGCTGCCAGGAGAGTTTCTAAACCAGAGTTTAGAAACCAGCAGAAACAGGAGCCCAGAAATCACAGAGTAGCCGCCCTGGGGGGATTTCCCCCCAGCGAGCAAGAAACCGACACATGCCAGTAGCTGGGGGCCGTTGAAGACCTAGGCTGTGGTGACTGGAGTGTGGGTGTGCAGGCCTCTGAAGCGTGCTGTCAGATGTCTGCCCCAGGAGGGGCGCAGCTAGAAGCGTGGCAGTGTCTAGAGTAATGATAATGTCTCCCCCGCCCACTCCTGGCAGTCCAAGATGATCATCGCCCAGATACAGGCTCTGCAGGGGCTGTACGAGAGCACTCAGACCGAGCAGGAGCTACTGCAGCAGGAGCAGGGCAGGCTCCTCGAGGAGCGGAAGAGGCTGCAGGCCGACTTGCAGCTCTGCCTGGAAGAGATGCAGCTGCTCCGAGTCCAGTCCCCTTCCGTAAACAGGAGCCTTGAGTCCTACCAGGAGACCTACGGCGGCATGGCCGCCAGCACCGAGTACGATCGTAAGAGCTACGGTAGCAGCGTTGATGACAGCGAGAGCTATCACAAGAGTTACGGTAGCACCCAGGCCAGTGATGAGAGCTTTCTCAAGAGCTACGACAGCAGCACCAGTACCCACAAGACCTGTGATAGGAATTACAGCAGCAGCAGCAGCAGCAGCAGCGTCACCTATAAGAAGAGTTACGGTAGCAGCAGTAGCTCTGACACCTGTTACAAGAGTTACGTCAGCAGCATTGAGGATGAACCTGCTGAGCCTGAAGATGTAGAGGTAAAAGTAGCCAGATGAGAGGTCTGACAGGGACAGGAGGCTCTGGTCCTATTCAGAGAGAAGTCCATCAGGGAAAGGTGCAAGAAGTGAGGTGGGCAGCGGGGTCGGAGGTGAGCTGGGTAACTCACCGGAAATGAATGAGGCGCTCCATGTGTCTGATATGGAGATGCTGCCATCACAGTGCTGCTGCTTTGTGGGAAGAAGTACAGAATTCGCCCCAGGGCGGTTTCAGATCCTTGTGGCCATTATTCTGTACCCACGAAAAGGCCTAGCAAAGAGAGCGGGCGGAGGGCAGGTGCTTCTCAGGGTGCAGACGTCACTCCCCCACCCTCCGCAGCGCTGTGAGGACATGGTGGCCAAGGTGTTGATCAAGCTGCAGGGGGTGCAGGCCATGTACCAGCTCAGCCAGGAGGAACACGACCAGCTGCAAGAGCGAATGAAAAAGCTGCTGGAACGGCAGAAGGAGCTGAAGGAAGAGCTGGATGCCTGTGAAAAGGAATTCAGGGAGTGCCTGGAAAGCCGCGAGAAGCCTGTTGCCTCCTCAAATGACAGGAACGAGGTAACGGCTGTCTGGGAGGCAAGGTTTCTTCTAGGAGCCCCTAGAGCCAGAGGAGGTCCTAGGTCCTGGCCATTTTGGAGAGGCTGAGGAAAGAGGGCCAGGAGCTCACTGCTTGCTCTTGCTCCCAGGAACGGAGCAGGGACTGAATCCCAGGAGGCTGGGCAGTCTGCTGCGTCACTGGCGGACATTCCTCAGGTGCTCACTGTCCTGAGACTGACTCACCAGGACTCTCAGAATAACTTTTCTCTTTTTCCTTTTACCACTCTTCTCCTTTGCCGTGTCCCAGAGCACTTCTATAGAGTTGTATTTTTTTTCACCTTGAGTTATTTTTGGGTGTATTGGTCTTGTGTCTTCAACTAGACTGTGAGCACCTCAAGGGCAGAGACTTGCCTCCTCTTGGATCTCTTATAATGCCAAGAAAGGTGCCCTGCATCCATGAGGAATGGGACAGAAGGCATCATTTCTGCCCTAGAGCAGTCCACAGTCCAGCAGGGCTCACTGTATATGCGTGGGAGAGTCTAGAGAGCAATCAGCATGTGGGCCTAGGTTGCTTAGTATCGCTACCTACCAAGGAGCCTGTGATGCCAGAAGTCGGGCAAGACGAAACCAGAGGTTAGGGAGCAGGATTAGAATGTGCCTCTGTTTCCAGGGCGAGGCACTGGAGCCCAGGTACACTCTCTGGAGTGGACAAGAACACGGTGTCTTAGGCAGTTGTACCTATTCGAGAACTTGCTTGGGTGAAGCAGGTGTCTGTAATAAAGTCGTGGGGTTCAGAAGGGGTAGCCCTCTAGCTATTCCCCAGAGAGGTCACAGTAAAAACATAATTTAAATCCTCCTTTTTTGAAGATGTCAGAGGTAAATCAGCAGGGGCCTCAGGTTAGAGAGAAACTATTTACGGAACCGCTTTAGAGGCTCGCCTTCCGCAGGTTGATATTCCCTCTCTCGCCTACTTCCCCGAGGGCCTCAGCAGGGGAATGTCGGGGCAGGATGGGGGCCGAGGTTACCTGTGAAGATAACAGGCTGGCCGAGGGGGTGGTGCTGGGGGTGACTGGCACTCCACCACCAACAGATCAAAGAGCTGCAGGCCAAGCTGCGGGAGCTGCAGCTGCAGTATCAGGCCAGCATGGACGAGCAGGGGCGGCTTCTGGCCGTGCAGGAGCAGCTGGAGGGACAGCTGCAGTGCTGCCAGGAGGAGCTGCGCCAGCTCAAGGAGAGGTCCTCTGTCGCCACAGAAACCAAGGGGAAAAACGGCAATAAGAACATGAACAAAAATGCCAACGGGGTTAAAAATAAAAAGGTGACCAAACCAAGCCTGGACGGCTCTGAGTACACCTGTGAGGACGAGAAGGTGAGTGATAACCCTAGTGCCCAGATAAGCAGAAAGGCAGGGGAGACCTTGGGAAGAAAAATCCTCCGCACCACCGTTTCGAACAGGTGAGGTATTTGGAGAGAAGCTGCTGGTCTCTCTGACGTGTTAAGAGTGGTTCCCTCTTGGTAGCAGTTGGGTCTTTCACCCTTTTCCGGTGCAATTTTTTAAGGGGAGTGGAATACAGACCACTTCGACCTGGAGGCACAGCCCCCGAGGCCCATCGCCCCTGGGTTGGACGACTGCTCCAACGAGCTCAGCCCAATCTTCTGGGGCCCCTTTTCTTCCTGGGTTATGTGCCCAAGAGAGGCACCAGATGGATGAAGAGAGAGGAATTTATTCAGAGCAGTTGGAAATAAGTGAGAGAGGATTGGGTAAAATAGTCACAGTTGCCCTGCGGGGGTAGGAAGTAGCAGTTGAGGGACAGAGCTCAAGAATGTAGCTGTGGTAGCTGTCTGAGATGGCCGATGGCCAGTGGCCAGACGGCTGTGTGGGGCCCGAGGCGGGGCGTGACTGCCCTCCACACTATGCGCAGGGAGAGACCTGGTACCAGAACGTGGGGCTGCTCACGCACCGTGACATGCTGGGAAGCAGGGTGCTCTTGAGATAGTCCAGCTTTGTCGTGAAGGGAGTCCTCTTCACAGGTAACCGCAGCCCCCGTCCTGCCCTGCCTCCACCCCGCAGAGTCTGGAGGTGGTGCTCTACTACAAGGCCAACCACACGGATTTATATGATCTAACAAAAGAGGAAGTGGAGGAGGGAAAGAAGGAAACCAAAGAGGAAACGAAGCGGGAGTCCTGGGAGGAAGTAGCTTCTCAGGCATCAGACCCTGCAGAGGTGAAGTCCACGGAAGATAAAGAGGGGGCTTATGAAGAGTCCCAAGAGCAGGGGGGCAAGGAAGAAGACAACAAAGACGAGAGTGACGACGCTTGCCCTGAAGCTTCAGAGGAAAACAGCCCCCTCAAGCTTTCTGAAAACAAAAAGGTAACCGCAGTCCAAGACTGGATCAGGTGGGAAGTGGGCTGTCGGGCTCAGGTGCCCGAGGATGGACTCCTGCAGGAGGAGAAGCCGGCAAGCCCCGAGGCGTGGCGCTCAGGGACAGTGGAGATGAGCCGGGAGTGGCGGAGACGGTCTCTCCGTGGGAGATGACAGGCTTAGACTGATCTGCTGTGGACCTGGGTCTCAGAGATCCCTTTTTTGGAAACCAGGGTGGGCTCATTGCAGTCTGACCTTTCATCTATGTGGTAGCGCTTGTTCCTTACATCAGGAGGGTTCTTCACCCTTCATCTAGCGCTGCGCTGAGAACGCGGATGGTGTGAGATCTAAAGGCTGTTCGTCAGCCTGGGCAAGTTGCTCTGTCCTGCTTCCCCAGGGTGCCCTATGAGGTTGACCTCTGTTGTTGCTGTTAGGGATGTGGGGAGGCTGGTGTTGCTTGCGGGCTCCGTATATCACGGGCATGAGGTGGGGAGCTGGGGGTGGTCAGAAGTAGAATATTTCAGTCCGTACGGCAGGGGCGTTGACCAGTCTGAGGAAGGGCAGCCAGAGCCCTAACCAAATTAGTTGCTAGATCTTGAGAGGTTGGGATGGGAGTTTCCTGGGTGATTTACCAATTGTACAAAAGTGTTTCTGTGTTGTAACTACTGGTGCATCTGTACAGGAATGTACCAGCTGAATTCCTGCCCTGGTTGAGGTTAACTGGGGGCTCTGATTCCTTGAAGAGTGAGTACTTCCTGAATAAGTCCTTGGTTTGCACTACAGGCTCTTTCCATCTCTCTAAACACAGGGGAAGAAAATAAGTCTCTTGTGGTGGGACATCCCAGTCAGCTCTAAGGCTACCTGGAATTTTCTGGTAGCTCAGCAGTTGTCAGCACTGGCTCACAACCCAGCGTGCAGCTCTCTGTTAACCTTGTGTCAGAGAACCATTACTTAGGATGTAAAAAGTAGGAGCAGCCGCATCCTCTTCCCCAGTGTTCTGTTTCTTTGAATTCATCGTATTCCACCACACGATGGGTCAGAACCTCCTAGATCTCCTTGTCTTGGGTGCCACATCTCTAAACGTCAAAACGGATTCTTGTACTTTGAAGTCGAGCACATTCCTCGTTGGCTACATATGGAGGTGTCCCTTTGCCTCATAGGTCCTGCATCTTTTGCAGGCAGATCTGATGGCATGCGTGATACTACCTGCAAATTCACTTTCTCTCTGGAAGATTGTTGCAGTCAAAGAACTAGCACTTCTCCACTGTTAGCCTGGTTTAGTGCATTTTGTCTCACAACAGCAACGGCATTAGACTCCTAGGGGGTCTCAGGGATCAGAGCCCAGAACACCGAGACTCGGTGGAGAGCAGCCAGAACATGTGGCCTCACAAAGGGACAGGTGGCCTGGCAGGAGACTGGCTCTTCCCTGAGTGACCTAGAAGTGTGCATCCTCCTCATCTGGAGAGCCCAGCTTTACCCTCGGAGCTTCACTTTTCCAGAGTTACTGACCTGCAAGAAAGGTCTAGTGCAGATAACCCCTGCTTGACAAGGTGTGAGAGGGGTATGACAAGCCAGGAAACGACCCACCACCTGATTCAGACCTAAGCAGCTGCTTAACCCGTTCAGGTTTGCATCTTCCGCAGGCCGCCAGTGGGAAGAACCAGGCCCGGGCGCAGAGAGGAGATGCGGCTGCCCTCGCTACCTGTTTAACCTCTTGATCTCTTTCTCTTTTCCCTTTGTTTTCTCATCCTCATTATCCATTGGATTCATATGTTTATGTCTTTTTATACCACCCCTCATCTCCTGGCCTCTCCTCGTGCTTCCTTCTCATTTGATATGTCGCAGCCATCCCCTGCCCCCGAGCCCCCCATCTTCTCCTTGCCTCTCGTAGGCCTGGTGGTCATATCGGCTTTGCTCTGGTGCTGGTGGGCCGAGACGTCGTCCTAACGCAGGTACTGGTATCGAGTCCTCTCCTTCTGAGGGGTAGAGGGGGGGTGCAGGTTGCCCTGGCCTCTCCTCTTTCCTTTTTCTCTCGCTTGCTTGCTTCTTGCTTTAGTCCTCTGACAACAGATTACTCAGGGCTGAGTTTTCGCCCTGGCTTCTCCTTGGGCTGCTGCAAAGCCCGTAGCATCCCTGAGCACGTCTTCCTAACACACGGCGAGTGGGAATGCATATCACTGACATGGCTTGAGTTTCTGTTTTCTGGCTGGGAAAACTCTGGATGATCCCAGCACTGTTGCCACTTTGAGAAATGCCTGACCACTTCTGATGAGCTGATGTCTGTCTGCAAGGCTGGCCTGGGTGCTCTTTGTCTTTGTTTAGCCCCAGAGCCAAGCTCTCGACTGCTGTCGCCACCCAGGACAGCAAAATAAGGAATCGCTGCCTCCCCCATCGAGTGAGAGAGGAGCTCTGGAGAGCTGTGACCAACCCCAACCCTAATCCTAAACCCCCTCTCAGGGGCGTTTGGAGGAGGGCAGCCTCGATTTGTCCTTCAAACATGGTGGAAGTAGAACAGAACCCCCGCCATATTATGTGCTTTCTACTGAGAAGTTCTCTGCTTTGGGACTTCTGGTCTTCAGAAAAATCAGAACAAGAATGCCAGGAAATGTGTTCTAGTTCTCTCTTTATCCATTTTGGGGGCCAGATTCTATTGTCATTGGCTTCCGAAGCCAGGCTTTTTGGAGAGAAAGTGGTACTGGTGAAAAGAATGAGGTGCAAGGATTCTCAGGGCACCAAGGCTGACATATTCTGGGCACCTTCCACTTGGCTGTGGTCCGTGTAATCTGGTCTGTCAACAGGATACCAAATTTAGGAGGCAGACTGTGGTCTTGGGGCCCAAGGTAGAGCCCTAGGGTTCCACCTGTCTTCAGAACCCATCAGTTGTTCTCTCCTGGTCCGTTCTGGCTCCTTTCTCCTGCTCCCCCCACCTCCACCACGCCTCCCCTTCCCTTCTCACCCCTGCAAACGGAGTGGGCCTGGCTTAATGCACAGGTTAGGGTGGCAGCTGAAGCTTATGTTGGTAGCACTTTCCTCCTTCCTTTTCCCCTCAGATTTTTCCCTCTTTTTCCTTTCTCCTTCCTCGTCTTTAAGGCACTCCAGTTATTAACTCCTTCAGTGACAGGGTCTCTCCCTATACCTGTTCTCCCTCTGTCCACATCCAGATTTCTCAGTCCCTAGGGGAGGAGACCCAAAGCACTCAGCCGTAACCTTTCCCCACCTCAGCCAGGCCCAAGCAGAGTGAGAGGAAGGAAGTCCAGGGTCAGGGTGCTCTGGGGAGCCTGGCTGTGCCTCACTCTGCAGCTCCCCCTCCAGGAGCTGAGTGTAGTACTGTAGGAACGTGGCCGACAGGTGGTCAGAGAACCTGGCCAAGTCTGTCCCTGCCTCGTACCGCTTAGTCCCAGTAGGCAAAATGCATAATCAGAATGTTAATTTCTTCAAATAAAAGCAAAGGACAGTAAAATCTCTGCCTTCCTAATGTGAAAGTCACCTGAGTTCATGTTTATGAAAGTGTTTCATAAATGATAAAACACCACAGAGACAGTTGAAAAAGAACATACACTTAACATAATACATGCTCTGTGCCAGGCACTGTTCTAATTACCTTATGTATATTAAACTCATTTAATCTTTGCAACAACCCAATGAGGCAGCTTTTACTATTTTATATGTAATAAAACTAAGGCATAGAGAGGCCGAGTAATACAGCCACCGAGCTGTGAGGTGGATTCTAAAGACTGATATTAGCAACAGATAGAATTCCGGTCCTGCTTCCCCCTTAACCATCTCTCCTCATTCTGAGCAGTTTTCCTTGGTTGCTTCCATGTAATTAGGAAGACCCCACACTTGTCTTCACGCAGCTTCCAATCGCATTAGCCCTCTTGACAACTAGAATCAAACCTTGTTAACTTCCTGCATGTATTGTTTACAGAGCTCCTTTGCATGTTGCATGTGCTAAGCATCCTCCCCCCATCCTCTACCTGCATTTGGTTTTTTGGATCTGAGGCAGAACTTTTTATTGATCCCTATTAGGTATAGTCCATTGATGTAATCTGTGAAGTTTTTTGTTTGTTTGGTTGGTTTTGAGAGAGAGAGAGAGAACATGTGAGCACATGCACGAGCAGGAAAGAGGCAGAGGGAGAGGGAGAGGGAGAGAGAGAATCTTAAGCAGGCTCTATGCCCAGCTCAGACCTCGATCTCACGACGTTGAGATCATGACCTGAGCCAAAATCAAGAGTCGGATGTTTAACCAACTCAGCCACCCAGGTGCCCCTGTTTTTTCTTTTTTTAATCTTGACCCTGTGGTTTCAAATGACCCATTTCCCTGCCAGCTCTACACCCTCCTCAGGGGTGACCAGCCCACCTCCATATGTTCGCACACATTAAAGTGAGGGCCGAGCCTCCGGAGTGTTGTCTTCTCCAGGCTCTCTTTTATCTAGCTCCTTGGTCACTTAACGAATGGTCACGCAGCAAACTGTGCAAGCACCCTACTTTTATTTCCTCCTATTCTCCCCAAGATCATGGAAAATCTGTCAGATGTCTCAATAAAGTCCAAAACCATTTCTTTGATCTGTCAACTTAGTAACCCAGGCTGAAAGGAGAGCCTGACCTGACTTACCAGCCCTCCACTCAGCCAGTCTGGAACTTGCCTCTGACTGGCATAAAGGGCACCAGTTCACATTTATGGGTCCAGCTCCATAAATGTCCTCCTTCAAGAACATCAGACTGACATCTGTATGTATGTATGTATTTAACGTTTTTATTTATTTTTGAGAGAAAGAGCATGCAAGTGGGGCAGGGGCAGAGAGAAAGAGGGACAGAGCATCTGAATCAGGCTCTGTGCTGACAGCAGAGAGCCCGATGTGGGGCTGTGAGATCATGACCTGAGCTGAAGTCAGACACTTAACTGACTGAGCCACCCGGGCACCCCTCGACTGACGTTTTTAGCAGTATATATTCGTATATAAGCATCTGAGCATGTACATATTTTTCCTAGCTTCCTTTCCAGTTCTTTTTTTTTTGTTTTAATTTTTTTTTAATGTTTATTTGTTTTTGAGAGAGAGAGAGAGCAAGCAAGGGAGGGCAGAGAGAGAAGGAGACACAGAATCTGAAGCAGGCTCTAGGCTCTGACCTGTCAGCACAGAACCCAATGCGGGGCTCGAACCCACGAGCTGTGAGATCATGACCTGAGCTGAAGTTGGATGCTTAACCAACTGAGCCACCCAGGCGCCCCTCCAGTTATTTTCTTACATAAATTACTCTCTGTATCTGCTTCCAGCATTGTTTCGCTTTCCATTTCATTTGTTCTGTTCTTTTTGGTAACTATTTCTACAAACGTGAGAGATCTTGCTCTTTATAGTTGACTTAAAATCCTCTTCTTAGATCCATTATTCTCTAAGCAAATGCTTTCTTAGGATCAATGGGCTATACTCTGTTCTTACCTAAAATCATCCTTCTGTTAATTACACCATAGCTATGACTCAAAACCCAAATTCTGTCTTTCAAGTAATGCAGTAAGAAAAAGTAACAAAAATAGAAACGATTTCCCTAAGTATGTATTTTCTTGTCCAGGATTTCATGTTCCCTAAATGATGCTTCTTTGTTGTCCCACGAACCAGCAGGATTTGCTATGGCCAGTGGAGTCTGGAAGCCTCAGTGCACTGGCACATGCTCAGGAAGTCAGTCAACACACTGGTGACCGGGAATGTTTTCAGGACCCTGGCATTTGCCGCCCAGGGCCAGTGACTGGCTTCCTTGAGTTTTCTCAAACCAGCAGCATTCTCCACAAAAGGTCTGGGCTGCCTCTGAACCTCATGTTTGCCTGCACTCCACGGTGCGCCCTTTATTTCCCCTCAGTCTTACCATTTTGACCGAGTTCATTTCTCCTGTATAAAGCCAGTGAGGCACTTCCGCTTTCCCCAGAGGGCCCAATTTACCCCCTTTTTCTTGCCACGGCACTGGATCCTTTCTCATTGCAACCATCTGGGTGCTCTTTGAAGTCTGGCTCCTGAGCTTGCTTCTACACACACGAACGGGTATTCTCTTCATCCCGTGGGGCCTGAATACACGGAGTCACCTCAGGTGATACACATAGCGTTGTTCCAGATACCTAGTGCTGCCGGGACTAGGACTGCATTGTCTTCAGCAGTCACCCAGGAAGTGAGAGAGACCCGGACCAGGAGGTTCCTGATGTCTCTCCAGCGCCAGTAGGCAGGGAAACCTCTGGCTTAGGGAAGGGTTCAGAAGGCTGGGCACTCACCATTTGTCTTTGGTCCCCACAGAACATGTTTGGGATGTGGAAGCCTATCGTGTTCTTGGCTATCGCGGCTGTGGCTCTGTATGTGTTACCCAACATGCGACCGCAGGAGTCAGAGTTCTGCCTCACGGAGTGATGGCAGACCTGGGCCAGCCTCGGGGGCAGATCCCCAGCGGCCGCTGCCCTCACACTGTGCCAGAGTCCCCACCCCACCCGTGTGTCCCGTGTGTCCCCATCTCCTCAGCCTCAGTCACCCAGGCTGGAAAGGTCGTGGGGAGCTGCTGGCTGCCATCTCCTGCCTTGTATAAGAACCTGGGTTCCGTGTAATTAAATATCAACCTAATTACATGAGACTCTGTGGCCTTTTATTTGCGAAACACCTCACAACACAACCAGAACAGAGCGGTTCCCCTTTAACGGGGTACCTCACATACGGATCGGGCTCCTAAATATGATTTCTCACCCTACAGGTGACCTCAGAGATGAGGGTGGCTCCTCGCGTTGCCAGCCAAATCGCAGATGCATTGGTCTGCACATATAAACCCTATCTCCAGCAGCTCATCCGAACACAGAGAAATGGAATGAGCTGGACACTGTGTGAGGGGGGGCAAGGGACTTGCCCTTAGGTCCATGCCCACACCCATCTGCTGTGAGAAGAGTGCCCTGAGAAGATCTGCATCTGAGCCTTCGTGGCTCTGCCCTTGTGATGCCTCATGGGATTCGCTCTCAGAGAGGACTTACTGTCTTGCAGAGTCTGACGGTGAACAGGTGGCACACTCAAGAGCCTTAACTTGAAGAGTGTTTAAATGAAGGGACTCTGTACACAGGCAGAGTTAGAGAACCAGCAAGGAATAGTGAAATCCCCAGATACCAGCAACAGTGTCTCCCATCACAGACCTGAAGGAGAGGGGAGGAGGGCAGGGCTAGCGGACTGGAAAGGGGCCCCGGACCCACAGAAGGGTACGGCCCTTGTCAGAGCCTGACACCCTCTCCCCCCACCTGTCAGTTTCCTAATGGCACTTCTCGTTGGCTGATCCCAGCTGCGAGCCAGAGAGCAGGGATGCCCAGGTGACACAGGTCAGTCTCCTGGAATTCAGAGCAGGGCAAAGGATGGAGAGAGGATCAAAGTGGAGGTAGAATGATAAGGATAATTTATGAGTGTCCTTGTTTGCCGTCGTTGCTGTGGAACTCTCTGTGATTGGTTGTTCCATATGAATGTTTCCATAGGAGAGCCCTCAAGTGCATTCATAAGCCACAGTGGACAAAATGGCGCCATGACCACTGGTCTCCCGGAACGCCTCTCTGCCTCTTTTCTACCTGATGCCAAAGGAGTTTGTTCCATTCACCCAAATGTCCGAAGTAACGTACCTATAGAGCATGTACTGTAGTGGGCACTGCTAAGCATTAAATGAATTCACTTCTTCCCCGGCCTTTTCCTAGGGGGCCTGGGGCCAGTTCTAAAATCGTGATCAGTCACTGTAAACAGGGCTGCGCCTAGGCAGATTGAGGGCATTGCCACGCATTCCTTTCTCTCCCTTTAAATGACTCCTCTTTGAAGGCAGTGCTGATTTGGGGTGGCCTAGCTCCTTGCAATTCCAAGTGTGGTCCACAGACCAGCAGCATCAGCGTCGTTAGCTTGTTAGGCAGTATCTCAGGCCTCACATCAAACCTACCAACACAGAATCTGCATTTTAACGAGGTCCCCAGTTGATTAGTATGCGCACTAGAATTAGAAAACTGCCCTCAGTGACATTAGGTTGTATGTGCTCAGTTGTAACCTAAATTGAAGAAATTCCTTCACAACCCATCCGGTACCACTGGCCCCTTGCTTGTTGAGTGTAGGTAGGGGGACCCTGTGTTTAATCCACTTTAGTCCGGCCACCAGTCGGCTGGAGAACATATGTGGTGGAAAGGACTGGAAGATGACTTACCAGTGAGGATCACTGATTTAACTTGGAATTAGAAGCCAAGATGGAGGTCATGGTCTGGGAGGCAGTCGGCCTCCAGTTAGGACTGCATCCCATCCTTCCCAGGCCTGAGCCTAGAGCCTGAGCAATGCGCAGGAAAGTGGTCCTGCTTTTCTTCCCCCAGCCCTTTTGCTCATTTTAGAAAGCCATCCTCTTCATCATTTGGGTCTTTGTGCCTCCTGGTCTTGTTGATATACCGTTGCCAGAATAAAGAGGACTCTCTGTGTGGAGTGTGGAACAGCCACTTGAGCTAGCTTTAAGTCCACAAGGGTGTCTCTTAGAAGCCACCACCAGGCATGCATCCAGGCTGAGGTACAGCTAGAACCAAACACCTGGGGGCCTCCATCTGCCCACTGCTGTGCTCTGCACGACTGTTCCCTTTCTGCACAACAGCCCCTCTGCTCGCTCTCCCCGGGCCACCACCTGCCACTCCTGGGTAGTTTTAAAGATCAGAAGTAGTCTGGCTCCAATTCTGGCAGATGCAGTGTTAAGATGAAGGGAAGGGGAGGGGAGGGGAGGGGAGGGGAGGGGAGGGGAGGGGAGGGGAGGGGAGGGGAGGGGAGGGGAGGGGAGGGAAGAACAGTGTAGTGATCCCGGCAACGGACTCTACAGGGGATAGGGATGGCTGTGAGGAAGCGCCTGCTCACTAGAACCTTCGTGGCCCAGGGGCGCCTGGGTGGCTCAGTCGGTTGAGCATCCGACTTCAGCTCAGGTCATGATCTCACGGTTTGTGGGTTGGAGCCCCGTGTCGGGTTCTGGGCTGACAGCTTGGAGCCTGGAGCCTGCTTCCGATTCTGTGTCTCCCTCTCTCTCTGCCCCTCCCCCACTCATGCTCTATCTCTCTCTACCTCTCAAAAATAAAGAAATGTAATAAAAAAAAAAAAAAAAAAAAGAACCTTCGTGGTCCATAAGGCACCAGCACAGGAAACAAACTTACTTTTTCTGGTCACCTATTAGCTGCTAAGCACCGAGCTAATCACCTCGCATGCTCTCTCTTCTCATCTTCACACATAAAAAATCTCCTAATCTCCTACAAGGGTACTATTAACTCCATTTTACAGATTCGAAACTGAAGCCCCAAATCATTATATTACCTGCCAGAGGTGGCAGAGCCAGAATTGAAGAGGGCTATAGATCTTTCTATCCTACCAGAGTGTCCCTGGCACATAAGTCAGGGCCACAGTCAGTATCACTGACTGATCAAAGTGCCAACTATGAACTTGGCCAACCTGGTATCCTCATAGGTGACTCTGGAAATGTCCCCAACTCCAGAAAAACAAGATTTTCAAACAGCCCGTTGGACCTCGTCACTTAGATTCTGCTCACCCCAAACCATGGCCAAAGTCAGTGGCTGACAAGCAGTGCCCCTTGGTGGGAAAGGCAGGGCCAGGTGAATAGCCAGGCAACCTGGTCTCTTGAGACAGGTCAGTGGGTGGTGAGTCAGGGGGTTATAAAAGGCGTATGGCCCCAGCCAGCTCTGCCCCAAATACTCAGCTGATGAAACCCCCTGCAAACCCCTCTCTGCGCCCCTGCCTGACTCAGGGAGGAGGAGCACATCAGCCCTCCTCAGGGAGGGGGGGGGGCCCACTTGGCAGGCCCCAGGACTAGCATTGTGCACGGTTTGTTCCAGCACTGATGGCTGTGCCTGGGCTCATGGGCTATATTCAGGGCTGAGTCACCAGCCTGCTCCTGGGTCAGGCTGACTATGACTGGCTGGCTGGGGCCTGAGTCAGGCCCCGATTTATCCTGGAGAGCAACAGGTTCGGGTTTCTGTGGGAGGGGGTGAGAAGGATGCCGGGAACCATCCCTGGCACTGGGCACCCTTGTCTGCCAACCATTCACTTACTCCTCTGGGGCTGCACACAAACCTCTCTTGCAGGGAGGGTAGGAGAAGAGGGAGAGAGGGGACAAAGAGAGGGTAGGCTACACTTGGGAGTTCTTTCTTCACTCACCGGCTTCCCTCTGAAATCCCCCCTCCTTAACGGATGCCCTCAACTTACGGGGGGACCTCAGGTAATGCCCACAAAACAGGACTGTGAGCCATTAGAGTTTGTAAAGAGGCTGTCAGCTCCAAGCAAACCCACCCTACTCCTCTCTCTCCTCCCCAGGAGAGATGTCTCAGATCTGTACCTCAGTTTCCTCATCCGGGCTTCAATGACAACCTCGCTGAACCCTGAGCTGGCACCTCAGGCTGGGTGTCAAATGTCTACGTTTTTACACACACACACACACACACACACACGCACACCCCTCCCTCCCTGTGAGACCGAGCTATGTGTCATGTGTCCCCAGCTGGGCATCTCTCCACAGGAGAGCTCAGCCTCTCAAGTAGATGGTCAGTACTGATGCCTGATGGTTGGTTTTGGACATGGGACAAAGGTGGCATGGGGGGGAATGAGAGTTCTGGAGATGGGGGCGTGCCAATAGGAGAGTGGGATTCCTGAGCACCTCGTCACAGGCAGCCGACAGAACATGAGCCGCAGGGCCCAAGCTATTTATACCTCGCCTGTCATTATCAGGGCCCCCAGAGCTCCCCCCTCCCAAGCCACGCACAGCAGGTCCCTCTTCTGTTTCTGGTCCCTTCTCTACTCCCCCCCCCCCCCCCCCCCCACCTAATGAGAAGGGAAAGAAATCATTCATGGACTCCTTTTGCCATAAGCACTGCCCCCCCCCCAAACCCCCCTTTTTCTGAACTCCATAACAGGGACTGCCTTCATTCTGCCCTTGAAGAGACAGCCCTCAAAGATGCCCACTGTCTTCTTCCTTTCCACACTGCCTGGGGGTAGAAGAGGAATAAGATAGAATGATTCACCTAGAAGGTCCCAGAACCTTCTCAAATGTCAATCATCAAACAGCTTGAGTTGGGGAATGTCTGGCCCTACCTTACTGTGTCAAAAGGGATGGGGCAGCTGAGGAAGTTTGGCCTAAAAGGGGTACCAGGAGATATGGAATACATGTACGCTACACAGAATTGCAGGCTATATATTCTCTATATAAGTACATTTGATAGCTCTTTCCCCTCACTCCAAGCAGCTCCTCTGAGTGCCTCAGTTTCCTTGCTGTCACCATACCCTAGGCCTCCAGCTGCCCTTGGCTTACCCTGAGCCCAGTCCCGCTTAGGCTTTCTGGCTGGCTCCCTTGGGCTCTCCCTGCCCACCAGCCCCGTCATGTTTCCCCTTGGCTGTTCTGGGCAAGGCTCTCCCTGTTTCTGTCTGGCTAACCCGCCCTTTTGCTGGAAGGATCTGCCTTGCGGCCCAAATGGGCACATTGCCCAGGGGGCTCCCTGGCACAACGGGCAGTCTCTCCTTGCCCTCTCATCACCTTGGTTGAGTCAGACATGGAGGGGGGACACGGTGTGACTCATTGGGTACTATCTTCCTGAGCTCAGCTTCATTCTGAGGGGATGAGGCCAAGCAGGCTGGTGACAGGGACACTGAGTCAGGGGCAGCCTCAGTCTTTCCCCTGGGACCCTGGGTTTGGGCTTCAAATGAGGCTTTTCTACCTGTAAAGTGGAGCACCCCCAAGCCTTCTTCCTAATCGGCCTAGGCAGTGTCCCTGCTTCCTCTCAGCCCATCTGTACACAAGCACACACACTTCCTTTCCCCTGCAGGTGGACAATACCCTGGGCCAGGAGCCAGGACTCCCAGGCCCTGTCAACGGCCCTGCCACCAATTCATCCAGAAAATTCTGTCAGCACGACTTCAGTGTGTTTTGCCCCAACCACTAGCCTCAGTTTCCCCATTATGTCTTTAGGCCCACAGCGTATGAAGGGGGTGTATTTCATCTCCGTCTGGCGACGCTCAGTTTGGGGGTATAGGGTGCGCTCACCCCTCGCCTTTCAGCTCTGCGATCCACCTCCCCAGAGCGGCTGCGCAGGACCGAGCCCGCCTGGGCCGCAGACCCAGGCCGAGGCTGGGGGGCGTGTGTTGGGGCGGGGGGGGGGGGGGGGGAAGCCCTCCCGCCACCCGGGCCCTGTGGGGGGAGGGGAGGAAGGAGGCGGGGCCGCCCGCTCGGCTCAGCCCCCACCCGCGGGCCGGGCGGCATTCCTGGGAGGCCGGCGCTCTGACGTGGACTCGGGGGCCGCAAGCGCGGCGTGGGGGGGGGCGCGGCCCCAGGGGCTTCTTAAACCCCCCGCCCCGGCCCGGCCCGCACTTCCCGAGCACTGCTCCGCCCCCGGAGGGAGAGAGAGAGAGACAGAGAGAGAGAGAGCGCGGCCGAGGAGCCGAGGAGGCCAGCCGAGTCCCACCAGCCAGGGCGCGAGACAAGTTGAGAGCAGCGCAGCGCAGAGCTGCGAGTCCCGCGGTCGCGCCCCGACAGCGCCCCGACAGCACCCCGACAGCGCCCCGACAGCGCCCCGACAGCGCCCCAGCCCCAGCCCGAGCCCAGCCCGAGCCCAGCCCGAGCCCAGCAGGCAGAGCAGCCCCCGCCCCAGCCCGCGCCAGCATGATGAACAACAGCAGCTACTCAGAGGCCGCCGGCCTCGGCCTGGGCGACGAGGTGGACGACATGCCGTCCACGGAGAAGGACCTGGCGGAGGACGCGCCGTGGAAGAAGATCCAGCAGAACACGTTCACGCGCTGGTGCAACGAGCACCTGAAGTGTGTGGGCAAGCGCCTGACCGACCTGCAGCGAGACCTCAGCGACGGGCTGCGCCTCATCGCGCTGCTCGAGGTGCTCAGCCAGAAGCGCATGTATCGCAAGTTCCACCCGCGCCCCAACTTCCGCCAGATGAAGCTGGAGAACGTGTCCGTGGCCCTCGAGTTCCTGGAGCGCGAGCACATCAAGCTCGTGTCCATCGGTCAGTGCGGGCGAGCAGTGCACGGACACAGCGGGGAGGGGGAAGTGCCCCAAGAAAGGGCTGGCCCCTGGGGGCGGCGGACACAGGTGCTGGGTGGGTGCCGGGAGCTGAGATAGGACAGAGGGTGGCCCCCTGGCCCAGGGAGAGGGCCCTGGCCCCTGCTCTCCTGCCATCGATGCAGGCCATATGGGCAGTGCCTTCACACCCCTCTGTCCCTTCAGCGGAATATTGGGGTTCCCCAGGGGAGTCCACACCTTACCGTTTCTAAGTCGTCCAGCTCAGCCTCCCGGCACACACTCCCATCAACCCGCCTCTACTCATTGTCCCCTTTCTTGCCATGGGGCCATCCCAGCCCATGCTTGAGAAGACAGGGTGCCCATTACTGATTCCTGGGGGGCATTTACTCCCTAAACAAAGCAAAGAGCTTCTTTGCCTCCCAGCACGTCCATGGGGGAGAAGCAGGCTGAAGGCAGGTCAGGGAAGCTGGTGGCTAGGCAGGCATTGGGGGGGGGGGGGGCAGGCGGACTCCACAGGCCTGTGCTTAGCAGCTGGGTTCAGGCCCCTGGGCCAGGGCAGGCAGGGCCCAGCCTCAGAAACCTAAAAAGGCACTAAGAGAGGGCAGAAGACCTTAACCCCTGCCTATCCACCTCCTGCTTTAGCCTGCGCAGGAGGGTGCTCCCCTAAGTCCATGCCAGGCCCCAGCCCACTCCCTAGGACTGGATTGGCTGCAGCTAACTGTCTGGGTTGAGAGGAGGGAGGGGAAGGCCTGTAGAAGGGAGGAAGTCATTGAGTGTAACCAGATTTGGAAGGTGTATCAGTGCTGGTGGGGGTGGGGAAGCGCTCCAGGCTTGGGAGCTTGGGGAGCTGAGGGTGGGCTCTGAGTGGTCAGAGGCTGCTCCTCCCCTCACAGCCCTGCAGTCCTCCCTGCTGGCTGGGGGCCTAGAGAAGACCCCCCTACCCCAGTGGTGAGCTCTTAAGAGTCTTGCTGTGATTTACAGGAAAGGGCCCCTTGGGGTGCACCCCAAAGCCCCAGGAGAAGAGTTTCACATGGGGTCCGATGCCTTCCCCCACCAGGCTACCCCAAAGATAATTGAATATCTGTCCACCCCCACTCTCCCTCAGGGCATCTCTAGGCCTCCTGAATTAGCAGCTGAAGTCAGTCTGGGGCCCTTTGCCCTGTCCAGTCCCCTCTCTAGGCCTTACCCCTCCTGCCCCAATACTGCCCCCCCACCCCACCCGCTCTGGCCTGGAAATAGCCCTGCCTCCGTGACACAGCAGATGTCTCTGAGCTTTCCAGAAGGACAAGCCTGAGGACAGGGGTGGGGGAGGGGACCCTGGTGTGTGTAGTGGGGTGAGGGCTACAGAGTGTGTGTCGGTGGGGGGTTGGTCGGAGGATTTGTGTGGGGGAATCAGAGACAAGTCAGTCCTGGGGCTGTCATCCCCCTGCATGCTGAGGTTTGACCGACAGACTGACGGTCCCAGGTGGGGTCTCAAGAGGAGGGCCCGCGGCCTCACCAGGACTTTATAGGAAACTGCTCAGCCTTCCTCTCCCCTCCCCGCTGCGGGGGCCGCCGGCCCCTCTCCAGGCCTCATCCTTCCTGAGCGCACCTCTCCCCTCCCCCATGGCGGTGCCTGGCTCCGGCCCCTTGGCTCAACAGCGGAGGGGCCGGCTCAGAGTAGAGGGGGAAGAAGGAAAAGATGGTTTGGGGGCGGGAGGGACGCTCCTGGGTTCCCGCTGAGAGGAAGGGGAACTGTTCCCCATTTGGGCCAAGTGGCTCACTCGTGCTGATGAGATAAGCTGTCAGCAATTTGGGGCCGGGCCTGAGGCTGAGGGTGGAGGGAGGGGGCACAGGGGGCGGGGCTGCTCGACCCTGAGGAGATGTCAAGGGATTCCCCACCAGGGGCGGCTTTCTGCTTCCTCTGGTTCCCTCTGGCCCGATCAGTGGTGGGAAGGGGCTGTGGTTGGGGGGCGGGGGGGGGGGGCGGCCTGCTCTGGGCCTTATCTCAGGACTTCGATGGAGCATCTGGGCACCTGGGAGGGGGTCAGAAAGACTCCCCACTTCCCTTTCCAGGAGTGGGGTGGGGGCTGGGGGCTGGGAAGCCCAGCTAAAGAACGGGGTGCTCAGCCCGGGTTGAAGGAGCTGTGTGCCCTTACCCCAGCACCCCAACCCGGCCCCCACCAGCCCCTCAGCCCCTCCAAACAAAGAGGCCTAATGAGGCAGCTCTGTGCCGCAGCTGTTCCCCAGTTGCTACTCCTTCTAGAGCCAACAGCTGAGGGAGGGGCCAGAGGGGGGCAGCAGCTGTGCCGGCACCTCCCTCGCCAGGGCCCTCTCTCCTTCCCCACCCTTGAGGCCTGGGGTGGCCTCAGGGTCTGGCTGTAGGGCTCTTCCCACCCCTTTGGGGGGTGTCCCCAGGCTGGAGAAGAAGTGGTGGCTCAGGGTGGGAGGGAGGAAGCCTGAGCTCCCCTTTTCTGCCTGGCCTGGGGCAGGAATGGGTCTGGAGAGGAAGGTCATTGCTCCGGAGCAGGACTCTAGGTCCCTCTCCTGCCCCAAGCCGCAGTGGACCACTTGCTGTCTGGCCCAGGGCCAGTCACTGGGGAGAGACTTCTCCTTGCAGCAAATATGAATGACACCCCCTCCAACCCCAGCAGCCTCAAGGCCTCCCTCCCACGAATCTGGCCCCCCCCTCCCACCCCCCCCGGTTTGCAAGAAGCTCTTCTGGGTGTGTGAGCACTGGCTTTGGAGACTGTCGGGGTGGTGAGAGGCCTTGGGGCACTGGGTGTCAAGACTGTGTGAGAGTATGGCGGCCTGTGTGTTTGAGAGAGCGCCCTGAAGCACCGGGAGGCCGGGAGTGAGTTGTGTCATGGAATCTGAAAGCTGCCAAACCTTTGTGCTGCAGCAGAGCCAGGGGGAGAGGGGGCGGGCTGGGGAGCTGCCGGGGAAGGAAGGATGAATCAGTGAAAGGGTGGGGGAGCCAAGGGGGCCAGAGCTGGAGGCCAGAGGAATAGAGAGGCTGTGATTCCCCCTCCTGGGGGCTGGTGGGGATGGGGTGGGGGATGCTGGGGTTCCCCAGGCCTTTGGTCTCCGGACTGTTTTCTCCCAAGATCTAGGGGAGGAGGAAAAGTTGTGTAAGGGGTGTGGGTGTGGGGGGGGAGAGGGGGGTGCGCCTCCAGCCCCACCCTCTCCCATCTCTCAGGCAACGCCAGTAAACAAGGCTGAATCTTCTGTCCCCCCCTCCCAACCTCCTAAAAGTAGTGTTCAGGGAAGCTGATGGATTTCAGGCCTGCATTGCCCTTTACAAATAAGCTGGCTTCCAAAGACTCATACTGTAGGCCATCCAGGCTCCTGGATATTTCACTCTGGCTGTTGAAGGAGAACGAGGTCTCCCGAATCTTGAGGAAGCGATTCTGGTCCCTAGTATTCCTCCAAGGTGGGGATGGGTGAAGAGTCTCAGCTCCTGAGACTTGAGTCCACACGGGTGACATTCCCCCTGGCTCATGTGAAATCCCACTGGCCCCAGCATTTGAAAACATGATTTCCAAGCCTTACCCAAGCATGCACTGTACCCCCCTCTTCCTCCCCCCTCCCCGAACTTTGTTCCAAAAGCCTTTTATGGTGTTCAAGAGGAGAATTCGGCTGGAACCAGGTTAGTTCTAATTCCTCTCTAATTTCAGTTTTTTAAATATTCATTCAACTAGTATTTACTGAGATCCTACTAAGTCCTAGGCTCTGAGTGTAGAGAAATAGTGTCTACTGTGAAAGAAACCAAAGAGTACTTACTATATGATTCCATTTGTATAAATCTCTAGAAAATGCAAACTAATCCATAGTAACCAAGGGCAAACCAGTTGTTGCCTGGAAAGGGGGACAAGGAAGGGCAGGCGGAGGGACCACAAAGGGGTACGTGCAAGGAAATCTGGGGAGAGGTGGATAGGTTTATGACTTGTGGTGATGGTGTTATAGGCACATACATGTTGTCAAAGCTTGTCCAGTTTAATACGTGCAGCTTGTGTGTCAGGCACACCTCAAAAGAACTTAAAAAATGAAAACGGCGCAGCCCCCCCGCAGAGGCTTATAATCCCGGATGATCACCAGGGGGCCTGTAGCCGGATGGAGGCCCACGCACGCGCTGTTCCACAGGTGAAAGTACCTGCTGTGGGGCACGCTGTAGGCAGACCCCAAACGTTAGGCCTCTGGGCGCGGCCTTGGCCTTGCTGGAGGGTGAGAATTCGGTAGGCAGAGAAGGGGGCAGGTTCCGAAAGCGGGAGGCCTGACCCCCTCTGCTCTAGCAGCTGCCTCGTGAGCTGAGCTGTGGAGGGCAGCCCCCTCGCTGAGCCCAGCGTGTCCCCTCCACTCTGCAGACAGCAAGGCCATTGTGGATGGGAACCTGAAGCTGATCCTGGGTCTGATCTGGACGCTGATCCTACACTACTCTATCTCCATGCCCATGTGGGAGGATGAGGAGGACGAGGACGCCCGCAAGCAGACGCCCAAGCAGCGTCTGCTCGGCTGGATCCAGAACAAGGTGCCCCAGCTGCCCATCACTAACTTCAACCGTGACTGGCAGGATGGCAAAGCTCTGGGCGCCCTGGTGGACAACTGTGCCCCTGGTAAGTGGACCAGTGGGCCCATCATGGAGCCCTTCGCTGGTGGTGCTGAGGGCTGTGGCTGTCAGAATGCATATCTCCGGGCTGGGGGATCAGGACGGCCTGTGGGGCTTGCCCTCTGCTCCGACAGTCATTGCTGGTGACAGGCCCTTCCTGCGGGTGTGACAGATACTGCAGCTTGCAGCAAAAGGTTCAGAATTCCTCATTTTACAGTCAGGGCAATGAGGTCCGGAGAGGGCCAGTGATTTGTCCAAGATCACACAGTTTATCTGTGGCAGAACTGAACTTGAGCCCAAGGTCTCAACTTCCTGCTCCATGAGTGTCCTACTTTGCCATACGGGTACCATTTCTGCTGAGCTGAGAGAAAGGAAATGTGGTAGGACTTGTAGCAAGAAGCCCAGAAGTCAGACCCTGAGAGGGTTCTTCTTTGTGAGGCTCTGGGAGAGGTTTGAGGAGGGACTGAGGCTGGTGTGCTGCTGCCCAGTGACAGGTGGCCCAACACTGTCCTCTCAAACGTAGGCCCTGGCCCGGTCAGGTGGGGGGGCAGTCAGGGCCCATGAGAAGACTGAGGCCATGACTGGCTAGAGCCCTGCCCTATAGGCATCTCCCTTTCTGACCATCACCTCCCAAGAAGATAGATCGCCTTCTAATCTGAGTCGGTCAGCTCTGCTTCTGGGGAGCCATGGCCCCTTGGGAGAATCCTCCCCAGTCTGGGGTCAGCTGGGGAGCAGGGGGTGGGAGGCGGGGGCACCAGCCGCCTGGGAAGCATTCCCAGCTGCTGAGCCATTGCCCACAGCTGGTGAGGCCGCCAGAAGTGAGCTCAGCTGTTCCGGCCGGTCATGGATTCCAGCCTTTGCGCCGGCCCCCTCCCAGCCAGTGAGCATCACCCCTCCTCCAGCTCTGGCCTGGACCAGGCACCCCCTGACCTTTGCACCCCTTGACAGGAGTGATCTGGAGCTGCCTCAGCATTCTTCCCATTAGGAGGGCTGTGTTTTGGGTGGCCACAGAGGAGAACCTATCCTCTCATAACATGCCCTTATGTGCCTCAGTTTCCCCAAGTGGCTAATGAGGGTGTCTTCGGCTCTAAGGCTGACGTGGGAAGTGTTTGGAGCTCTAGGACTTGAGGGAGGCTGTGAGGAGACCTTGTAGAGGATGGCGTCAGAGGCATGTGCAGGATGGAACCTGCTGCCCCGAGGCAGCAGGAGTGAGGCGGGAAGGATTGGGGGGGGGGCTGTCCTGACAGGGTCTGCGCTGGGGCCTGGGCCGGCAGAAGGCTGACTGGCAGGGCTGGTGCCAGGCTGCGTCAGCCAGGGCAGAAAGGCCTCATTGTTGGTGCTAGGGAGGGCTGCCGCGCCTCCCAATGGCGATGGGCATCCCAGCGATGGTCCGTAACATAGGGGGGCAGCAAGAACCTGGCTGGTCAGGGGCCCAGAGCTGCGCGGCAGCGGGCGTGACCCCGCAGCCTGTGAGGGTGTCGGGTGAGCAGATGCTCTGCATTCTGACTGGCTGCCTTCCCCTACTCATCGTCTCCCTCTACCATCCCTCTAGGCCTGTGCCCTGACTGGGAAGCCTGGGACCCCAACCAGCCTGTGGAGAACGCCCGGGAGGCCATGCAGCAGGCGGACGACTGGCTCGGGGTGCCCCAGGTACACGAACAAAGAGGGTGGGGGAGAGTAGGGGGCCAGGAGGGCCAGGACGGAGGTTGGGTCTATGAGGATGCCCGGTCAAGAGGGGAGAGACCACCGAGGTCACTGGGTAGAGGGCACCCTGTAACTCCCTTCTTCCCTGTGGCAGGTGATTGCCCCCGAGGAGATTGTGGACCCCAACGTGGATGAGCATTCTGTCATGACCTACCTGTCCCAGTTCCCCAAGGCCAAACTCAAACCTGGTGCCCCTGTTCGCTCTAAACAGCTGAACCCCAAGAAGGCCATCGCCTACGGGCCTGGTACGTGTCGAGTCCCTGCCGGTCTTCCCTGGGCAGTCGGGTCCATCCTAGGATGGGTCTTCCTAAGTAACCTGGCTCTGCCGTCTGTCCCTCAGGCATCGAGCCCCACGGCAACACTGTGCTACAGCCTGCCCACTTCACCGTGCAGACGGTGGATGCCGGCGTGGGCGAGGTGCTGGTCTACATTGAGGACCCTGAGGGCCACACCGAGGAGGTATGGAGAGCTGCTGAGGACGAGAGGGAATGGCATGGGCTTCAAACCAGAGACCACGGGCTGCTAGTGGGACTGGCCTGGAGATGGCTGCCAGAATTAACTACTAGGCTGGGTTCTGGGGGAAGCATCACCGTGGGTGCTGCCAGGCACTATGGGGTCAGGAGGGGCTGCAGCCTCTGTGACTTCCGGTCTTTTCCCTTCCCGATAGGCCAAAGTGGTTCCCAACAATGACAAGAACCGCACCTATGCTGTCTCCTATGTGCCCAAGGTTGCTGGATTGCACAAGGTATCTCCCTGCCGACCCTCCCCATCCCGCTCACGTCCTTGGCTCTGTCGTCGTGGAGCCCTCTCTCAGCTCGCAGCCCACCCCAGCATGCCCAGCGGCCCACCTCTCCCCAGCCTCGGTTGCGCCCTGCCCATCCACCCCCTCTCAAAAGAACTGCTTTCCCCGAGAGGCTAACATTTGGCCCCTGCCCTGCAGGTGACTGTGCTCTTTGCTGGCCAGAATATCGAACGCAGTCCCTTTGAGGTGAACGTGGGCATGGCTCTGGGAGATGCCAACAAGGTGTCAGCCCGTGGCCCTGGCCTGGAGCCTGTGGGCAATGTGGCCAACAAACCCACGTACTTTGACATCTATACTGCGGGTAAGGATGGGCCCTAGGGGGATGTCAGGCGGGCAGCGCGTGACTACATGGGGTGATGTGGATGGGGGACAGGGGCAGGGTCTCAGCCAGAGGGTGGGTGGTCCCAGGGTGAGGGAGCCCCGAGCAGCTGTCTGTGTCCAGAGAGGGGGTTGCTGACGGCTTTTTGTGCACGGCAGGGGCCGGCACTGGTGATGTTGCCGTGGTGATCGTGGACCCGCAGGGCCGGCGGGACACAGTGGAGGTGGCCCTGGAGGACAAGGGCGACAGCACGTTCCGATGCACGTACAGGCCTGTGATGGAGGGGCCCCACACGGTGCATGTGGCCTTCGCTGGTGCCCCCATCACCCGCAGTCCTTTCCCCGTCCATGTAGCTGAAGGTAAAAGGCCCTTCACCCAGCCCCACAGCCACCCTCCCTGAGGCCAGGACACAGAGAGAATTGGCACCAAATTCCGGGGCTGAGGGTTTATGGGAAACGAACCACTAAATCCAGGGGTGGGAGGGGAGCCGGCGTTAGGATAGGTAGAATATCCATGGGACGGGGGCAGGGGGTAGCTCTGGAGAGATCTCATCCTGGTCATCTCTCCACCTACTATCCCAGGGAGGGTCCGGAGACCACAGCAAAGTATACAGACAGGTGCCACCTTGCAAGGGTTGTGGGGGCATATGTGATGGGCACCCATACCCCAGGCCCTCGGGTGGTGACTCCCGCCACTTGGTTCTCTCCCTGCCGCTCAGAGCCTTTGCCGTCACACGTCCCCTCCGTGCCCATCATCCACCAGGCCAAGAAAGTGGTGCCACGTTAGTACTGTCCAGGGGAGGTGGGGCCAGCATGGCCACAGCTGACTGGCCTCACCTGTGCTGTGTGGAATGGCCCAGGCAGTGTGGAATTGCCCCCCTTCTGTGGCATTCTGTGACGGGCCCCAGGTTCTGTGCCATTGCCTGTGTCCTGTGGTAGGCCTGGATTATACGTCCTTGCCTGTTTTGTGGCATCCCATTGGGTCCTATGCCATTTTATGTGTTCCGTGGCAGTCTGAGATCACTCTTCTTTGGCCTGCGTTCAGTAGCAAGGTCTGGGTTCATTGCCACTGGTAGTGTTCTGTGGCAGGCTGATTTCCATGCATTGCCTGTGACCTGCAGAAGGCTTCATGTTATGTTGAATATCTCGTTCTGTGGCCTCGCTTAGTGTTTTATGGCATGACCTAGTCCTAAAGCTGCTATGGTGGCTCTGCCTGAGAAGGCTCAGATGGCTCTGGGTGGGTGGCTTTGGGTGGTTTGGGGCCTTCCCCTCTCTCTCTTTGCCCCACTCTCTGCCCAGGCTCTGCCATGTCTGTGTCCCAAGTGACACTGACTCTGAGAAGCCCAGCAGGGAGGGTTTCTTGTAGCCGGCTCCTCGTCCAGCATGGCTCCCAAGGGCCCCAGTTGTGTCGGGGGCCCTGGGGAGCACGGGGGAGGACTGCATGAGGCCATAGCCCGTGCCTGTGAGGGTCAGGAAGACTATGTCCAGTGAGGTGGGAAATGAGTGGTGAGGGGCTGAGGCTCTGTCTCCAGCCCCTCAGCACCCCTAATCTTTTCCTTCCAACCCCCAGCCTGTAACCCTAACGCCTGCCGTGCCTCTGGGCGGGGCCTGCAGCCCAAGGGTGTGCGTGTGAAAGAGGTGGCTGATTTCAAGGTGTTCACTAAGGGTGCCGGCAGCGGAGAGCTCAAGGTCACAGTCAAAGGGCCAAGTGAGTGCCGGGGCCCAGGACTGGGGGGTGGGAGAGCAGGGAGGAAATATGGCCCGTGGTTCTGGCTTCCTGAGGGCAGTGACAACGAGCACCATGCCCCGCCCCGGAGAGACTCCAAGAAGAGACTCTGCCCAGAGGTACCATGGGACCTTAGGCATGTTGTCTCCTCTCTTGCCTCAGTTTCTCACCAGCAAACTGGAAATGATCCTTTTCACCCTACATGCTACTCTGGGTGTCATGCACAGGGATGGCATGTGGTCCCTGCCCGAGTTTCAGCTCTGCCCACTAGTCGCACTGCCCTCAGGCTGGGCCCGGGTGCCGGGGTCCCTGAGGGGATTGAGGATCTGTGGCTCTCAGACTGGTGATCACCTCCCTGTGTGCTCCCCGTCTCCTCAGAGGGCACAGAAGAGCCAGTGAAAGTGCGAGAGGCTGGAGATGGTGTGTTCGAGTGTGAGTACCACCCTGTGGTGCCTGGGAAGTATGTGGTGACCATCACGTGGGGCGGCTATGCCATCCCCCGCAGGTAAGCACCACGCACCCGCCAGGCCTGCCTGTCTGGGGCCTCACAGGCTGGGGAGAGGAGGACGGGCTGCCTGAGGGAAGAGAGGACTGGTACCTCTGGCAGAGGTGCTTCCCGGCATTGACCCCAGATCCCTCTTCGCCCAGTCCTTTTGAGGTACAGGTGAGCCCAGAGGCAGGAGCACAGAAGGTACGGGCCTGGGGTCCCGGCCTGAAAACTGGCCAGGTGGGGAAGTCGGCCGACTTTGTGGTGGAGGCCATTGGCACGGAGGTGGGGACACTGGGTAAGTGGCTGGGTGGCAGCAAGCGGGAACGCTGGGGAGTGGTGCGATGGAGGGACACGGGGGGTGACTGGGGACGGGAGGCGGGAACGCTGGATAGTATCAGGATGAGACGGAGTGGGATGGAGGGGTGACTGAGGGAGCGATAGGAGACCTGCCCGAGTGTCGAAGTTGCCTCTTGGACCCCCTGATCTTCCCTCCGTCGCGCCCAGGATTCTCCATCGAGGGGCCCTCACAGGCCAAGATCGAGTGTGATGACAAGGGGGATGGCTCCTGCGATGTGCGGTACTGGCCCACGGAACCTGGGGAGTACGCCGTGCACGTCATCTGCGATGACGAGGACATCCGAGACTCACCCTTCATTGCCCACATCCAGCCAGCCGCACCTGACTGCTTCCCGGATAAGGTGGGGTCCTTGGGCCTGCATACTAGCCCAGGATGGGGTGAGCAGGCCCTCCTCCAGTCCCCAACCTAGCCCTCCGCTCCTCCCCCTGCACAGGTGAAGGCCTTTGGGCCTGGCCTGGAGCCCACTGGCTGCATCGTGGACAAGCCTGCAGAGTTCACCATCGATGCCCGTGCTGCTGGCAAGGGAGACCTGAACCTGTATGCCCAGGTAAGTCACTGCCCGGTCCTGCTACCCCCATTGCCCTGGGCAGGAACCCTGGGAGGGCAGAGGCAGGTGAGAGGCAGAGGAAATTGTAGCGTCACTGGCCCGGCTTGACTCTCACGGATCCAAAAGAACTATGGGAAACTTAAAAATGTGTTTTCTGATGATAACCTTATGAACATATTTTACCAAAAGTGTATTTTTTTGTACTAATAATTTTGCAGTTGAAAGACGATTTGAATATGACATTGACTTCCCAAGTCCATTTCTCATGCTGCTGTCCGCTAATCCCTAGAAGTTAACGAATGTACTCTTGGGTTCAAGAGGATGATTTTCCTTTAACATGTTCACTATTCAATTTTAGAAACATTGATTTAAACCAGCCTTTTCCCAGCTAACACATTGCAGATGCCTGGGCTGGGAGGCTGGGCCACACAAATGGCTCCCAGGGCGTGCTCCCCGCCACCATAGCACGTGGCGCTGGGCTCTTCTGGCCTGAGGTCTGAGGCAGTAGGTGAGGAGGGCTGCCTGAGGCCAGTAGAGGGCGTCAGTGCTCTGAGGAGGCCGGAGTGTTCTTAAGACTCTCGTTTGGTTACCCCCCCCCCCACCCAGGATGCTGATGGCTGCCCTGTCAACATCATGGTCATCCCCAATGGCGACGGCACCTTCCGCTGCTCCTACGTGCCCACCAAGCCCATTAAACACACCATCATCATCTCCTGGGGAGGCGTCAATGTGCCCAAGAGCCCCTTCCGGGTGTGTCCTCCTGTCCTGCCCCCCTGCCGCCTGGGGTCCCAGAGGGAGGGTGGAGCCCCACACAGGAGATGTTGGTTGTCCCTGGGACCTTGTCTCCACTCCCCACCTCAAAACCCACAAAGAGGCTGAGGCTGGTCCCGCTGAGGCCGGGGTGGGTAGTGATGGGGTATGGGGCCTGTGGGAGGGGCCCTGGGCTGAGCATCAACCTCCTCCCGACAGGTGAACGTGGGAGAAGGCAGTCACCCCGAGCGGGTGAAGGTGTATGGCCCAGGCGTGGAGAAGACGGGCCTCAAGGCCAACGAGCCTACCTATTTCACCGTGGACTGCAGCGAGGCTGGGCAAGGTGTGCCTGGCTGTGGTCAGGGGAGTGGGTGGGGCCTGGGTAGGTGGGGCTTGCACTCTGGCCAGATCCTGCTTCGAGCTAAGTGGGGGCAGCCGTTGAGAACCCACTCATGGCCCTGTGCCTGGCTCCCCTCAGGTGACGTGAGTATCGGCATCAAGTGCGCTCCCGGAGTGGTGGGCCCTGCAGAAGCTGACATCGACTTTGACATCATCAAGAACGACAATGACACCTTCACAGTCAAGTACACCCCCCCAGGGGCCGGCCGCTACACCATTATGGTGCTGTTTGCCAACCAGGTACCCTACCCTTGGCTTCTGGCCGTCACTGGTGGCCTGCAGCCTCCAAGCCTAAGCCGCAGCTTCATATCCTGTCCTTTGGGGACAGTTGCGCGGCCATCGACAGAGCACTTTCTGTGTGCGGGCGGCGGGCCTCAGAAGGAACAAAGGGGCTGTTTCAGAAGCTACCGTTGCCTACCCTGACCAGATCTTTTTTTTCCACCCAGGAGATCCCTGCCAGCCCCTTCCACATTAAGGTGGACCCATCCCACGATGCCAGCAAAGTCAAGGCCGAGGGCCCTGGGCTGAACCGCACGGGTAGGCGTTTGGGCGGGGGCTGGGCTGGGCCGGGATCGATGCTAGGTGTCCACCAGGCCCTCACCGCTGTCTTGGGGTGGGCTCCCCAGGTGTGGAAGTCGGGAAGCCCACTCACTTCACGGTGCTGACCAAGGGAGCCGGCAAGGCCAAGCTGGACGTGCACTTTGCCGGGGCTGCCAAGGGTGAGGCCGTGCGGGACTTTGAAATCATCGACAACCATGACTACTCCTACACCGTCAAGTACACGGCCGTCCAGCAGGTGTGTCCCACTTCCTCCCCACCCCACCCATCCTGGTTGACGAGGGTCCTGCATCTCCTTCCGCCGGTCTCCTAGGACCACTTCTGGGTCGTCTTGGCCCTTTCCTGGCACCTATCCTCTCTGGCTGTGCTACTCTGAGCCCGAGGTCCACATCGGCCAAGGGCATGTTGCCAGGCCGTGTCTAAGCCACCCAGTTCTAACCTCTTCTTGTACCTGATAGGGCAACATGGCAGTGACGGTGACCTACGGTGGGGACCCTGTCCCCAAGAGCCCCTTTGTGGTGAATGTGGCACCCCCATTGGATCTCAGCAAAGTCAAAGTTCAAGGCCTGAACAGCAGTAAGTGGGGCAGGAGCCACCCTGGAAGGGAGAAGTGCTGTGGGGTGGGCCGGAGTCTCTGCTCACTGTGCCCCTTGACCTCTCCGCAGAGGTGGCTGTGGGGCAAGAACAGGCCTTCTCTGTGAACACACGTGGGGCTGGCGGTCAAGGGCAGCTGGATGTGCGGATGACTTCACCCTCCCGTCGCCCCATCCCTTGCAAGCTGGAGCCTGGGGGCGGAGCTGAAACCCAGGCCGTGCGCTACATGCCCCCTGAGGAGGGACCCTACAAGGTGGACATCACCTACGACGGTCACCCAGTGCCCGGTAGCCCCTTTGCTGTGGAGGGTGTCCTGCCCCCCGATCCCTCCAAGGTAAGGAGATAGGAGTTGAAGGGAGCTGGGATTTGAGGGTTTATAGGGAAAATGGATGAGTCACGGAGGCAAGAGGGCCCGTGTACCTGGAATGACTACAGCCCTGGGTCCAAGGCCACGGTGATCCTTCCATCTCAGGACCTGCCTTTGAAACAGCCTAGTTATGAAGAGTGTGGCCTTTGATCACACCCGGGCTTGGGCTCCAGCTTCACTAACCGAGACAAACTATTTAATCTGTCAGCCTCCATTCCCTCATCTAGAATTGTTGTAAGGACTCAGCCTGTCATAGCTGCTACAGTTAAAGGTGCTTAGCTGGGTGGGGAGCCACGAAGACCAGGCACGGGAGAGGCCGGATGTAAGGCAACTATATGCCTGCTCCTCTCCCTAGGTTTGTGCTTATGGGCCTGGTCTCAAGGGCGGCCTGGTAGGCACCCCGGCACCGTTCTCCATTGACACCAAGGGGGCTGGCACGGGCGGCCTGGGGCTGACTGTGGAGGGCCCCTGTGAGGCCAAGATTGAGTGCCAGGACAACGGTGATGGCTCATGTGCTGTCAGCTACCTGCCCACGGAGCCCGGCGAGTACACCATCAACATCTTGTTTGCCGAAGCCCACATCCCTGGCTCACCCTTCAAGGCCACCATCCGGCCCGTGTTCGACCCGAGCAAGGTGCGGGCCAGTGGGCCGGGCCTGGAGCGTGGCAAGGCTGGCGAGGCGGCCACCTTCACAGTGGACTGCTCGGAGGCTGGCGAGGCTGAGCTGACCATCGAGATCCTGTCGGACGCCGGTGTCAAGGCCGAGGTGCTGATCCACAACAATGCCGACGGCACCTACCACATCACCTACAGCCCCGCCTTTCCTGGCACCTACACAATTACCATCAAGTATGGCGGGCACCCTGTCCCCAAATTCCCTACCCGCGTCCACGTGCAGCCTGCTGTCGACACCAGTGGAGTCAAGGTCTCAGGGCCCGGGGTGGAGCCTCACGGTGAGTGAGAGAGGCGGAGCTGGTCAGGGAGCCCTGGACATCAGCAGGAGGGAGGGAGCAGGGCTGAGGGCTCAGGGAGGGCCAAGGCAGAGGTAAAAGGAGGGTTTGGGCACGCTTGGAGTCCTTAGGGCTCAGGTACCCCAGAGAAGGAGCCAAGGGCCAGAGGCTGGGCGTGGAGCTTTGCCTCTGCTCACGTGGCAAAACTGTGTCTGCCTATGTGCGTCTTTCCGGGGAGATCCCAGCTTTCAGATCAGGTGCCTGATCTGAGAAAGCTAAGGACCCCAGTGTAGAGAATAGAGTGGGAAAGCTTTGGGTAGAAGGTCAGGAGATAGTTCAACCCAGTTCAGTGAGTGTGAGTGGCCACCTGTTGGAGGCCAGCCCCTGGCGAGGCATGAGAGTGGAAGGTCAAGGGAGACAGAAGACCCAGACCCGCCCTTGAAGGGCCCACAGCCTGGTGGGGTGCCTGACACGAACAGAATATCACACGGTGGTGACGGGAGCGAAGCAGGGGCCTGGAGCACACGGTGGGGGGGGGGGTTGGTGGTGGGCAGAGGGTGGCTGGGCTCAGGCCGGGAAGTAGCGGATAAGAGCAAGAGCCTGAAAGCTGGGGAGGGTGGAGGCATGAGCGACTATGTGAGGCTGCCCTTGACTCACACGGAGTACTCTTTTCCTGGGACCCAGGTGTCCTGCGTGAGGTGACCACTGAGTTCACTGTGGACGCAAGATCCCTAACAGCGACAGGTGGGAACCACGTGACAGCTCGTGTGCTCAACCCCTCGGGTGCTAAGACGGACACCTATGTGACAGACAACGGGGACGGCACCTACCGAGTGCAGTACACAGCCTATGAAGAGGGTGAGGACCTGGGCCGAGCGGGGACGGTGGGGAACCGATGACTCTCAGTACGGATGGGGTGCTAGGGGCTGCGCACGCCCTGATCGCCCTGTGTGGCTGGCTTCCAGGCGTGCATCTGGTGGAGGTCCTGTATGATGACGTAGCTGTGCCCAAGAGCCCCTTCCGAGTGGGCGTGACCGAGGGCTGTGACCCCACCCGCGTGAGGGCCTTTGGGCCCGGCCTGGAGAGCGGCTTGGTCAACAAGGCCAACCACTTCACTGTGGAGACCAGGTATCCTCCCCCTTTCCTAATCTGGACACTGATGCTGTAGCCACCCTGATTCCAGCTACTCACCCTTCTCCCTTGTCCTTCCTGTGTGCGCCTCATCCCACCCCCTCTCCAGGGTGACCCAGGAGCCTACCTCCCCTGGTGTTTCAAGATCAGCTCCTTTGTCCCTCCTCAGCTGGGCACCTAGCAGCCTGCCCTCTGTCCTCCACCCACCCCCTTCAGCGGCTCTTCCCTCTCCCTACTCACCGTTCCTAGCAGAGCTGAGAAGGGTGTTGCCTTGCAGGGGAGCTGGCACCGGAGGCCTTGGCCTAGCCATTGAGGGCCCCTCAGAAGCCAAGATGTCCTGCAAGGACAACAAAGATGGCAGCTGTACCGTGGAGTACATCCCTTTCACCGCTGGAGACTACGACGTCAACATCACCTTTGGGGGGCGGCCCATCCCAGGTGTGCAGAGAGAGTGGGTGGCGGGGGAGGGTTGTGCAGGGAAGGCATCAGTGACAACGCGTGGCTGCTGAGGCTGTGGCCAAGAGGCAGGGCAGTGATTGTTGCTGATGGGACAACCCTTCAGTTCATTCCCACAGACCCAGGGCTGGCGTCCCGGCCCTTTGCCTGGAGCGCCAGACCTCACGGGTTGTCACTCAGGCACAGTCCAGGCCACTCTCGCCATTAGAGGAGAGCCCCTCTCTCATGCCTCCTCGCGCAAAGAACAGGGCTGAGCTGTTTGGGCAGGTCATGTCTTCTGTTATTGCAGAGCTTAGGCATGCTGAAATTGGTCATTTTTTTTTTCCACCTTAACTTTTCTAACTTCATGGTCAAAAGTGCATTTTATTTTTAAAATAATCCATTTTTAGCATTTTATTAATTTAAGGTCTTCTTCCAGGCCTGTGGCCCAGCACATAAGGTTTGCCCCACCTTAGTCTGCAGCCAAGTTTATTTGTCCCCGTTTATGAGCAAGTTCCTAAGCATTTGTACATGTTGGTCTGGCCTCTCTGAGGATATTTCAGAGGCAGGGAAGGCAGGGAGAACCTCTCCCCTGCCTCCTCGGCGTCAGAGACCTTTCTGGGTAGGTGGGTAGGGGCTGATGTCCTTCTCCTTGCAGGGAGCCCGTTCCGGGTGCCGGTGAAGGATGTGGTGGACCCTGGGAAGGTGAAGTGCTCAGGGCCGGGGCTGGGGGCCGGTGTCAGGGCCCGGGTACCCCAGACCTTCACGGTGGACTGCAGCCAAGCCGGCCGGGCCCCACTGCAAGTGGCCGTGCTGGGCCCCACAGGTACCGAATGTCTGGGGCAGGGTGGAAGGAGGCGGGGCGGGGCACCAGGAGGCTTTGCTGACCCTCCCCCCTTGCTCAGGTGTAGCCGAGCCTGTAGAGGTGCGTGACAAGGGAGATGGCACCCACACCGTCCACTACACCCCAGCCACCGATGGGCCCTACACGGTAGCCGTCAAGTATGCCGACCAGGAGGTACCACGCAGGTGAGAAGCACTCTTGGGCTCCCATGCTGTGGCTGAGCACTGGGGTGCTCCCACCGGGGCCACACCTGCCAGCCACTGGCAGGGCCCTGGGGGTGCCCTCCCCCCACCACTCTGGCCCCATCCGGTCTCGGGCTCAGCCACCCCCCCCCCCCGCTCTTCCTTGGGGCTCCCTGCCTGTCACCACACAGGCAGCACAGCCCCAGGGGCTCTCCTTGGGCCGGGCTTTCCCACCACGTAGCTACAAAATGAGTGTCTTGGGAGAAGGCAGCCTCCTGCACCCTCTTCTTTAAACCAACCACAGCATCTTCCCTGGGAATGCAGAAATTCTTAGGGTCTGTCACGGGTACCCTCGAGTAATCCTCCCACAAAACTCAGGATGTGGTCTGCCCCCTCCTCCCCGCCCCAGAGTCCTCCCCCCAGACCCCCCGCCAACTGTCCATCCTTTCTGCCCCTCAAGCCCTTTCAAGATCAAGGTGCTTCCTGCCCATGATGCCAGCAAGGTGCGGGCCAGCGGCCCCGGCCTCAACGCCTCTGGCATCCCTGCCAGCCTGCCCGTGGAGTTCACCATCGATGCCCGGGATGCCGGTGAGGGTTTGCTCACCGTCCAGATCCTGGTGAGTCCATGTGTAGTACACTTCCCCGGTCAGGGTTTGGGTACAGGCAGGCCCTGACCTCTGCTTCTCCCCCAGGACCCGGAGGGAAAGCCCAAGAAAGCCAACATCCGAGACAACGGGGATGGCACGTACACCGTGTCCTACCTGCCAGACATGAGTGGCCGGTACACCATCACCATCAAGTATGGCGGCGACGAGATCCCCTACTCGCCCTTCCGCATCCACGCCCTGCCCACTGGGGATGCCAGCAAGTGTCTTGTCACAGGTAGGCACCCACCCCATGTCCTCTGCCCCTGCTCACCATCGAGCACCCCTCATTGCTCTTCCAGGTCCCTAGCCCAGTCCCCAGGGGACTGCTGGTCAGAGAGCCCACCTCTCCCACCTCCCCTGCCCCCACCCCCCACCCCCTCTCACCAGCTACGTGGCCTCACACTCTTCTCTGTTTCCAGTGTCCATTGGAGGCCATGGCCTGGGTGAGTGCCCTTTTTCTTCTCTTCTCACTGTGGGCTGAGGTGGCAGGGGCAGCTGGGAATGGAGAGGGACTGAGCACAGCCCCCACAGACCTTCAACCTGGCTTGGCTCTTCTGGGTGGCAGGTGCCTGCTTGGGACCCCGCATCCAGATCGGGGAGGAGACAGTGATCACGGTGGACGCCAAGGCGGCAGGCAAGGGGAAGGTGACGTGCACGGTATCCACTCCGGATGGGGCGGAGCTCGACGTGGATGTGGTTGAGAACCACGATGGTACCTTTGACATCTACTATACAGCGCCCGAGCCGGGCAAGTACGTCATCACCATCCGCTTCGGAGGCGAGCACATCCCCAACAGCCCCTTCCACGTGCTGGTAAGTTCCAAGGCCCTGGACACTGGCTGGGGAGATGGGCCCTCTTGGCAGCAGCAAGGAATCACGAACCTGTCCGCACACCTGATAGATTCTGGGCCCAGAGTGTTCCAGAGTCAAGCCATTGATTTCCCACAGCCTCCCAACTTGGGAGTTGAGCACAGCCGGTTTTCTGGCCCTTCCAGTGGTTGGTCGGCTCTCTCTGGAGGAACTTGCCATGTTCGTCTCTGATCCTCAGGCCCACTGTCCCTATACATACCCCCAAGGTGGCCCTGCAGGACGATGAAGCCCTCTAGAGGGTAAAGCACTCAAATTATCCATACTGCCTCACGGGCAGCCTGAGATTTCAGATCTCTGGGCCATTCTGAGTCCGCTCTCACTCACTCGAGCTGGCGTGAACTGGCCTCCTGGGTAATAAGCCATGCTCTCCCGTGCCTTGTCTCCCAGGCGTGTGACCCCATGCCCCACGTGGAGGAGCCTCCCGATGTGCTGCAGCCGCACCGGCCCGGCCCCTACCCCACACACTGGGTACTGCCGCCTCCCACACGTCACCCTCCTCCTGCTCCTTCATTTCTTCCTTCTGATCCTCAGCGGCCAGGGTTGGGGCATGGCCTGGGGGCCATCTTGGGGAGCAGGCGGGAATCAGGCTGGGCAGACACATCCCTGAGCTGAGCACGGCACCTCTTCTCTTGCAGCTGACACACCTCTCCTGCCGCTCTGGTTTCACCATTAACCATCTTGTTCTTTCCTATCTCTGACTTCAACTGTGACTCAGGCCAAGCTCCCCAGGCCTTCCCCAGCCAATGACTGTTCCTCTCCCCTGCCCCAGGCCACAGAGGAGCCAGTGGTGCCTGTAGAGCCAATGGAATCCATGCTTAGGCCCTTCAACCTGGTCATCCCCTTCACCGTGCAGAAAGGGGAACTCACAGGTACTGTCCGGGGGCCCAAGGCAGGAGAGCTCAGAGTGGGGACTTCTTCCAGGCCAGAGGGGGGAAGTGAGCTACCCAGGGTCACACAGCAAGTTGGGCAGGGCTGCAATTCAGACTTGAGCCTTCTGTGTCCCAGTTCGGGCTTCATCTCACAGCTCCAGGCTACCTCATGGTGCCTGGGACAGCAGGGAAAGGGTGGGCTGTGGTAGGATAAACAGGGTCCCCTACATAATTGTGTTCCCTGGCAGGGGAGGTACGGATGCCCTCTGGGAAAACAGCCCGGCCCAACATCACCGACAATAAGGATGGAACCATCACGGTGAGGTATGCACCCACCGAGAAAGGCCTGCACCAGATGGGGATCAAGTATGATGGCAACCACATCCCTGGTAAGTTGGGGCCAGGCTGAGAGGAACCCACAGTGACTTCATTCTTGCCTGCCTTCTTTCGACAAATATTCACTGTGCACCTGCTGTGTGCAGACACAGCACACACCCCCAGGCCCTGGGGAGGCTGGTGTCTCGGTGGGAGGCAGGCTTCCATCAGACAGACCCCCACAGCAGACAGGGAAGCCACAGGAAGGCACTTGGGACTGTGGTGGGCTCAAGCAGCTCCCGTCCTCACTACTGACCCAGTCCCCTTTCTCTGTTTCCTTCAGGAAGCCCCCTGCAGTTTTACGTGGATGCCATCAATAGCCGCCATGTGAGTGCTTATGGGCCAGGCCTGAGCCATGGCATGGTCAACAAGCCGGCCACCTTCACCATTGTCACCAAGGATGCTGGGGAAGGTGAGGGGAGCTGTAGGCAGAGGGCTGGAGCAGGAGGCCAGATGCAGGGATGAGGGCAGGACCTCTGATCTCAGCCCCACCTCCCCCTACAGGGGGCCTGTCCCTGGCTGTGGAGGGCCCATCCAAGGCAGAGATCACCTGCAAGGACAACAAGGATGGCACCTGCACCGTATCCTACTTACCCACAGCGCCTGGAGACTACAGCATCATCGTGCGCTTTGATGACAAGCACATCCCAGGAAGCCCTTTCACGGCCAAGATCACAGGTGAGGTCGAAGTAGGCACACAGGCCTCTAGTACACGCCCTCAGCACACGATGGATGTGCAAGACCAGTGTGTTCAAGTAATCAAGGGTTGTTAGCGTAGGGGCCCCTTTTGGGTGGAAGAGGGCATTTTTGTACAAATATCAGGAACATTCCATTCCCCGTAGCAGGTGAGAAATATCCAACCACCCCTCAGGCTTTGAAATACATCATCTCAGTGTTTGGAGTAACTCTTATGAAGTTAGGATACTGATAAACCTCTTTGATAGATTGGTAGGCCCAGAGAGGCTAAGCAACTCGACCAGAGCCACATAGCAAGTAAGGGATCCGTGCCGACTGGTCTAGTGTTTTGGTTCCGTGAAACTGTGTGACTTGCGATTAAAACACACAGATTAGGGATTTATCCCATTTGGGCCGGAGGCATCCACAAGGCAGCTGGGGTAGGGGGCCTGTCTGGAAGCTTTGGCAGCTAACACGTGAATGAAGACCAGGCTCTCTTGGGCCTTCGGCCTCTCTGCCCCTTGGGTGGGCAGGTCTGTGGAGTCCAGCGGGGTCTGCCAGGAGGTCTCCTGAGCCCCATGAGAACACGCTACCTGGAGTCCTAACCGCCAGACATGTCGAACTCCCCCGCCAGGCGATGACTCGATGAGGACATCACAGCTCAATGTGGGCACCTCCACGGATGTGTCACTGAAGATCACGGAGAGTGACCTGAGCCTGCTGACTGCCAGCATCCGCGCCCCCTCAGGCAACGAGGAGCCCTGCCTATTGAAGCGCCTGCCCAACAGGCACATTGGTGAGTGTGGGGCCGTGGGGAGGGGCCTCAGGAAGAGGAAGACCTGAAAGGAGCTGGGAAGGGGTGCTCTGCCAGGCCTTGGGCACCATGCCTGACCACCCCCCTTTCCACAGGCATCTCCTTCACCCCGAAGGAGGTTGGGGAGCACGTGGTAAGCGTGCGCAAAAGTGGCAAGCATGTCACCAACAGCCCCTTCAAGATCCTGGTGGGGCCATCTGAGATCGGAGATGCCAGCAAGGTGCGGGTCTGGGGCAAGGGCCTGTCCGAGGGACACACCTTCCAGGTGGCGGAGTTCATCGTGGACACTCGCAACGCAGGTGCTTCTCGCCCCAGAAACCCCTTGTTTTGGCTGGTGCTTCCAACAAGGACTTGAACTTTCCTGCCCAGCAGCCCTTAGTCATCGCCTCCTCCCTGGACTTCCCGTTCTGGGGTCCAGTTGAGGGAAAGTACATGTTCCGGGTCATTCCTCTTAAATGTTAAGAGAAAGTTCAGCTCTCTTAAGTTTCTGACTGTCCCTCACTCACTGGAACCCAAGAGGCCCACCTGGGGGAATTTTCCATACTGCCCATCCCGGACTGTCTGGCTCAGTGTCTGGCTTACCCCTCCTCCCACAGAGCCAGCTTTCATTGGTGGTTATACATGCTGGGTGCCTGGTCCAGACAGAGCCTGTAGTGGGGGGGCGGGAAGAGCAGGGTGGCAGGGCCTGAGGGACACGTGTCCTTTGCTTCCTGCCAGGTTACGGGGGCCTGGGGTTGAGTATTGAAGGCCCTAGCAAGGTGGACATCAACTGTGAAGACATGGAAGATGGCACATGCAAAGTCACCTACTGCCCCACTGAGCCTGGCACCTACATCATAAACATCAAATTTGCTGACAAGCACGTGCCTGGTAAGCTTTGGGCCACAGCTGGGCAGGGAGAGGCCAGGAGGCCGGTGTCTGAGCCATCCGCTCCCCCTGCCTCTCCCCCTCCAGGAAGCCCATTCACTGTGAAGGTTACCGGTGAGGGTCGCATGAAGGAAAGCATCACGCGGCGGAGACAGGCACCTTCCATTGCCACCATTGGCAGCACCTGTGACCTCAATCTCAAGATCCCAGGTAGGAGCCGGGAAGAGCCTGGCAGGGCCCTGGGGAGGGCAGCGGGCCCAGAGCCTACCCCACGGGGCCCCGTCCTTCCGGCACACTCACCTCCACTGCTCCGTGCCCCACAGGGAACTGGTTCCAGATGGTGTCTGCCCAGGAGCGCCTGACGCGCACCTTCACACGCAGCAGCCACACGTACACCCGCACAGAGCGCACGGAGATCAGCAAGACGCGCGGCGGAGAGACCAAGCGTGAGGTGCGGGTAGAGGAGTCCACCCAGGTTGGTGGAGACCCCTTCCCCGCGGTCTTCGGGGACTTCTTGGGCCGGGAGCGCCTGGGCTCCTTTGGCAGCATCACCCGGCAGCAGGAGGGTAAGCAGGGCCGTGCTGGGCCAGGGTCCTCACGGGGAGGCTGGGCCTTCTGTCCCCTGGGACAGGATGGGGAGGGCACAGGCAACTGGCCAGGGTGTTCTGGGAAGGGGAGGGGTCTTACTGAGGGAGGGAGGGAGGGAAGGTCCAAGGCTGGGGGCAGCCCCAGCGTCAGCCTAACCATCCCACCTCCTGCAGGGGAGGCCAGTTCCCAGGACATGACTGCACAGGTGACCAGCCCATCGGGCAAGATGGAAGCCGCAGAGATTGTCGAGGGAGAAGACAGCGCGTACAGTGTGCGTTTTGTGCCCCAGGAAATGGGGCCCCATACAGTCACCGTCAAGTACCGCGGCCAGCACGTGCCTGGCAGTCCCTTTCAGTTCACTGTGGGGCCGCTGGGTGAAGGTGGTGCCCACAAAGTGCGGGCTGGAGGCACAGGACTGGAGCGAGGTGTGGCCGGTGTGCCAGGTGAGGGGCAGGTGTCCAGGAGAGGGGGTGGGGGCAGGGCAGCTGGCAGGATGGGCAATCGTGCTAAAGAACTGCCTCTGCCCTGCTTCCCTGTCCCCAGCTGAATTCAGCATTTGGACCCGAGAAGCTGGTGCTGGAGGCCTGTCTATTGCCGTGGAGGGTCCCAGCAAGGCGGAGATTTCATTTGAGGACCGAAAAGATGGCTCCTGTGGGGTCTCCTATGTTGTCCAGGAACCAGGTGGGTGTCCATGATGGAGGCGGGAGCTGGGCCTGCCTGACCTTCCAGACTGGGTTTCTGCTCGCTGACCAGAGCAGAGAGATGGGCTACAGAACTCCCGCTTCACCTGGGCCCCTGCTCTTTCTCTACCCCATCTCCCTCCACCCCACACCCCTGGGAGTGTGAGTCTGTCTCCAGACCTGAGCCCTGGCCCAAGGAGCCTGTCCTGACCAGCCTTCTCTCCCCAGGTGACTATGAGGTCTCCATCAAGTTCAATGATGAACACATACCAGACAGCCCTTTTGTGGTACCTGTGGCCTCCCTCTCAGATGATGCTCGCCGCCTCACTGTCACCAGCCTCCAGGTATGTGCCATGGGGTGGGGCCCCTCTGCCATCCTGAGAGAGAGGCAGGAGGTGAAGGCAGGTCCATGTGTCCAGGGCTTAGCAGTGACCTTGGAAGAGACAGTCAGGCAGATGTCTCTCCCTCTTTCCCAGTATCCGTATAGCAGGGGGCGCCATGCCTCACCCCAGGATCATCTTCTCACACTCCCACCCCCAATTGGCCTCCTTGTGCTTCTTCAAGTCCTCCCCAGTGACTCACCTCCTCCAGGGAGCCTCCCCAGGGCAGTCTAGGCCACACCCTTCCTCCTCTGGGCCTCTGGGCCCTGACCTGCTTTATAGTGTTTGAATCTTATCTCTTTAGTCAGGACAGGATACGTCATGTCATCCTCCACTGTGCCCAACACAGCCAAGTGGGCCCACCTCCTAGCAGATGCCAAGGCCATAGGCCCAGCCCCTGCCTCCCCCTCCCCTCCCAAGGGAGCCTTGGTGAGAGCCTCCCTGAGCCGGGCCAGGCTGGGGTTGGGATCAGTGTCAGGCTGCAGACAGCAGTGCTCCAGACCCTCCCAGGATTCTGAGCACTGGCTGTGGCCTCTGCAGGAAACAGGGCTCAAGGTGAACCAGCCGGCGTCCTTTGCGGTGCAGCTGAATGGTGCTCGGGGTGTGATTGATGCGAGGGTGCACACGCCCTCGGGTGCGGTGGAGGAGTGCTACGTCTCTGAGCTGGACAGCGGTGAGCTGACCCTGGCCTTGCCCACCCATGCCAGGCCCTTCTGGGACGGGGAGGGGAAGAACAAAGGCTCACTCACCAACCCTCCGCCCCACAGACAAGCACACCATCCGCTTCATCCCCCACGAGAACGGCGTCCACTCTATTGATGTCAAGTTCAACGGTGCCCACATCCCTGGCAGTCCCTTCAAGATCCGCGTTGGGGAACAGAGCCAGGCTGGGGACCCAGGCTTGGTGTCAGCTTATGGTCCTGGACTTGAGGGAGGCACTACTGGTGAGTGCCTGGGGCTAGGGAGGAGGGTCCGATATTGGGGCACTCAGCTTCTGGTCCTGTACTGCCCTGTCCCAGAGGGCTGAGTCCTTGCAGAGATCTGTTCTCGGAGCCTAGGGCCCAACCTACCGCCTTGCTACCTCTGGTCCCTAGGCGTGTCATCAGAGTTCATTGTCAACACCCTGAATGCCGGCTCAGGGGCCTTGTCTGTCACCATCGATGGCCCCTCCAAGGTGCAGCTGGACTGTCGGGAGTGTCCTGAGGGCCATGTTGTCACTTACACTCCCATGGCTCCTGGCAACTACCTCATTGCCATCAAGTACGGTGGCCCCCAGCACATCGTGGGCAGCCCCTTCAAGGCCAAAGTCACAGGTGAGTGCCCGGGGTGGGGGACATCCCTCCAGCCCAGCCTGCAGCCCAACCCAGCTTGGATGACTCCAGCAGCCATTCATATTCAGTCATAGTCTGACCTAAAATCCACGGACAACTTACCAGGAATAAAGTGGGCCTGACCTTGCACGGCACACCATTCTGTGGAACCACGGAGAATCATTTTTGAAAATCAAGTCCTTCTTCTTTACTGTTGTCTGTCACTTGATTAATTTTTCCCTGCAGTGGCTCCCAAGCTTTAGCTTAACTTTCTTCATATGTTTCTGGTTTCCTAAAACACAAAGCTCAGTAAACATTTAGCAAGCTTTCCTTTTGGAAGCAGTGTGAAGGATCAGTTGGCTATATGTTCCTTTTTAAAGCAAGACTCTTAACCCTGGGACTTGAGTTCCCAGACCGTGCCAGGGCTGGAGCCATCAGAGGCCCAGGGTCTCAGGATGAGCCTTAGCTGTGCGCACAGCCGGGCTCACTAGGAATTCTGGGTGCCGCAGCGGGGAAGGGATGTGGCCCACGGGGCTGTTGGTGCTGGCTGAGGGCCTGCTGCCTCAGGAAGGCAGGCCTCTGACCCAGCTTGTGTTTACCCCACGCTGTCCCTCAGGTCCCCGGCTGTCTGGAGGCCACAGCCTTCATGAAACATCCACAGTTCTGGTGGAGACCGTGACCAAATCCTCCTCAAGCCGTGGCTCCAGCTACAGCTCCATCCCCAAGTTCTCCTCGGATGCCAGCAAGGTGGTGACACGGGGCCCTGGGCTGTCCCAGGCCTTTGTGGGCCAGAAGAACTCCTTCACCGTGGACTGCAGCAAAGCAGGCACGCCAAGGGAGGAGAGGGTGGTTTCCTAGAGTGGGCAAGTGCACAAGAACATGGCAGGTGGGGGGCACCATGGGGCTGTGGGCCCCTGGTGTGAGCCAGCCCCTTCCGTCTCCCCCTCCAGGCACCAACATGATGATGGTGGGCGTGCATGGGCCCAAGACCCCCTGTGAGGAGGTGTACGTGAAGCACATGGGGAACCGGGTCTACAATGTCACCTACACCGTCAAGGAGAAAGGGGACTACATCCTCATTGTCAAGTGGGGCGACGAAAGTGTTCCCGGAAGCCCCTTCAAAGTCAACGTGCCCTGAATCCCTGAAGTGCCTCCCCCAGCCTCAGCCCCCACCTCCGGCCAATGCACTCACACACACACACACACACACATACACAAACACACTTACCACACCTAGATGCACACGCACAGAATCAGATACCACAAATACCTGCCTTGGGGTGTGAAGTGAACGGCCTAGCCTCCCCACCCTGCCATGCCCCCAGGGGTTGGAGGGCTTTGTCTGTCTCAGGGCAGTGTTCCTCCCGTGAATGTGACACGAAGGTGGGGTGGGGGAGGGCTGAGGCCAGTGGGGAAGCATGTGTTTGGGGGTGTCTGCGTGTGTGAGAGAGGGCACCCTCAAACCGCACTGCCGGCCAGACCACCTTGCTGCTAAGGACTGTGTCTGGCCCCTCTGGTGGCCACGACCCCAGAGTGTTAAGGACTTGGAAAAGAAAGCACAATCGGAGGAGAAAACAGACCCAGAACCAGCAGCAGCGCTGGCACGTGGCCTGGCCCACAGCGATTTGTATCTGCCCCAGCCAGGCTTCCTGGAGGACTGCTTTCTTTCTCCCTCTCTCTTTTTTTTTTTTTTTTTACGGTTGCACAGCTCTGCCCCATGGGGGGCCTTTTTTACACACTGCGAGGCCCAGCTTTCTGGGGAGACTTTTGCACATGTCATGCGGCTCTGCTGGGAGTCGCGTAAGTGGAAAACTCCAAATAAAGTTTGGCCTGTCGCAGAGGCTTGGCTGTTCTTGTGCATGTGCTTTCTATGGGTGGCCACCATGTATTTGGTAAGGCCTGGGATCTTGGTGAAATACTTGAAAGAACCAAGGACTGGTTCTCAGACTCCTAGAGAGCTGGGGGGTGGGAGAGGGAGGTGAACACTGTGTTCTGGAAGACTGCCCTGTGACTACTGGCAGGCTTCCCTTTAGCCTGACCTCAAAGACTCTCAACAAATTAGGTCCTTAAAACAGCACAGACTCCAACAGGAATGTTCCTCACCCAGCAGGCAGGCAGAATCCCATGCAAACCCTGGAACGTTTAATCCAGCTAAGTCCAGGGTCAGATCTGGACCTGCTCTGGCCCCACCAGCAGTTCGGACCTTGCTCAGGACCCCAACCTAAACCAGCCCCTAACTAGTCACCCTAGCCTGATCTCTTTCCTTACCTTCCTGGCCCACAAACCTCTGAACTCATCTCCTAGGCCCACCACCTCTCCAGTTAGCTCCCATGGCCTCTTAACTAGTCTCCCTGGTCCACCAGCTTATCTGTTCTCCCCCACCTGCAAACCTCTGAACTAGTCTCCCTGGCCCTCGGGCCACTGACAAGTCTTGAGGGCCCCTGCCTCTTCCCTTAGCCTCCTCTCTGACCCACCAGCCTCTTCTCATAGCCTCCCCGGCCACCAGCTTCTTACCTGGTCTCCCAGGCCCACAGCCTCCTCCCTTAGCCTCCCTAGTTCACAAGCCTCCTCCCTTAGCCTCCCTGGCCCACCAGCCTCTTAGTCTCCCTAACTGCCAGCCCCCTCACAAGTGCCTTATTTGTAA